>NC_088173.1:56280280-56615280 GCF_028769735.1 Zonotrichia leucophrys gambelii
TCCCAAATGTTAGAGTGCAAACTGCTGCTTTTCATAGTTAATTTTCTGTTAATACTTTCAATCTTTTTCTCACACTAAAATTGTGTAACTGCCAAGAAAAGAAAACTCTTTCATGGAAGTCCTGAAAACTATGCCCCTACTCTGATTTAAGGAAGCTCAAAAGGAAATATAAATATAGTTCCAGTACAGATTTTCTCAGTAATTTTTTTAGGTTATCAAGAAAACATCTAGAGTGTTGATCTGGTTATACTCATGTCAGACAAACTACATGTCACATTAACTACCTCCAGGAAGTTATTCCAAACACAAAATAAACTGTTTATGCCACTTCTCAGATAGATAGCATGACAGATTGTTATTAATTGAAGACAGATGAAATACATTAATTTGATTGCAAGCATGTGTTTACTTTCTCACTGTCATGAACACTCTACTGCTGATGCTTTCCTATGAGCACATAGTAACAAATCAAATGTTGTATTAGAAGACTTGCTAAGGCAGAATAATAGGTGGTGCTGCACTTTACTACTTTAAAAACTACACTTAACATTTCCAGCTACAACAGGAAATCACTGGTTTCAGAAAGCAAAAAAATGATAGCTTAAAATCTCTTGTAATTTACACAAAACACTGTAACACATCCTCCTCTAAAAAAATTAGAACTATCAGCAAATATGCTTCTCAATTACAATAAGAAAAATAAAGCTTTCTAAATGACAAATCTATTATTTGAGTGCCTTCCAAAAGACAAATTCCTACAGATACAAGACATGAAAATGTATGCCTAATATGGGAAAAGAAAGGTGAACAATTCCTAGGTCTCTGCTTAAAAACAGAAAGACTTCATGCCTGTGAATGAGGTTTGCTTGATTTTATGCACAACTCTCACATAGGCCTCCGCTTTGTACAAAGCTTATGTGAAATTATCTTTCTTGTCCAAAAAAATGTCATACAAAGACACAAAATCTGAGCTTCTTGGAATAAGAATATTTCACACATTAAAATAAAATTGATGAGGCTGACAGTTTCTTCTAACATGGGAAATAACAAAAAAATAATGTGTTTAGCATGACAAGTTCTGTGATTGGCATTTATGAAAGTAGCTGCAGTTATTACATTAACTTCTCTTTACAAAAAATACCCCATGTTAAATGAGACTTTCAAATGCTGTTAAACAACAAACAATTACAGCACTTCTGCTAAAGCACTAAAACAGTGGTTCTTGAGCATCTTAGGTTAATGAGGTTAACACTTGCAAGATTTAGAATAAGTTTCAACAGAAAACAAGAAGACCAGCCAGAAGCAAATGCCTCCCTCTCAGCACCAAGTGCAGCTAACTAAAGAGTGTGACAGGATTCTTGCCTAATAACAAGCATGTTTAATGTCTGGTAGATGGCAGGTCATTTTTAAGATGATGTTAACCTTTGCAAATACAAAGAGCAGGCATATTTTCATACAAAAATAAAATTTCTTATGAAGGAAAAACAATACACCCAAGTTTCTTTTCAAAACTGGGATGACAGATGACTGGCTTACACAGCTAAAGAGACAGTTAAAGAGAAAATAAGAATTTTTTTTCCCAGCTAGACATTTCCCATTTTCATTTTTAATAAATTCTTGGCAGAATTTCTTGCAACCATTTCTCATTTGGCTGAATGGACTACGACTACACTGACAGCTGGAATCTGATCTCTTCTGTTAGGTACCTGTACCACTTACCCCTACCCCTAATGCTGACATTTTTGGAAACAAGTATTCAGAAAAGATTATATTATTAAACTAATACAAATTTGAGTCACCTTGAATATTATTTTAGGATTAAAACAACTGGAAGTACTCTGCTTTTTTTATTTTTGAAAGGGTAAGGTCACAGAAAGCAAGAGGTGTGGAGGAAAGGCACTGTTGACTGCCTTCTCCCCATCCTGCAACTCAAGTGGCCAAGTACACTGAAGATCTATTGAGGCAGCAGACAGTGACCTCAGAACACATCAGCTGAGGCACAGGGAGTTTGGATGTGGTGCACACACCTCTGTGCAGATGATTTTATGATGCATCTCTGTTCACTGCAGTGTACAGACATAAACAAACACATCCTTTGGATAAGCCCAACAAACCAAGTGGGGCTGTGAATGAAAAAGAACATTAAACACTTTTGTGCATTCTGGTATGGAGAATGAACAGGCTGGCTCCAGCAAACTAATGAACTAATGCTACTCTCCCAAAAGTATTGTGTCACAAGATTTTGATGTTCCCTAATTTCACACCTATGGTTAATTAGTTTTTACTTTCCACACAGAAACATGTCCAAAGATTGCAAGCTACTCCTGGAGAGAAGACAATTTGTTCACTGTTGCTTTTTATCCAGTCTGTCAGACTCTTATATGGCCCTAGTGTAAGATCACAGGAAATTTCACTGAGCCATCAATTTACTGCTTTGTGCACTGCGTCATCTTTCACCTTCATTCACACTTGTGTTCAGACTTCCTGATCTTTGTGCCAATCAGAAGTTTAGGTTATAAAGTTAAGTTAAATGTGTTAATCTAGACTCAAACATCTTTATGAGTGCCTATTTCCTAAAGAAAAGGAGAAATGAGAAAAAGTCTAGGACAGGAGAACACAACCCAGCTGAATTTATCTTCCTATATTAGTTCAATTATAAAAATCACAGGGCAGGCACAGTGACCAGCACAGGACAGGAACACAGTTGAAAATGTTTATTAAATGATGCTGAGAAAGCAAGGCAAATAAAAATACGCTGTGTTCACACAAACCATAATCCCAATGCCCAATACCAGTCTCCACAGGAACATTAAAACACTGACATTAGAAAAGGACATGTTAAGGAAATTATAAATTATACTGCAATAGCATTACTTCAACCATCTCTGAGAAATAGAAATTCTGTTAATGAAGAACCATAACTCAAATACAGTAGAACATGAAAATATGTAATAATTCTTTTGTATCTCTGAAACTCTAGTTGCAGAATTTCTTCTCACATTCTTAGAATTTTATGTAAGTAATACATATGATATTTCACATTTTGATCCAGCATCCTTCATAAACACAGTAATTAGGCATATACATTGAAAAAAAAATCAAGTTTCAAGTGAGACATCATGTTCTAATTCTAACGTGTTAGCAATACCAACAAGAAAAGTTATACCACTTAAAATGAAGATTTTCCCTCACCAGTCTAAGACTATCCTTTATAGAGCAACATATAAGAAACACAGAAACATTTGATTCATAATATTTTGAGAGTATTTTCAATGCTGCAATGGCTGCACTATATTTTTTAAATGTTCATATGCACTACAAGTTCATTTCTATGTGCCTAACTTCAAAAACCACATTTCTCTTTAGATTAGACATTATTGAGTTTGACAGTAGTTTCCAAAGTTCCCTGTAATGAACTTCAATGACTGCCCCAGCACTTTAAAACAAGACTTGCTGACAGAAAAAAAAGAAACTCTTCTCTGATTCAACATGAAATTATTTTTATCGGGATTACTGCAAGTCAAAAAATATGCTTAGATTGATTTAGCTGAGCTAAACAGTGACAAACTGCTAGGCTCAATAGATCTTTTCAAAAATAAATTTCATCCTTATATTATTAAAGTTATGTTTTAGGACAGAGGCTGAAAGGGGTAAAAAAAAAAAAAAAAGCCTGTTTTTCCTACTAAGTCAAACAGAGATGTCCATTGTTTTGGTTGAATTTAACAATTCCAAAAGGTCAACAGAGTGTAAAAAAAAAAAATATTATAGTAAGGCAATTTCTGAAATTCTAAGTTGAATGAATATTATTTTAAGTGTTCTTTAAGTGCATTATTGAAGACATGAAGTTGCAGTGTACTAAATATTCAGAAGATGGTGCTAGTCTAATATATACACAAGGCATGTGTGGATCAGCTTTTCTTCATCTCCTTCAAAATCTTCTCTAGTTTTCACGTATCTACTACATTATCACAGAATTTATCAATACCAGGACAAAGTACAGTCATCATCATTTAAGTACTAAGAGGACTACCAAATAATACCATTCTGAAATTCATGAAGATTTACAGGATTGACAGGCATAAAATATAAAGCTCACTATAATTTCAGAAATTCAGGATCTTGCAATCTTTATGAAAACTTATACAGCATTTCTTACATCCTTCCTTCACTCACATCTATTTCCTTCTGCAGTCACAATTCCAAGACCTACTGATGCCAGCACCAAAGTTTGGAAAGCCTCACCTGTCCCACTCCTGGCTCTTCATCCCCACCTTCATGCCAGAGTTCTGGCATGTCACTATTCCCTCCTCACCTACTTAGGAGGCCATGCAGCTCCTGTGAGCTTACCAAGCTCAGTGAGCTGATCCATGTTAAAAATAGCCATTTCTATTTGGCTGCTCCGTTTAACCCAGATCAGGTCTCAGATCCGATTTCCCATGGAGCAGCAGTGGTAACTTCAAGCTGCAAACGTACTTCAGCACAAGGCCAACCAATTGTGGAATTGCAGCCTCCTCCTTGAGCTTGCAAGGGCTGAATTCCTTCTCAGCACTGGAAAGAGCTGGCAAGTTAACAAAGTCAGTCTCATTACTGCATATGAAAAACTAATTTTTTCATATTATTAAAGGCAGATATCTATTTATTAAGATATGAGATGCAATCTGTAGCTCTAGACAGAAATCAAAACTAATTCCATTTGCCCTCCCCCCACCAAACCCCTACAAAATCTTGGAACCAATTTCCAGTTTTGCCTATTATTCAAACATTCTACAGCCCCTTCCATATTAAGTAGAGTTGGACAAATACTTTCTTCCAAAAAATAGTAAATCTGGACATATTAAAACATCAAAAAACAGTCTTATCCTTACCTAGCAGTTCCTAAAACAGAGTTTTAAAATAATGCATAGGAACATATCTCAGAGTAATCTATTTCATGAAGCCACAGAAATGAACTATTAATATCAAACTTACTTCTATAAAAAGCATTCACCTATAAAAACCGCAATTCCCCAGAGGGCCCATGCCAGCATTCTGGATGGCTACTGCTGCATCCATCCACACAGACTGTTTCCACAGGTATGCCTCTGTTGACACCAGGCCAGCAGCTGTGTTTGGCTATCCTCTCCAGTGTGATGCCTTTATCCAATACTCTGAATTACTTGCTCCTACCAGAGCCAACCCAGGTTAACTCCAGGGCCCTTCCATGCCTGATTCCTTTGTGGTTCCAGCAGATGTAATAAGGAGTTGGAGACACTTAGTGCTTCTCCTACATACCCCTCTGGGAACTCTCCCACAACAAAAATTATAAATGAACATGAAATCATTCACTGGGATATAAAAGCAAGCCTTAAATGTTCAAAGATCAGGCCAAGTCAGTATTACTGTTATTACAATAAACCTCCAGCATTAAGCAATTTCAAACATCAGTTCTTCTTCCAAAATTTTTCAATGTAGAGACAAGATTGGCACATATCTGAGAGAAATTACTCAGTTACTAGGCAATTTATTACTGCTTAACTGTTCCATGTGTATCAAATCCTGTTTAACAGCAGCCCAGTTTTTCTTCCATTTGGAAGCTTTTGTAACGAATTATTACTAAGCCAAACTGATTTCAACTGGCAGTTAAAAAATTAATAGTCCAAATGAAATTTATATCAAATGACTTTTTATAAGCAAAAAAGTGAGGCTGCTTAGTAAATAAATATAACATTCTTCAATTAACTACAGAAGGAGAAATTAAACCCAAGCACATTCAGATCAATGATAGTAAATTTATCAGCTAATTCTTAAAATGAGCCACAGCATTTCAAAGACTACAAGAACTGAACTCAAGCTACTTATACTTAACAATATGATGATTTCAGAGCAGACAGTAGAAATCCTATGCATTTGCCAACTCACATACTTCATCATCACAATCTAGTCATGCAGGCAAAAAAGCCTACCTGAATTTTAATCAATACATCAGTTGGTTCATCACTGTGTTGAAGAACTGTTCTTACCTCTGAGCAGAGTGAGTATATAGCTCATTTCTCCCTGACATAAATTTCTATCATAATGTGAACATGTGGTCCAGAACTTCATTAGCTTAACAGAAAGCTGTTATTTACTCAGGTATTGAGGAAAAGCTACAAAAGCCTTTTCCCAAACAAATTTAAAACATCAAATAGTGGACACAGTAAGATGGATTATATTAATATTGTAACTTTACTGTATTAACCAGTCTCAGATGAGCAGAAAGAACGAAGTCATCAGGCAATCTACAAGGGACTGAACAAAAATCATTAACAACCTTTTCCAAGACTTTAGAAGCTATATAATGCATAAAGGAAACAAGGGAATAAGAAAAGTACTTTATATACAATTTGTTACAAATGAAGGCCCATACTCTTATCAAAGCAAACCCAGACATCTGCCTTTGCAAAGCAATCAAATTCTCTCTTATTATTTCTCTCTCACACACAAAAAGAAAAAAAATAAAATTAACCAAACCAACCTCACACCAAAAAGACTATCATCAAGAAAGTAGATGGTTCAGCAGAAAAGGCAGGCCTCAAATCAGTTAGATAAGTGATAGTTTCTTTAGTAGTTTAAGCTACCATAATTTCAAATCAAAGGGATGATCCTGGCTTTTCCTAGGCTACTGGCTGAGCACTTCCAAAGCTTCTCAAGTGACAGCACCACTGCAGAAAAAAAGGAATCCACATGTTCAAAGAAAACTCGTCTTTGTTCTGCTCATTTGAGGCTGGATTAGTGAACAAAACTGACTTCATGCAGTGCTGCCATGACTGCAGAGGACAAAAGTGAAAGTGGGTGAAGACAATGACAAAACCACCTCAGACCAGGCTGTGTTGTGGGAAATACATCACTGAGAACAGCTAAATTTGAACACAATACATGCTCTCGTAAGTTTTTGTCAGGATTCATTTTGACTTGAAAATATTAAGTAAGTTGGGGTTCAGCTGGAATTTCTTTTTGTGAACTTTTTAACATTTCTTTTCTTAGACTTCCTAAAACCAAAGGTGATTTTAAGAGTTTCTGCTTTATTCCATTTTAACTTAGAGAAATCAGCTACATCTGACTTAAAGCAGAATTTAGTTGCTGAAAGTGTATTTTCCCAGACTATTTGGTCAGTCATGACCTCAAACAGTGAAACAAACCCAATTATTTTTTTATAGTTTGGAGTCCTCAAGGATCAGCAGAACTTGCTTTGCTAGGTTTGGAAAAGGAAAGGAGAATTTGCATCAAGAAGCTAACAAGTCCCTTGCAAATAACCCCAAGATATTATCTACTAAAATTTTAGCACAGCCCTGCTGACAACCTAATTTCTTTGTGACTTAGAATACTCCTCCTCTTCTAATATACCTTAAGAGTTTCCACAGGCACAATTTCCATGGGTGAAGTGTTCTAAATTAAGATAGTAAATAAACTTTTTTACCTAATGGTTAAACATTTGTTTAGGCCATACTTTGACCACTCTTTGACAAATTTATGTCAACATCAAAATTCCGTTTAAAACATATTAATAAAAATATATTAAAGAACATGTTAGATTCTTAGAACCTTTCAGTATCACAATTTTCTTTAATATAGTCTAGGCAAGACACAGGGTTTTCAGAAGAGTCTGTGAGATTCACACAGTTTAACTGGTTAAGAGCAGATACTTTAAAATAATGACCTTGAAGGCCTAAAATTAATTAACCAGGGACTACGAGTACTCAGTACCTCTCTTTGTTCCCCAGCCTTCTTAATTACTTTATCCAAAGACAATTGTATTGAAAAATAATTAAGACTGTAGAGCAACCAGCAGAATCCAGATCACATTCTCTCACTTGCAGTGTTCTAACCAACCAGCTACAAAGTAATGCACACAAACACAACCTGAGGCACCAAGGTCAAAATTGCAAGGATGTGTGAAGGTGTTTTGTTCACTGTCCCAGAAGGTTTTTTGGAGCTTGCAGTAGGGGAGAAGGAGTTGTAACAGCTTGAGAGAGTGAATTTGGGGTTTTTTAAAGTCCAATGCTTGAAGGTCTAACACAGTCCACTCCAGCAACTTTCCTTCAAGAGCATTCAGCAGCAGGTACAGAGGCAGGAAAATAAGAAACAGTACAACTACAGTGATCACTCCTTGATACACACCCCACTTTGAGGCAGCCTGAGTTCCTCAGCCTGACACTCCACCTCCAGGTTGCCGGGAATACCGCTGAAATGTTTTATAGCCACTGGTGGGCCAGCCCTTCACAAGCCATGTGCACTTCTGGCTTCTACAATGAATAGAACTTCAACAATTTAGTTGTTCACAATGTGAAAAGAGTAATTTAAATGTTTATTTTAAGCTTGTTGCTTAAACAAAAGGCATGAGATTTCCTTGGGTTTGTATTGAAAAGACGCCATATAATTGTTCTCTACCCTCTTTTCATGGTTTTATACACCTGTTTGTCTTTTCCTGACTTCTAGGAAACTCAATCTATTTTGCTCTTCCTCATATAAAAGCTTTTTCATTCCTTTGGTCACCACTGCTCTCCTTTGTAAACTGGGATCATCAAAATTTTTCTCAATTCTTGAGGATAATTCTGAGATTCATAGCCAAAATTCTAATCCCAGCCTTATCAGAGCTTTGCAGTTTGACACCAGGGATACACATTGTGTTGGAAAGAAATTACTCACCTGGGATTTTGCTTGTCCTACTTGTTTCTTCTTTTCATTTCAGAAATGATGGCGGGAAATTTGTGGGGAATTCAAGCTAAACATAAAAATGAGATATCTAACAAACTGGAAGTGATAAAAAAGCTTTTTGGTTTCTTACTTTCTAATAATATGAAATCAAAACACACTCAGACATATAAGGAGAAAACAATGACCAAGTTACTTAGAAAGAATTTACATTCTTGCAACCCAACTCATCCTCACCAGCTGTCTATGCAAAGCAAACAATGGCATATTCCAAAAGCAGATGTATTAAATGAATGCCACACCAAGCCTTTGAACATGAAGTATTTGGCTGCACACCACAGTCCACACTGTTGGGAGCAAAAGTGATACTGAAGGTATTTCCACAAGTGTGGAAACCACAACACAGCAAAGCAACAAGTACCAAGACCAGTGACAGCACCAGTTATGACAGGCTGTAATCTGCTAAGATTACAAGCCAACAGACACTCCAACAACCTCAATTAAAAATAAAAAGAAGAAAATTTCAGCTTTGAAGAAACTTCAGTAGCATCTCTGCTCCCACACAAAACATTCAATGACTACACCTTAGATGCTCCCCAGCTGTCTGAAGACAATTCCATATCAAGATGCATGCTCTGAACGAGCACTGACACAGTAAACTCAGGCTAAGTGAACTCAGTATGGCCCTGCCATGGGGTAACCTGGTGGAACAAGTCACATCTGCTCCAAGTGCCACCAAACCTCTGGGAAGGTTTTGCAGTGTGACCACGCATCACATCATAAGTGACCATGCATCACTTATGGAATAGACCAGCCAGGACAGGACAAAAACAAATTGCTCAAACAAATCCCAGAGATATGTACACATGGATATAAGGTTATGGAGCATTTTACACTCTAGCCCCATGACCCCCAATATCAGTAAAGAGAAAATGTTCTTGAAGGAATGACTTTTTGCTTTTCCTCTATCAGAAGTTAGATTAAACAAGGAAAAGTCTATGTCTTGCCTCTTTCTTTTAAATATTCAACATCAGATGAACTCTCTGCCTGTTTCTGTCCAACTGATTTTAATCAGATTTAGTAACCTAGACTAAAAAAGAGAAATCCTACGATTACCTCAAAATACTTAAATCATGAGCAGGACTATAATGCCTGCAAAATATGACACAAGGGAAGTATTATGCTTAGACTTGGAACTTGGGAATTTCAATGAACAAGATCCCTCATTAGAATCAAATGGGGACAGATGTACTTACATGTGGGTGGGCATGGGCGGACATCAGCCCCTCCAACCTCTCTAATGAGCAATTTCCTCAGATTCAAAGAAAAATTTCATAAAAAGTTAAAGAGAAATGGCAACTTGCCTCCTATTACCACTGGCCTAACTGCTTGGGCTGCTGGTTCTATAAAAGAGGGTTTTTTCAAAGAAAATTATTGTTAAAACCATTTGGCTGAAAGTGAAGAGCTATTGAAAAGTACACTCAAACTGGCAGCTTGCTCTTAAAATTCCCCCCAGCACTTTTTATAAGTATCGTTTTGCTTGTGGCTTTTAACAGCTGTTCACACACGTCTAAGCTAGATGTGAACTTTTATTTTCCCAAAACTAAATGGGAAGCTTTAAACAGCATTTGATTTAATTTTTTTTTTTAATTAAAAGCGGAGGTTAAAAGGACTATGGAAATGGATGATGCAGCTGTGCTGATGCTAGGGAAAATAATTCCAGAACAAGAAGTGAGGTAGAGTAAACACACAAAATAAGTTTCCCCACACTAAGTGCACACCACACTCAAGTGATTTTATTTGCTAAAGAGAAGTTAACTCTATGTTACTATGTCTACTATACTTTTCCCTTGGACCAATCCTAAAATTAATTCCAGAATGAAGTGGCTTCACAGGTTCCAATGCTGTTCGCAAATTCTTTTAGAAACTCAAAAAACTCAGACACTCAGGTCAGAACTAGCTCATTAATATTGCCAGATATTTACTGGTTTGGTTATCAAAATAACTGAAGTTCCCCTACATTTAGACGTCTCCTCTTTAGAAGAATTAAACATTTAGAGTCACACTTGCAATGGTACTGAGAGATTGAAAGAAGAAAACAGGCATTCCTAGGGGCACTTTTTTAAGTACCAAAGCAACTGGGCAGCTAGGCAATGGTTTAAGCCCATTTGAAAACCCCACCAGACAGCAGTCTACATTTTTAACACCAGCATACTCAAAAAAATTCTGCCCTCTTGGCCTAATTACTTAACAAGCAGCACTAAATACAAAATTCTAACAAAAAACCCACAGAAAGAATAAAAATAGCACAGCTTATTTCTACTTGTACATGTTAAGTACAAAAGCACACTATGACAATATAACAATTCTGGATATCAACACATATTTAAAGTACATTCTACTAAAGTTCTTACAGAAAACATAAAAGCAGCTCTAAGGGAGAAAATGCATAGGATTATGAAGGAAATACCACATTAATTCATGTAGATTATGCACCCAGTAGACTGTAACAGCTCCAAAAGAAATCTTCTTCAGTACACTAGTAGAGCTACTACTTAAACCAAAAGAATTTAGTAGTTCATCCATCAAGTTTATTCAAAGAAGCTGTTAGAACTTCTGTAATAGAGTAAAAAATTATGCAAAGTAAGCCAGAGAATAAAAAAGAGGAAAACGAAAAAGAAAAAGAAAAAGAAAAAGAAAAAGAAAAAGAAAAAGAAAAAGAAAATAGAAAAAAGAAAAAACCCTGCTATATTGGGCTGATGAAGTAACACATCCTGGTCATCTATGGATGAGAAGAAAACCAACAACATTGAGGGCATTGTCTTTGCACCAAGCACAAGAGACAAGGTGTAGAGTATGAGGAAGATGAAAAAGTGGAAGAAGAGAGACAAGTAATCCAGCCTGGACAGTAGAGCCTAACAGAGAGAGGCAGATGGAAAATTACAGTGATGCAGTCATTTGCTGGAATCTCTTGTTCACCCACATACAAAAGGCTCACTATAAATATGAAAATCTGAGCTAATCAAAACCAGAAATCCAGAACATTCTCGTCAGGTCCAATAAAAAATATTGCAACCTAGATCCCTTCCTTGGGTTTCCTCTGGGACAATAGCCTCTGGGATATTGTCTTTGATGATACAAAGCCTTGATTTCTCTTGGGTTAGTTCCTTGCTAAGTCCAGGGCACAAATCAAGTCATGCAGGTGCACACAAATTACATTTGTACATTTTAACAAATCAAAAGCCAAAAATAAAAATTTACCACAGGTAAACACAAGGATATAGCACATACAGCATTCATGTCTCCGACCCTTCTATGAAAAAAAAAAAAAACATGCTTTAAGAACTGACATTAATATACTGAACACCACTTGCAGATAAAATGATCCAGAGTGCACCAATTCAAGTTTTGTATTAGAGCAAAATGAAAACTTAAGATCCAGAACTGTTAAAATACTCTGAGTCACTTTATGTTTTATTTCCTAATAGTATGTCCTCAGCATTACAAATGAACTAATCATAAGAGTATCACTCAATGGAAAGACAGAAAGAACTATCAATGACAATATACATTTTGCTGAAATATAGTTTCTTAATATTCCACAAGCAAGCCGGAGAAAAAACTGGCCAAGCAACTTTAAAAATGGATACACACTATCAACACCCACACTATAAAATGTTCCAAAATGGATGACATAGAAACAGAAAATGCCTTGCTGCTACAAGACACTTCTTTGTCCAAAGGATTATCAGATATCCCTTCTTTTCCCTACTGTCAGTTAGTATGAGCCTAAATGTACAAGAAAGTAGCTCCCAAAAGGTACACAGAAATTTTCCTGTCCTGAGAATTCTCAGCTGCAAGCGTTGCCCTCAGATTAAACAACTACAAAAGCATGTGGTTTTGCAACCTAATAAATAAGGCATAACACAGTTACAGTAATCAAATTCAAATTAAAAGAAAGCATTAAAATAAAAAGTAATCATTTCCATCAATAAAGCAATATAATCTGTTTAGGACAAGGAAAGTGATTTTATTGCACATTTGCTCAGTATTCCTTCTACATATTGTTTTCCTAATCACAGACTTTGTCAGGAACCTGACTTTGTTTGGTAATGGCAGGATGTTAGCAGTCTGTACTGCTTTAGAGAAAAACTAATGGCCTTCCAAAATGATCTGCTCTAGTTCAATCTGAATTACTGGACATGAAGTAAAAGATAGAGAACAAAATATGTCCTGTACTGTGCAGACCAAGCCTGATTATGAAAGAAGGCTTGTGGCTAAAATCTTTGAAACAAATCTTAGTCACAGTGATGTCAAAAGTCAAACAGTACCACTGACAATGGAACTAGACAGTTTTAAACTTTTGATTTTTCCGTTCCCTCTCAAAGCAGATCAGATCTTAAAGTTTACCCTTACATATCTGTCAATATGACCAAAAAAGTAGGGTACTATTCCATGTAAATATCACAAATAAAATAATCTTTCTATGATCATTTATTTCAAAATTAGGAGATAAGGGGAGTTAACAGTTGAAAGCCTGTAAGCATGCTTCAATTTTAGAAAAACAACGTACAAGATATTTTCCTATCCAGTTTGCTCTCTAGCATCCTGCTTCCATTATTAGTTCATTGCCATGCTCTAAGCTGAAAAATATGAAGGAAACTGCAGTCTTGTTTCAGTGCTTTTGAAGGCAATGAGACTGCTTGGAACAAGTGAGGGTAAGTGTATATGGTGGGATTGTGATGTTGCTATAGTACTCTTTCATGAACAGTAATTACTCTGCAAGTGTGTAAAGCAGACAGGCCCAGTTGCATAAGGCTCAATGCAAGTTTTATGAACTGCAGAAAAGCATGATTAGTATGGGGGAAAAACATGTTTCACACTTTTATTGTAAAGAACATGAGAATCTCGCAGAAACTGCCAGAACAGATGTTCATAAATTGGGCCCTTAATCTGCAGCACTTTCCAGGTTTTAAGCTATATCCACTGGTCTGTAGAACATATTCCTCTCTTTTTAATATAATTCTTCTGTTTAGTTTTTTTAATAAATAAGTTTATGACTTTAGTAGTGTTGCCAGCTGTTCAATTTTGATTTACTGTCAGAGTCTGCTTTAATATATAGTGGCTTTTGTGGCTTACCCATATAGATTACATTTTAAGCTTCAAGATATCACTATAAAGCAGCTGGAAAAAGTGCTGGCTGTGCTCAGAAACCAGCATTATTGCCCTTGTGATCAACCACTGAAACACGCAACTAGACCAGTAACCATTTTGTAATAAACTTTTGTATACACCATTCCCAAAATAAAACTGCAAAACTTACAGTGTAAAAGCAGGTCATCTTAGCACATGTACTTTAAGAAGTCAGCCCAATAAAACTGCTCAATTATTAATTAGGCAGCATATTAGCTAGCAATAGAGATCTCTACAATGACTGCTCCTTAATCTTTCTTTATATTGTTTCCTTTACTTCTTCTGTACAGCTTGAGACAACTTAAGAAATAAAAGGTTTTAGAGCTGCTTTATGGAGTGCTTTCTAAAAATTTACTTTAAAGCAGTACTGAATATTACTGGCAAAGAACTGTCAGTATTCTTCACACTGAACCATTTTCAACCTTGCAAAATTACAATACAACCAGACTAAGCTTCTTTTCTCCAGCATCTGCAAGTAGACGGGGTAATGTTATTAAAATAAACTACCACAACAGTATATTTAGAATTAAACAATGAATTAAACTCAAAAACTCTGGAAATTCTCTACAGCTGAACTAGTTCAGAACTATCAGTCATAACTACTAGGGCTCATATATTACATTGAAAACTCCTTTTTTGCTCAAAAAGATTCCTTTTTCCATACAAAACTAACTCCCTAAAAAAAAATTCCAGTCAAGAGAACCAAACAGCTTCAATCAGAAGGATCAGTATGGTGCCTTGTGAGAGGAATTTTTTTGCTTGTCTTACACTGTTATTTCCTCCCAAGTTTAGATTTGCCAGTTGGACAGTATTCCTGGTGCACTACTCTCACAAAGTCCTATCATACCTAAGGGGAAGGCATACCTACATCATGGAAAATATAATGGGAAAAACAAAACAACAACTAAACCAGCCCTTCTACCCATAACATCAGCAGCAAAGCCTGTAGGAGAATGAAGAATGAAGAGAAGCATAAAGATACACATCCCATGAGACATCACTGGCATTTGCAGAACAAAACACATCAAGCTCCTGGAAATGTATGAAGTAAGGTTTTAGGAACTGAGGGTCTCTCTTCCTGTCCACAGCATCAAAGGTGTGCTATCTGTACAAATCTTGGTTTTTCCAGCCTTCATGTTAAATTATCTACCACAAAAAAAATGCTTGGTTACAAAATCCAACAATTTAAAGCTGTCCATCATGATTATATCCCTGGATTTTTCCAAAGCAAGCCTTTCCCAAGGCATTTTACTGTTCTTGCGTTCCATTCAACTATTTAGGCCGTACCTTTATTTTAATGCTTTTTGTTTAGATATGAAACAAAAAGCAATAGTCCTGATGGCAGTTTTTAAATGGTATGACCTAGGTATGATTGAGTTCTCCAGTCAAAGTCAGAAAGATTTAATGTTATTCCTCTTTCTGTACACATATTTCAAAACTTTAATGAATTCTACCATGTGTAGAATTCTACATACTAGTATTACACCAGTACAATATATTCCTGTCATCACACATAATTAGGTAAAAATATTGGACAATATTTGCAACCAAAGAAAACCCTCATAGTATACATGTTAAAAAAGGTAATCCAAAAGAATATTATAAACTAGGGGCTAGCACGGGAACACCAGAGTAAACTTGGAGTAGCTCACTAATTCTGCTATAAATTTACACCCATGTAAACAAAATTTTTATCTTTAGACTACTTCTGAAAAAAAACTAGAGTTAAAAAGCCAAAAATATATCATGAAAATTTCATAGGGAACTCAGTATTTTTGAAATAGAAACTATGTGTAATGTACATAAAGGCCTCCTCTTGTACAACTTTATTTTAAATAAATAAATTAGATTACTAATTTACCATTTATCATCACTTTACTCCACCCTCCTTAATCAACAAATTTCAGTAAATCTTAATTGATTTTAAACTGAATTTAATGTGGAGTCTTAAACCTTTCCTTCTAAAACAAGCCTATTTTGAAGTTATCCTCCAAACCACAATGGCTGGAAGCACAGAGTGTAAATAACAACAACACTCTCTGCATTTAACCAACAGACTTATCTCGGTGATCTGTTTGATACTGGCCTAGTAGTTACTTCTGTGGTAACATCTTCACAGTCTCATATTACACACACAAAAGGAATGACTTTTTTTTTTTTTCCCAAATACAAATTTTCCCCTCAAAAAACCATGATCTATAAAAAAGACCTAAGTAGAATGCAGAAAGAAACTGTAGCACAATTGGCACCTCATCAAGACATGCCTTCTCAAATACTGGAACAATATTTGAACTCATAACCATAAGTGCTTAATATGCTTAAAGCTCTACCCAAAAGAAGCCACACATTTAGCAGAGCACATGTTCCTGTACTGAAATGGGTATCATAAACCCACAGTGTCTCAGGAATGGAGCTGTTACTGTGGGCTAAACTCAAAATGGCACCATTAATTTCCACTTTGCTAGAAAAACCCCAATAAACATGATGATGTCCTGACAACTACACAATTAAAAAATGTACATACAATGCATTCCCTGTAATTTTTCTTTGTTCTTCAATCTCTATGCACATCAGTCATACCACAAAGAAAGTGAAGGTTATCCATTATGATTATTTCCCATATTAGCATAAACTATCCCTCAATCTCTAAATTGAACTGGAATAATAACTGCTTACTTCCAATAAAAGTCTTGATTTTCTTTTTCTGGTTGATTGAAATCAGTGGAACAAGCTGAAGTTTTCCCTGTTGGTTAGGAATAAATTTCTCTTCCACACTCTCTGCCCATACAGAGTATTACATTTATTCAACTACTACCTGCATTTCAGCTAAAACACTGTACAACTGTTACTACATTTATCAGTCTGACTCTGAAACTCAAAAGCTTTAAAAAAAATATTAGTTTACTGACTTATCTAGCTTTTAAATAGAAAATAATGCTACAATAACATTTGTCTTTTTCTCCATTTTATCCCAAATCTTAATAGTAATGCCCTATTCACATTCAAAATTTGCTTATCTTCTCTCATCAACTTCCTTCAATAATAATATATGAGAATATATTTCCACAGTAGCTAATGGAGACATTCCTACAGATCACTGTGCTGCAGTGATACAGAAATAAAAGCTTACTTCACTGTAATGATGCTTCCAGACTTCCCTCAAGTCAGGTGGTTACTTGCAGTTAATGATCTGTGACATACCACACAAGTAGTCCTAAAAAGACTCATTATCCACTGCATGTGCAACAATATTTGCTTTATGGATGGCTAAATGAATGAAGACATTCAATGTAACTGTAAAAGTAAAATCAAAAGAAAACTTACAAGTAACATGTTTTCTTTGAGTAAAAGAGCTGTGAACATTTTCCATTAATACTTAACCTTTTGCTGGAGCAGTGCAACCACATATAATGCTTGAATCCATAAAGCCCAAGAGCTGCTCAGGGTTAACACTGATTAACTACCCCCAATCAAATGTTATAACTTTTAAAAATTTCAGAGAGTTTCCCTCCACTAATGAAATCGAAATTGCACTTATGTCATGTGGCAAAGGTAGGAGCAGGACAACCAGTAAAGAAAAGAAATTCTGCCCTGTTTTAAAACCAGGTATATTTTTTTAATCTAATAAAACAGACGTGAATTTGACTGGGTTTTAAAACTATGTATATTATGCTCCACTGACTTCTATTAATATACTAATAGAAAAGAATAGCAAATTAACCTAAAATAAGCTCCAATCCAACAGCACAATATCTCCCATGACTCTCAGACTGTGCAGACATTCACACATTTTCTGTTTATAATTTTTTTCATTTACTAGACTCAGCTTTTGTCCACCATATGTCCACCGTAGATTAACTATTCCCTTAGGTACAATTAAGGGCTTTCCATTTGTTGTAAGAAGACCTAAGTATGAAGGACGCAGCCAGAAAAAACATTTCTACCTAAACCAAAAACAGAAGCACATTCAGCCTGAACTATAGTTTATGCAGCATCTTTTTTTATTGGGCGTATGTCTACATTGCTAAATAAACCACAGACAAAATCCATGGAAACAGCAAGAAATCTCTCAGCATTTCATTTGTGTATTATTATAAAAATATGATACATATACTGTTCTAACCTTTGTATTTAAACAGTTTACTTCTATTTGCATTTTTCAATGACATTTCTACAGATTTTTCTCAATTTAAGCATAACTGTTAGGGAATGAGAATATATTATTTACTGTAACTTCTGTAGCACTGGTGTTTGAGTTCCAAGTACACTAACAACTGTCTACCAGGTCCTTCAACTTGGTTGTGGTTCTTGCTTAGTCATAGCATGCAAAACTCAAGGGCACAAAACAAAAATCTCAAGTGCAGCCTCAAGTTTTTAAATGTAGAAAGAAGAAACCAGTTTATTCATTGTCATTAAAATAAAAAAAAAAAGTGTAGCATAACTTAACTGCTTATTAGTTGGAATAGTTCATGACTATTCACTTTCTCACTCACTTTCTTGTACAAGCACTGTATGACCCAAAGGAGAAAACATTTTTTCTGCAAATAGTTTGCACAGATCTGAACTGCCCTGGTTCAACTGAATGTAAATTCATTGATTTTCATAGAACTACACCTGTTTATGTCAGGACTCTGTCTAGCTGTACAAATCTCAAACTCAGACAAGCAGTACAACAGTAACATACTTTCTGTGTGCAAGTTGTGTATATTGTTCAGCTTCAACTCTGTCATGAACCCCAGACTGCAGCAGAACACAAATGAAAAAAGAAGCTCACTACTAACTAATGCTATCTGGGCTGAATACAGGCTCAATTATTTGACAAGGATTGTTAATTATCTTTTGAGCAGCATGAAAAAAAAGGATTCACCATCAAAAACTATACCGTATACATGCTTCAATAATGGCTGCAGCACTCTAAGAAAGTCCAGAAGTCTAAAAATTTGCCTTTAACCAGATTACTAATCAGCTTCTGTGTCCACTGCCTTCTCATCCAAGACATCATTTAGTGAAAGAAGGCTTGAAGTAAAACATGGGCTGATTTGCAGCCCTTTGCAACAGATCACAGCAAGTCACACGAAGACAGGAGCCAAAATGCAATACATACACACAGATCCTTGTAATCTTTCCTGCCAGGTGTTTTCCCTTCACAGACAATACAAAATGGCAAGGTAAATACTACACAAGAGCAATAAACCTTCCTTCTTTTCTTCTGTGCAAAATTCTGTAAGCTCAGATCCTTTCCAAAGAACAGCACTTGAGGCTCAAGCTCTGTCTACTAATCACAGTTTAGTAGACTTGTCCACATGGCAATTTAACAGACATACTTTAATAGATCCCTTCAGTATGGATGGTACTCAGCCCTATAAAAGTTAAGCTAAGCATGATTTAGGATCAAAATCTTGCAAGACAAATGCTTTCTCAGACAAGCAAGGTAATTTTTTCACTCAAAAATGTGTGTGCTCCTAGGTTGCTCCCACTGCTAAAGTAATACAGAGCATATTGAGATACTGGGTTGGAAATATTATGGCAAATAAAAGATCATTTTTACGTGTGGTTTTCTCTTCCGTTAATTTAAGTTTCTTGTTAAAAAGCTACCTGACCTTTGAAACAAATCCATAGGACTCCAATTTTCTATTAATCTTACAAGCTGAGACAAACATTTGGTTGAGACAAACAGGTTTGGTTGAGACAAACAGGTTGAGACAAACAAGGTTGAGACCAACATTTAATATATATTTTAAAACAGGGTATCATTCTACATTTATTCAAATGAGTTGGTAAAATTATTGTAGCACAGGACAAAGTTTTCTTTTTAAGGGAGTCTCTGCATGTAAGTAGTTTACCCTCCAATCTCAAGAGCATGTGTGAGGCTCAGGTGACCAGACCTGCTGGTGGGCATACAGGAACTTTAGTTTAATCAGGCATAAGACTCTAAAGAACAGGGGTCTTTGCATTAGCTGCTCAACACTTGTCTTAATTACAGGTGAAGGACCTTAAAAGGGCAAGCCCACAGGAAGCAAGAGCAGAAAACTGGGGTCGGTTGGGAGGGGCAAGAGAATGAATGCACAGCTCTGAATTTAAACAAAACAGATTATCAAAGTGAGTATTAATGAAGAAATTTTCTGAGTACAACGGAGGAGGCTAAGTATATAATGCAGCAACAGAGTCAAAAAGCACACTGGGCAAGTCCCATGACTAGCCAGATTCACAGTAGTACACAAAACACCAAATGTTAATTTGTATCTGGGCTGGAAAATGTTTCTTTCTGTGCTCAGATAAGATAGGTAAAAACATTTTATGTTGTATGTAAGGGCAAGTTAAAGGGTACACTAAAATGTAACCTTTAAACTTCACAATGTAACAGCATCCCACTTCCTGTTCAGAGATAGCACTCCAAGATCAATTAATCACGGCCAAGACGAACAAACGGTCAACATTCTTAATTAGTGTTGATGCATTCTCCTCTGTGCCCTCATCTGTCATGAAGATTGTTTAAAAATCTGAGTTATTAGTCTTTATTGAGGAGTGGATCTGGTTAATATCTCTAAGAACAGAAATCATTCATCTAGCCACTATACACCAGTACCTGATAATTCCTACCCCCTACATAAGCTACAGATAACCAGCGCCCTAAGACCATATTGGGAGCTATAAATCACAATGAGTATAGCTCCCATGCAACCTGGGTTAATTTTTGTTTACAATATATCCACTGAAAATGCTGGTATGACACTTGAGGAGACTGCTTATAGATTAGTGCAGAAGAAAATACATAAAGCCATCAAGGTAGAAAGGAAGCAAATACATCAATCATATGAAACATGGTAAACCCTCTCTAATTCACACTTAATGACTAGAAGATCCATTGTGATCACTGAACTTTATCAGTACCTAATTTAAGCAACAATCCTAAGTGCACAAAACACAATTCATTCACTTGATAACTATAGCCTCATTTATACCATACAAATCAAAGTATTTGACAGCAACATATATATACAAAAGTTTTGAGTTATTGCATAGAAACTCCAAAACATAAAGTTAAAATTAACTGTAAGGGTTACTTCCCAATCAGCAGTGCAAAGCAAGTGGTACTAGCAACACAGATATAAGCACACTTCAAATATACTTTGTATTCAATAAGAATAAAATAACACAAGGTAAGCTACTAGGAAAGTCAATTGTAAGATTCAATGTCAGCTGTAAAGTTCAGGATTATTAAGATCTTATGACTTAGAATTAATAGGAAAAAATATCTCTACATTAAATTTTATAATTCCTTCTGTTGTTCATCAAATGCACAGACAAAAATCTATGGAAAGACAATTGATAATTGATCCTTGGTGCAGAAAGCAGGTCTGGGCAGGATCTTGATTCAAATCAGCTTTCTACAGTCTGATCAAACGTGTCGGACAGGCTATAGTAAAAAAGAAAAAAGGTACAGGAAGGAAAAAAGAAAGAAGCTGAAACTAAGCACCCAGAGGGAACCCAGACAGCTTCAATAAAGTCCTGGTTTTACAAGGGAGATCAGCATTTCTAAAGCTCTTGCTCTCCCAATTTTTTTGAATAAATTAATGGGCAACAACATGCCTTCATCTAATTAAAAAAAAAATCAAAACCAAACAAACAAAAACCAAAACAAACCAATAAAATGAGAAGTGGAAAAAAGGGAAAATAAAAAAGAGAGGTGGGAAGGTCCAGAATTCCAGAACTTAGGTATCAATTCATACTGCTCTACTATTTTCAAATAAATCTCTGATGGATGAGACACCAGCAACTGATAGGAGCTTTTTAAGTAGAAATTACCTTTCAAATGTTTCATGATTAAATCTTAACCTCTTACAAACACAACAGGACATTTTAATAGCTTGACACCACTCTGAAGCTAATTATCATGCTTTAAACAGACACAGCAGCTTACTGTGTTCATGCTGCTAATCTATTGCAATGTACAATAAACCAGAACAGTGAAAACAAGCACTGTTTCATTTAAATCAGCACTGAACAGTTTCTTTAAGTTTTATGGAATACTAGAGAAATCCCCACAAACTTAACATTTAACAAAATGACTACAAATTTATACTAGAAACCACTAATAAATTACCTATAAAACTGCATGACTTAACAGTAGTAAACAATTATGCACCAGATACTGCTAGGTATCAAATAATTTGCTTTCAATGACAAAATTACTCAGGGAAGTTGTATAGAATTCAAGTGTAGAGTTTTCTGTATCATATTGTGTAGAGAAATATTTTTGTTTTCTTCCAAGCTATAGCTTTTTCCCTAGAGAAAATCCAGATATGTCTCCCCCAAATGGAAAAAATACACATGTATTTCAGACAGAGTTACTAAGAGAAAACAGACAAAGGACAGCCCAAGTTAAGTAACTAAGTTTTAGCCAAAGTTTCAAAACAGAGGCTGAGCTTCCAAATTCTTATCAGTCTAAAGACTGGCCCAAAGCTTTCCAAATGCTATGAATGAAAATAACTGCATACTTGGCAAATTTTAAAAGCTTTTATCAGAAAGAAAGTTAAGTGTTAGAATAACTTGCCTGTGGATATTGACATTTCTAATCTTTCAGTGAGCTTACCTGGATATTTTCCTAAAAGACATGTACAGCTCAAAAAAACCAAGTACAATCCTGAGACAGAAACCACTCATTGGAGTAATTCTTCTGAATGATGCATGAGGTCAAGAAAGTCCATCAATTCATCAAATGGCTTTTCCTGGCTCTTAACCTATTATTGCTCTTGCATTGCATCTGAATGTTTTATCACTTACTAAGCAAAGAAGTTGAATAGAGTGATTCCTCCTTAATAATTTGCTAGTACCAGTAGTATTATCTCTTCATAATATGTGAGAGTCAAAACCATGCTTCTATATAAACACTTTGTTTTCCATTTATATAATGACAGCAGCCTACTATTAATTTTTTAGTATTGGGGTGGAAGCCCTCCTAGATATTCTTCTCCTACTACAGAATTCAGAAAAGCAATATACTTTCAAAGTCTAATTTTTATCATGCTGAAATAAAAATAACGCAAAAACATCCCTCTGTAAACAGTATCCCCTGAATGCTCAACATGTGCAACAGCAAGAAACATCCTTAGCATCACATGAAATCAATATTTTGCTGCTTTTCTTTATACACAGCTTCTGAAGGAAAACAAGGCAGCAAGTAATTCCTTCAACTGCTATTTCCATAAAATGAAAGCCCTTTCACTAGTCAGTGTCAGCATTTGTCTGAAAACTCACCTAGGAAACCAGATTCTACTTCCAGATGCTCCCAGAGAAACATCAAATATTAAAGAATTGTGGGCATATATATTTGAAAAAAAAAAGAAATAACCAACCTCCAAATCAAAAACAATGTATCGTTTTCTACACCTATTGTGCCAGTTCAGCAAAGGAACTTTTTTTTTATGCTATGTTACAGTGTATCTTACTGCAAATACTTAGTAATATTTGCAGAACTCCAGCAAGGAAGTCCAAATTTAGGGCAAAATAGAAACCAGTGAAAAATACTTTTCATTTGAATTTCAACAGAATTTGTATTATTGACTCTGGTCAGCTAGAGTACAACACTGTCAGTGTTATGCTTTCAGAAGTGCTATTTATATATTGTAACTCTAAGACCTTCTCTGTTTTCTTCACAGGAAATTAGTCTTTCATAATTAATGTCATAAAATGTTACAGCATCACTGTAGCAATATTACAATTAATGGTTCTGAATGAAAGTGTTGTCTCTACATTGTTTTCAAATTATTTTAAACAATTCTAATATGCTGGATAAGGTTCTTCTCTCAGGTTTGTTGACGACATGGTCACTGTAACACAAATTATTTGCGAAGTGAAAAAAATATCAAATATTTTCTGTTGCTCAAATACCATGTTTGTAGTGTTTAAAAATTATGTACTCACTTCTATCACTTTGATTCTAAACTTTTTATATGTTGCTTTTACCATCTTCAACAGAAAAATGGGTAAGAAAGCCAAGATCAAGACAGCAGGTATGTTAATAATAATGTTTGTGTAAGATTTTTTAATTGGAAATGGGGAAATTTGGAATCTATATAATTAGGAAACTACCTAAGTGATTATTATATAAAGTGACGTATTTTGGTGGTCAGAGGAACACTGTTATATTATACTTATGTGATCAAAAAAAAGGAGGTTAAAACAACACAAATCACCTGATGTACACAACTACAGATAATCTTGAAAAAAGTCTGATAAGCAATTCCTAGGTATTATGCCTATTGCATAGTGTAGCTTTTTAAACGTATACCAGTAGTTAATGCAGCAGTCTCTTAACATACAGAATCATGAAATATACATTTTAATACACCCAGAAATGCTCCCCAGTTCTCCATTGCCATGGTTATTTCCTGGGGTCTATCAAATTCAAACATGGGGAGTCATCTCCCTCCTCCTGTGTGCTGCTCTCCAAGCAAAGAGGACAGAGGGAGGGAGGCTGCAGGCTAGGCAAAGCAGGATGCAACAAATCCCATAACATAATCTATCTGCCTGCAGCCATAATTCTGAAGTATACCCAAATATGTCATCTGTACACAGCAAAAACAAACAAGATAGTATTCAGTTGCATTTTGCTAAATATACATATAGCTTATGTCATTTCTTTAATAGCAAACCACATCCAGAGTATTTCATTATAAGTAAATATGAGTAACTTACTTTTATTTCCAACCAAGGCCACAAGTGGCTGTGTTTCTGATCCTTCATTCACTTTTTTTACCACATTATACCAGTCTTCCAAATTTTCAAAACTCTGGCCATTGGTAATATCATAAACCAAGAGAATGCCCTAAATAAAAAGACATGTTTAAAATGTTACAGATTGGAAAATAATTTAACATGGTAAGATTTGCAGCAGTCTAAATTATTATTGTCATAGAATAGAGCAGTAACAAATAATGGCATCATATCTTTCAAGGGTCAGTTAAAGGAATTATAAATTTCTACACTATGCACATACAGTATTTCTCCTGCATTTCATGTGTTCCAAATGCACATTTCGGGAAATAAATGGCAATACAGTCAAGAGCACAATTATTTATATCAGAAATATTACAAACTGTATAGACTTTATGATAAACCCAAAATAGCATTTCACACGAACAGGAAAATAAAAATTACACTGGAGAAGGTCTTTTGTTTTAACAAATATTAGTTGTAGTTTCAATGTTCCCTTTTTTGAAAGAAAAACAAAAGGCAGTTCAATTATACATTTCTGCACATTGTCTGTCATGTTTCCGCTGCCTTTTGGGGATAAAGGCCAGATTCCATTCCTTCAGTGTTGCAGAAGATAAGAAGTTATGGGTGAGCTTTAAACTTTCAAAAGAGAACCTAAACACATGGTGAGAACTCAAAAAGGAGTCCCGTATATTTCCAAGGTTTTCGGCCAAGCTACAGGTGACAAATACTTAAAGCAGACACTTCTGATGATTCCTCAGCACAAATATTCAGTATTATAAAGCACAGTCTATTAACAGTCCAAATGTCATCCCTGTCCCCTCCACAATTTCAAGATCAGCTCTCAGATCTTATTGAGTCTTCTGCCCCTGCTTTCCACTACACCCTAATAAAATCAATATCTTGTAAATGAGGAGTAAAGTCGGAATTGGTTTCAGGCACACTTGTTGTCATGAAGTTCACACCTGGCAAAAAAACCCTACATCTGCACACTGTTTCTCACATGAAATTTTCACAAATATTCTGAAAAAACAGTATGATCCATACAAAAATAGCTGGTGAAAGACCTACTCTCAATAGAAAAGATTTTTCAAGTTTTTTCAGGCATTTGTCTGGGCCCTGTTTTAACTGATAGTTAAAAGGAGTGTCTCAGATCATAAGGAGTGCCTTAGATCACAAAACAGAGTGCACACTTAATAACTTCACATTTGATAACAAATCAGTATAGACTGCAAGACTATTTGAGGAAAGCTCAGATTTTATGATGACAAACAGTGTAAAAATATTAAGATGCAATTCAAGAAATACCATGACAAGTTCAAAGGAAGCAATAGCCAAGTGCACAATAGGAAGCATCTGGCTCTGCAGCAAGTTCCATATAATAGGATCAAGGAGTTACAGCTCACAGCTGAATATGTCAAACTTATTTTGCAAATATCACATTGGCATAAAACATTCCAGGAAAAAAATCCATCTTTGGACACTTGAATGCCAAAAAAGGGTACAATAGAAGAAATGAAGAACAGTATCACAGGTTTGGAAACCATGACTGACATGGAAAAAGTGGGAAAAAAAACCTGTCTGCTTCAACAAATGCATGACTTAGGCATGATGATACTGGTAACAAATTTCAAGAGAAGATAACAGGAGCTCTCTTTGTATATGCTTTTATACATAGTTTGCAGAAGCCACTAAATTGGGAAGACCAGCCAATGTGCCCAAGGGCAAGGTTATCTCAAAGGGGTATGTAGACATGCTCAAGGAATGGGTGAACAGGAACCTTTCAACATTCAACAAGGACAAGTGCCAAGTCCTGCAGCTAGGAAGGAATGAGCAATACAGCCTGAGGGGAGCAACACATGACTAGCTGGAGAGCAACTAAAAATGACCTGCAGGTCTTGTCAGACAGCAGGCCAAATCCAAGCCAGCAACATTCCCTGGCAGCAAGGATGGCCAATGTAACCCTGGGCTGCATTAGCAGAAGTACAGCCACCAGTCCAGTAAACTTTTCTACTCAGCACTTGTTGGGTCATAGCTAAAATAACACATCCAGTCAGAACACATCTTTAGGTCCCTCAAGATAAAAGTGGAGTAACTTCAGCAGAGGGCTAGCAAGATGATCAGAGGCTGGAGCACTTGTTTTATGATGAAGAGATGAATAAACCCAAATTCTTCAGCATGGTGAGGAAATGGCCCTGGGAAGACCTAAAAGCAGCCTTCCCATACCCATGAGGAAGCAATTAAGGAGATGGAGCCAGGCTCTTCACAGCAGTGCACAGCAAGATAAAACCTAGTGGGCATAAGCTGAAATAAGAGAAATTCAAACTATAACTAACGAAAAGCTTTTTCACCATGAGGAAAATAAAGCAGGTTGACCAGAGGTTGCTCAGTCTCCATCCTTAGAAGTTTACAAGCAGGACTCAATAGATCCTTGAGCAGCCTAGCTCCATCTCTCAGTTGACCCTACTTAGAGAGTGTTGTACTCCAACCTCCTGACATCCTTCCACCCTGCACTTTCTTACAAACCTGTGATCAATACAACATGTAGTGATAAGTTTAACTCACAGCAAGAAGATTATAGCAAGAGTACTAAAAAAAGCAAACAAACAAAACAAAAAACCCTATGGAGACTAAGAATAGCAAAGCTCTGAAATACACCACTTATAACAGTCGTGTACACCAACACTAAAAAAATTTTTGAAGGTTGATAAAAGTCATTACACATGGATAGCTTTGAAGGAGGGCAACAGATCCTACTGAGATCCCTCCAACTACTTTCTTATGACAGCAACACCACCCTATCTTGTTTTCTACAATGTTACTAACTCCTTGGCAAACTTGATTTTTTTGTTCCTTATATAGTTGCTATTAATTTCTGAGGAAGAGCTTTCATCAGTTCCTTCAAGGAAATTAAGAATTATGACACCCAACTTTCCTCTTGCTATCTTTCCTCCTTTACTAATCAAATAGAAGATTAAACATCCACTTCCCTCTTCCAATTTTGGTACAATTTATTTATTATTTATTTATTATCTTACACCTCCAAGTTAATCTCAGTTAATTTCTCCTGACTATTTTTATAACTACCCAAATGCCTGGGCACTCGGCATTAAACTGTCAAATTAAATTGTCTCACAATCTAAGTTTTGCTCTAGGAAGGACATACTTAAGTTATTAAATGTTCAGTGGAAAAGAAACTCAATCTACGGCATGGTAAAAAAAAACACCAGCCATAATGCTGGAAGTTGTAAATGAGGAAAGAGCACATGGCAATGCTTCTTTCACCAGCTGTCGAGTTCTTTCACCAGCTTGCAGAAGAGCAGATCATCTAAACAATCTTCAACACTAATCAGAGTTTGATGGAGAATAAATAAGAATGTGTGAGCATTTAAAGTTAGCCAATTCTTTCTAACCAATTCTTCATCAAAATTCTACTCTGCTTCATGTCTTCTAGACAACTGTAGCCTACCTACCCCTTTGGATGAAAGGGTATTCACAGTGGATTTACCATCAAAGAAATCATTTAACAAAGTTTGCAACTAGGGCTGACTTCACTTCCTTTTGGTCCCTTTCTCTGTGATCTAAAACACTGCTTCTAAAGCACGTTCTTTTCTTAAACATTTTTTTTTTTAGTTTGCCAAAATTTGCTGCACTTTCAAAAAGCAAAGATGGCAGGTATAACATCATATAGATGCAAAAAAAAAGGCAGCATGGCATCCAGGTCATAAAGAATACTTTCTGCTTAGATTTTCACCACAACAGCACTCTATAAACAACTTAGTATGATAGAGACAATTAATGAAAGACTAGTCACAACTCCATGGCTAAAATTTATTTCATCTTTTTCTTTTATTTAACAGAGAAATCCCATAACTTCTTTCAAAAAAATACATAGTATTTTCGACAAACTTACAGTATATGGAGTACAGACCAAGTAGACAACATAAAAACTGTTGTTTCCCTATTATGTGTGAGGAATTCAGGAGGAAAATTAACACTGCCATTTTTACACAAAAGTGCTGTATTTCCCTGCCATGAAAGAGGTTTGAAACACATGGTAGACGACAGGCCAAGAACAGCACATTGATTCTCTAGTCTCCAGCAACATGGTGAATAGTCCCTGCTTGCATAATTACACTCTAGTAAGAGACATTTTGTCTATGTTAGTGCACATGTGAGTGCTTTTTGTTTAGGAATTACAGAGCATTTTCAAAAATAGGTCACTGGAAACTGAAAATATTGCAGAAATTATTTGCTGCTCCCTGGAGAAAATAGAGTCTGCAGTACTCCTATTAACAAGCCAATTTATGATGTAGCATATACCAGATCTTAATGATAATTTAAACTAGATATGTGGGTAGGGGCAGCAATTACAGGTAAGTATGGGAGTGCTTCTGAAAGATTTACCATGCAAACAGCAGCAGCCTTATTTCAAAACTGAAGTGTTAGTATGGATGTGTTGTAACCAGGCAATATATTTGTAGTGATAATCAAAATTTAAGACATGCCAAGTTTATGTCAAGATCTGGCACAATAAAAGGAAGCTAGAGAAAACAATAATTAAAAATATATGTTTTCTTCTTCATTTATCCTCAGCTACCCTCGTCCTATGACTGACTTTTGCATCAAGGAACTTTCAAATATTCATTAATATTATAAAATAAGTCAGGCCAAAATTCTAGAGTATTTTTTCTAGTCACAGAATATTAATTTAGTAAAGAGCAACGTAATTGTTGCAGAAACGTGCAGATGAAAACAGAGTTTTTTGCAAATGAAAGCAGCTTACAGTCCACACAAACTTAACCACTCCTGTCTTTGCTGATCCTGAGGACATGGTCACTCAAATACATGTGATTAAGTGATTAAATTGCCATAATTGAATTATTTACTCTCTATCAGTACAGCTGTGGCAACCGACTATAGACTTGTAGAGACTCTACAACCTCTCTGGTCAACTTGTGCCAGTTCTCAGTCATCCCCACAGCAGAAAATGTGTTTCCTGATGTTCACAAGGAATCCCCTGTGTCAGTTTGTGCCTATTGCTCTGGTTCTTTACACAAAAGAGCCTGCTTCTTTCTTCTTTGCATCCTTCCTGCATGGTGGATATATATTGATTAGCCTTCTATTCTCCAGGCTGAACAGTCACAGCTCTCTCAGCCTTTCCTCACAGGACAGATGCTCCAGACCATTAATCACCTTTGTGGCCCTTCACTGCACACTCTCCAGTTGATTCCCAGCTGCATAAGATTGTTCTGTACCAGGTGCAGGACTTGGCATCTGTCATCAGCTGAACCTCCCAAGGTTTCTGTTGGTCCACTCCTTCAGCTGGTCATGGTCTCTCTCAGTAGCAGCCCTACACTCCAGCATAGCAACCATTCCTCCCCAAATTGGTGCCATTCATAAACTTACAATGTTTTGCTCCATTGATAAAAGAATCAGTAAAAGAAACAAGCCCAGTACCAACCCTTAAGAAATAAAACTTATCATCAGGCATCGGTAAGACACTGAGCTACAGACCTTTAAATCCAGCTGTCCATTCAGATTTTCAGTAAATTTATTGTAATATTGTAATAATATTATGGGAGATTATGTCAAAGGCCCTGCTGAAGCAAAGATAAATTACATCCACTGCTCTCCTCTCCACGCAGCTAACCACCTAACCACAGACAACAATCAAGCTGGCTGTGCACATTTTACCTTTACAAACTCCATGCTACCTCTTCGCAGTTACTTTCTTGCTGTTTTGTTGCCCATTAACAGGAATTTTTTATCCATATTTAAAAGGATTTACCCTTACAAATACTCCTACTTGTTCTTCTTTGCTTTTCCTATTTTTCTTATAAAAAGGTACAGATGTTCAACATTAAATAAGCTTATGCCTAGAAATAAGCTGAAAGCAGTGCTTTTTCAAACTACTCATTGTCATTTCATGAATAGGTGAAAATAGAGACAATTTTATGCATCTTTAACAGGCATTGTTATAAAGCTAACAGAAAAGTGTGTTAGAACTCAACTTTGATGATAAGAAGCCTCTTACAGACATTGGCAATACACGCCAACATTGGGAGAGAAAAATCACCAGTCCATTAAAAAAAATTGGGTTAAAATGAGGACTGGAGGAAGATTAAAGACAAAGAGATTGGACATAGGGTTTTTTTGTTAATGTGTTCTGAATAATAAAAAAACATCAAACTTTAGTCTTATTGATATCAACTGCTTATGCACTTTTGGGCACTGGCATTAACTCTTTGACCTGCTATTTTTGGTAAGAAACTCCTAAGTTTATCACCAAATTCAATACAGACAAAGCTAATAGCCTTTTATTTCCTTCATTAAATTTACTTTGGACATATGGCAACAATTTGTGATTAATCAAATTCCCTCTGTCAAGGAAGCCACTTTCTCCTATTGCTTGCTAGATCTGTAATAGGTTAGCAAATCGTGTTTTATTAAAAAAAATAACATGCTATAAACAGATGCAACAGCGAAAAATATTGACATTGTTTTGAAAATGACAAAACATCGCACTGACAAGTTTCTCTTTATCCAATTCACTAATAAATCCCAATCTCTTTCATTAGCCATTCCTGTGTTGTATAACATTATCAAATAGCACATTATATGACTATTGGTCTCATTACAAACTCCAAATTAAGGAACAAAACACATATTAGGATCACTCACGCTAAGAAGTTTGGCATTTATAACACATACTCCTAAATCATCTCATGACTCAAGATGCAGTTATAATACTTAACTCTTAATCCTACCATCCACTTAAAGTTGCTTAGTTAACCTGAAGATAAAGTTAATTTTCATTGGACAGGAGTTCTGCAAAAATATTTAGCTGGTTGTCTCCTTTTGTTTGCCCCCTTATAACCTCAGTTGTATGTATGAGTTTAATGGTGTAGGATTGCTCTTAATTTCCTCCTTCTACCTTTTCCCCCCAGGAGGCAGCTGTTCTGAAAGCAGCCACTCTATCTACCATGTGGATAACCAAATAGCCTTTACTATTTATTGTGATTGCTTTCCTTAACTCAAGACACAAAGCCTGGAAACAACCATCTGTTCTTGGGAGTTATTCAGTTCTATAAATGCACACACTTGCTTTGCTTTTTATGTCAGCTCTAAAAAATTAGCTACACACCAAAATTAAAGTAGCATATTAATATCAATTAAGTTTAGATTGAACAGACGTTCAACATTTTTGAGATTCATGAATCAGTCAACTAAAAGCTAAATATAATGTATGTATGCATAATTTTACAAACAAAATTTCAATTAATTTTATATCATTGCTATAAGATATAATTATCAGCATTTATACTGTACCTGAGCTCCATAAATATATTTATCCAGCATTTTGCCTCCTATTGTTTGTCCTCCTACATCCCACACTTGAAGAGTAACATTCAGATTTCCTGGAAAAAAAATTATACAGATATTGTGTAACTTGGACAATTTAGACACAAATATATTCAACAGCAATAGCTTTTAACAAGTATACAAGAAACAGGAACTAAATTTTGAAACAAAAATAATTGTATCATCTGGGAAAAAAGTCATTTGTGTCCAGCTAAGTCATTAAGATACAATAAACTATAGCTAGCTATTAACATATCTAATAGTGACATAAAATAATTGGAATTGCATAAAGTATAACACTCCTGAATAGAAATTATATAACATATTCCACTGACAAAACATGTAAAAATGCACAAAGAACGTTCTGTAGTGGGGTACTTGGAACTGAAAGGTAACACAATTAATGCCAACTTATCCACATTATTTCATACTGTGTGTTCCTTCCTCATCCCCTCTCCAAATCTTCCTTACAGATCAAGAAGTGAGGAAAATCTTCATGATAACTTCATTTTGGTAGTGATGCTGATAGTAGTATACAGTTACAGAATTGTATAGTTGACAAAGTACAAAAATGGAAATGCTGACACCCATCTAAGCTGAGGATGCAAACTATGATTAATTCCTCCACTCTTCACCTCAAGGCATGAACCTAAATTGTACATGATTTACATAGTCTCATCTTCAAAGAATCTACACCAAGAATAGACCCTCCTTTCTACTCTAAACCATTTTTAAGCTATGTTGAAATTGTTAATAGGTTTTTAAAAACAAAACTAGCAAAAAATCATGTAGAATATTTAACATCCTACAAATCATACATATTCTCCAAGACAACTCAGCAACTCACAGATCAAAAATATATATAGAAAGGTATGGCACCATATACATACAAACATATTAAAGTATACTTTCTCACATTTTGCATGGTAAAAACTGTTTTCAGAACTGTACTGATTACCTGCAGCACCAAACTCTAACAGAGTAAGGACTTACAAACTTTTTTCTAACCCACACACAACTCACATGACACTTATATGTTAATACAAATTCTACATACTCACAAATAATCACAACTGCCTATTAATTTTACTCCTAGATTTTAAAAAATGCAACAAATTTCACATCACAACAATTACAAATCAAGTGAAAATAAACACATTACATTGGCTTGCTAAGATATATTCCTTAGTCAACTATTTTATGTAGTTGACAATCTGATTTTACCCCACATGATCCATTCAGCTGTAAATTTGTAACTGACACACTGGCATTGGTTACACAAGGGAATGTGCTCCATGGAAATGTATCACTGTACTAGGTGAAAATAACAGCAAATTATAACTATACAGCTGAATATATGCTACCAGTGACATTACAGGTACCACATTATATTTTTATTATGCAACCTTGCTTTAATCTGGTTAAAAGAGCAGATTCCCAAAACTACTACCTTGAGATGAATGTGAAACAGTACTATTAGGCTACTCTGAGTTTTATCTAATACCAAGAAAAAATCTGCATGGAGCTTAGAAAACACATTATAAACACCCCAATTCAATCAAGGCAACCTTTTATAATCAACAAAAAGCTTATTTGTTTTGATAATTCATATACTATGTATTAATTAATTAATTATTTTAAAAGCCTAGAATAGAAATGATCGCAAACATCCTCAGTCTGAAAAGACTACACATCCTCAGTGGGTAAACAAACTATGCAGGCTCAAAGGCTCACCATGCTGCAATATTCTACCCCTATGTATTCTGCTGGAAAGTCACTGTGTTATTCATGACATCTATTTTGGAAAAAAAAACCCTTTATGCATATTACCACTTTCAAAATCAGTAATTTTCAGATGCCTAATTTTGTGTTCAAGTACTCTAAAAAGTTTCAACTTGATTTTCCTCCTAAGGAAAATTATGCACAGCATTCTGGCCCCAGTATCTGGATAACTGCATGGAATAACCTTAAAAATTGTAGTGCAGTAAGTTACATTAAATAGTCTGTGACTGTCCAATTAAAAAAGTCTCCTATTACAAATTATTTACTCTGTTTCATTAACAACAGAAAATAGAAACAGGGAAAAAAAAGACTGGAATGCTCATTTAAGGTGAACTTCTTAATTTGGACCTCACTAACTATGAAATTCATACTGATCATCTCCTGTACAAAATGCAGCATTTTCCCTTTTTTCCAAATAGGTTCTGTAATATTTGCTTTGTGTTCAGATTGATTCTGGGGAAGAAAGAAGGATGTTAGGATTATTCTGACAAAAGGAAAAACTGCAGGCAATTTACCTAGCAAGTATTTAATTAAAAACTGAGATAGTAGCACACAAAGTTCTCTGCGAAAAGTTTGAAATCTTGTATTTTTTCAATTTAACAGGAACATAAAAACTAGAGACTTACAACAAAACAAAAAGAAACCATGCATAATAAGACAGTTCTTGGAAACATTCTCAACTCTCCAATAAAATAACAGGAGAATACTGTCAAAATAACACGTAACACACTATTAAGGGACAAAAAATCCCCAGCACTTCTTTTCTTTGCATTGTGTGTAGAAAACGCACACAATGCAAAGCTGAAACACATGGGTAGCACAGTGCAGGTGTGCAGACTGCTCCTGGCATGGAGTGAAGCCACTGGGCTGCAGCAGCAGTGACCCTGCAGGAGGACCCTTGGTGCACTGGTTAACCTTACCTGCAGCGCTGCACAGTCAAGACACAGGTCTGAACACTTTTTACACCAACGACTTTAAAAAAATCCTTCTAACAGGAGAATCCTCTTTACTGAGCTGCACCCACAACCTCCCAAAAAGTATACAACTACGGCTCTTAGGAGTCTCTATCAGCAGACCCTCTGAGTAACAGATACACTATTTAAGCACCAAAACCTACACCACAGCTGCATCCAAACTATACAAGATTCTGTATCAATAAATATAATGAAACTGATTAGCACTTTAAAAAAAAGTATTTTGAACAAACTGCAGGAAGTGAATTTCACATGTTGAATACTAGACACATGTTGTGCAACACTGAAAACATTCAAAATTTATCAAAATACTTCTGATTTGTATTAAACTGTACTGTTTTACCATGCAAAATATTTACTATATTCACTGCAAAACTGCATTAGTTACTAAAACAATTGGAGAAAAATGCCTCTTTTATCTTAAAAAAAATTTAAAAGAAAACAAAAAAAATCCAGAAAAACAGTACTTTATTTTGTAAGTTATAATATATTTCAATGAAGCCCAATGCAAACTTCTTTGTAATTCTAGAAATCTGTAATTTTAATTTCTGGAATCTTTGCTTACATTGAAGAAGAAAAAAAAACCAACTACTGAACCATAGTTGTTCATCAATTCTCTTACTGAACAAGAGAAATCGAGTCCTTTTTCCTACTGATACACATAATTTCTGTGCAGCGGTCTCAATTAACCTGTCAAGTAAACAAGCATAGAGTAAACTCTGCAAACCCAGAATTAATCTAGAAATTAGAAAAATCCACTTACTAAAGTAATGCTTCCCATTCCAGCATTTAGAAATGAAACCTCCCTCCCTCTTACTCCCTACAACTAATCCAGTTTACCTATGAAACAGAGAGCCATATACACCTAAATACATATATAGGTATAGGCAAAACCAGAGTGACAACCTACAGAAAAATGTTTCTTCCTGAATATGAATGCAAATGCTACTGTTTTGAGGAAAAGAGATGTACAGACTTTTTGGAGCTATTTTTACTGGCATTCTGATTTTATTACAAAATAAACTATGAATGAATGAAATTCACACACAATATAAACTATGAACGAAAATGAATGAAGCAACAGTTGATAATTTTCCAACTTTTCTACTCAACAAGGATATTTAGAATCCCAGCAACATACTAATAGTTTCTGTATGCTTAACAGCTGGAATAAAAACTTGCAAAATACAAGTTCTCAGCATGCACACTGCATGATTTGTGTCCACATTCCACTTGCAAGTACTGCTGTTAAGCATTATACACACTGGTATTTTTAGAGGCATGAGCAAGACAATAAAAAATTATTCTGTTGATTTTATGAAGAAATAAGCACTGGGATTTGGTACTTTATCATTAACCAGATACTAAAAAAGTTCAGCAAAATGGCCAAACCAAAATAGTGAACACAGGGGTAGTCTGAAAAGATTATTCTGTTTCACTTAAGAAAATATATAAACACAATCAAGAAATTATTTGCAATATCATTTTTTTAAAAATAAGTTCAAGAACTGTATACACTTTCTTATAACTTCAGTTTACAGATAAAATGCTTACTTTCTGGGTTTCTTTCCCTCCTCATCCTCCACAGGAGAAGACAGAACTACAGAACTTGCATCAACTTTATCAAATCTCTCTACAGCTCTTAATAATTACACTAACTTTTTCTAACTTCTGATTTCTGAATCTAGAAGCAAATGTTTTTAATTAAATACTTGCATACTTAGAATATGAGCACACACAAATCAGTGAAAAGATGTATTTTAAACCCCAATTGTCCAGAGACAAACTTAACCAGCACTTATTCTCTTTTAATTATTTCTTTGCATTTTCCATGCAGTGTGCTGCAACTGGCATCTAAATAGTTTCTTTGCCTTCATGAAGTGAAACATCTTGAATGCTCAAACTGTATTTTTATGAGTGCCGAGGGACCCTAAATTTTAGTGGTCTATTAAATGCCAGCAATTTCATGCTGCCTTGCATAAAACAGCATTCACATATTAGAGCACTGAGAGTCCATAGCTGCATTATGCATCTCCCACACAACTCAAATATAAGCTGTGTATTTCATTTAAAAATATATATATTTCTTTCAAAACACATATACTTTTTCAATTAATATCTTTAAAGTTCCATTTCATTGTTGTATGTTACACTACCCACATGGAAAGTGAGTGCACTTAAGCAGGGATTATAAAATTCATCAATATAGATAACACTCCTTTTATTTGAATTCAGTGTTTTACTTAGAGATGTAAGTTGCAAATGCATAACTCTATGACACCTGGCAGGAAAGTATGAACAAAATATTCTCCAAACAACCTAATTTACTTTGCCATAAAAATCACTGCACTAAGCTTATTTAGTACACATTACTCTGAAGAATCTGTTTCTGCAAGTCCTGCTGCCACCCAGCCTTTCAGAATTAGTTTTTATTCTCTTACCTGGCAATAATATCCTTTTCAAGAAGAAGTCCAGTCCTAAGGTTTGTTTGTACTGTTTTCCAAATGTTTCTTGAGCAAAACGGGTAGCTAAGGATGTCTAAAACAGAACAGTATCAAATTAAGTCGTCATTTTTAACAGCAACAAACTTTATGTTAACCCAAAAGTATGAAATACAGTTAAGCACTTTTTAAATCAATGAATGCTAACAGTGTTCATGGATTTGGATTGACAAGCACTCCAGTCAGTTTCAACATAATAACAGGAGGTGGCAAAGGCTACTAATTTATGCAAAAAGAAGCAAGGTGCATATTTGCATTGATTTCAAAAAAACTCTAATAGTTCTATTACAAAATACTGTGCAGATTTGAAAGAGGCATCATTAGTATGCTCAAACAGACATAAATCTAGGCAGCACCATGTGTACCTGAAGATCTCAGTATTTTTAAAAAGCGTTCATTTCAAAAACAAGGGTTCTCCCTGGTAAGGAACACCATGATCCCAGACCAATTTTCTGGGAGAGAATAGAGACCTGAACAGTGCAGAATCCCACAGAGGGCTCCTGAGTGTGGCCAGATTTCTGCCACTGATCAGTTTTGGGATCAGGCATTACAGGAACTCTTAAATGGGAACAATCCTTTCGTGCACACAGAAAAAGAAGGTAAATACATATTAAGAATGCACATTTATAGATTTATTCCTTTCAGCAGAAATTTGAAAATTTATTTCTTCAATTGGTATTCTGTGGATTTATGAAAGCAAACCAAGACACTGTTAACCTAATAATAATAATAATTTTAGTGCATATGGCTGAAATGATACACAACTAACCTGGGCAAACTACTGAAGCAAGGCACTTACATTCTATCGGTAGCAATTTAGTGTCTCCATTCAAGACAAAAAAAAAAAAAAAAAGAGGTGGGGGTAGAAAAGGAAAAAAATATACAAAGAAAGCCCACAAAAAAAGTAAAGGAGAAAATAGTGGTACAATCATAAATAATTCAGAAGATTGCATTGTGGAAAAAAAATACTAAATATTAAAAATTATAAAATACAAGCAACATCAAATTAGTGTACACTTAAAAATCTTTTGTTGGCATGACATTTGTAAACAAATATACAAATTAACTACAGAAAAAAATAATCTAAATATTTCTTTACCTATATAAAGAAGAAAAAATACTAAGAGGCTCACAAAACCTTTACACTGTCTAAGAAAACTCAAAACAGGCCAGAAGGGTTTTTTCTTGCCAGTTTTCCATTTATCAAGCCATGAAGAGATAAGTCATACCAATTGTTATCAGAATTGCTGTTAGGAGCACATTTAATCAAAAATGCAATAGCAAAATAACGCAAATAGTTCTGAAATATGAGAATAGGCAAGGTCCTTGAATAGAAGGTTATAACAAAGATCTAAATTAGGCTAATGCCAAATGTACACAGAAAAAAACCCACCTTTTTTAGCATCAAAACATGATCACCAGAGCTCCAGCATTAACACTCTATTATGAATTGGCAAATATTTATTCAACTATTAGATTTCCTTTTAAATAAATAAAACAAGATTTACTGTTTTCATGTTTCTGTATCATATTTATATTCCTATCACTGGCATATATACAATGAATGATATTTTCATATCAGAAGACATGTTTAGGAAACAATTCCATAAGTCAGTGTTAGCCTAATGCAAACTTTTCCATTTACTTCACTGAACTCAAGAGGATTAAAAATAAAAAAATAAATGGGGAAAAAAGCAAGTAAACTAGAAATAGTATGAGTACACTTATATATTTATATCCCTGTGGAAAGGGGGAAGACCACAGAGAACGAATCGTGAGAAGAAGATTCTTCTGCCGTCAGCTATGTGACAGTAATACTAACAACACACACAAAATTAAATTCAATACAGATTCAGACCACAGTACTGAAAGAGTCAGTAGAATTGATTCATTTAATCTCAACAGTTAGCATGTCAAGATTACAATGACATCTTTAATTTATTATGACTTTAAAGATGTAGATGAGAATAAGACAACTGCATGAATACACTATTTAGTCCTCTTGTAATTTTCCTTTTTGGAAAAGTAACTAGTGCCTAGAGTACAGATTCAAGTAGCATCTGACTATATCACAGTATTCTATATTCTCCAACACACTAATTAAGATCCTCATTAACTAAGCAACCACTCCCTTCTTATTTTAAAGGCTCAGTAAATATTAGCTCATCATTCTTTGACATTCAATAATCCCTGAGGACTTCTAGGGCTGTTAGTAACAAGAAATGACACATAGCCATTAACAGCTGACCTATAAGAGTAGCAAGTAATCAACAGCATGGCAAAGTCCTCTGAAACAGTTTTTCTCCACTGTGCTCTTGAATGCAAAGGAATTTATAGCACAAAATCATTGACTAACTCCTTCTTAAATTTTTTCCTAATAAATGTTAGAGCTCAAGGTGTTGAATTACCAGTCTAGGGTCCTCTATTTTTTCACAAAACAAGCATTTATCCACAAAATGCTAAGAGCAACAGTTCAAACTTCTTTACAACAATAAACAAAGAAGTTATGTCAATGCATATGCAAGTGCCTCTACAATGCAAATACTCCCTTCAAATCCCAGAAGTGTTCCCTGCCATGCTTGCCAAAAAAGATTTTGCTCAATTGTTTTACCTGAGGACATGTTGAATACAATCTATATAAGAATTAATGAAAGTTAAATAATGGTTCAGTAGAACTGTAGTTGTAAAAATAAATAAGTAATCAGAGACCATTTTTTAGAAAGGTTGCATTCCATACAATTCCACCCCTTAACGTCAGGTTCAGAAAACAATACAACAGTATGAAGGCCTTTGTTCCTTTGCAGCTCTATTAAGACAAACAGGTCACCAGCTTGCATAGCAGAATTTCCAGCAAAAACTCCATCAGTTTGGAAGGTTCACACACCTGCCTTAAATACTTCAAAGTGAATGTCAACATCCTATTCTAAATATCAATACTTTATTGAAGAAGGTTGGGGTTAAAGAAGCCTTGTTAAAAACATGAAAATGTCTTTGAGCTGCAATATACAGCAACCAGATAGCAGTAAAAAAAAAAAAAAAAAAAAAAAAATCCGTATTCTAAGTTCAAAATACAATAGGATATTATGGAAGGCTTTTTTGAAAGAAGCAAAGATTGAATTTAACCTTACATAAAAGGCATGATAGTTCCTTGCTTCTATTTTTCAACGTCAACAATTCAGTATAAACTGAATTTGACACGCTGCTCCTGAAGACCTACATAACGAGTAAAGAGGAAAAATGCAAACAATATCTATGAAATAAACTAAAAATTAAACTGAAAGTCATATGGAACAAGCAAGGATAGCCAGCTCTGACAATGACTACTCATCAGGGCAACCAGAAACTTGTAGGGAAAACCCCACCAATGACACCTCTTTGAGTAAAGTCCTATAGAATTAAGTTATAAATTAGAAAGCAGTGCCAAAGTGTAGTATCACAGTTGTAAGAAAGAAAACTAAACCAAAAATTAAATTAGATGCAAGCACATAGCTCTGAAGCCATGAATTTCCATTCACACACAAACTTTAGCCACAAATTGAAAATCTATTTTCCAAAAACCACGTGTATCTATCCTTTCTCTCACTCCCTTCTAGAACATCAATGTCATTATCCAAGCACAGCTACACTAATCCCTCAGTCATGTCCTACCTTACTGGCAAGAATTTTAGGACAAGCAAAACTAAAACAAACACGAGGCTAAATGATTAAACACTTTAACTATCATAAAAACACATAACTGTCCAAGCTAATGTCCTTCCATCCCACTGCCAACTACTGATGCAACTTTCTTCACTGAAAAAGAGAAAATTATCACAACTTCTTGACATTTGATGTAGGTCTATTTGATGTAACTGGGCCAATCTGCACAGCACACTTCATTCAGTTCTCCATTTGCGAGACTCAACAGTGACAAAAATATTTTTGTCACCATCTATGAAGTTTTTGAGCCCAAGTGTAACAGGACAATTCAAAATTGGCACAATGCTTAAAAATCTGCTATCCTAAAAAATCTTTAAGTAAGCAGGACACTACTTTTTATGCCAACCTATGTTTTAGCTCCTACAACTCCCATAGCTTGAGCATTCATTATTTCATTTTCATCATCCACTGTTACCAGAAGGAAAGGTAGGATGTTTCTGCTACCATACTCTAATTCCAGCTACAACAGATAGCAAACAAACAGAACCTCAGCACACCTATTTTTCAGGACCTCCCTTCCCATTAACATCTCTGAGATTTACTTCCAGAGGCCCAAAACCTTTTTCAACACTGGCAAATCATAATATTCTATCTTAAATCAGCATCCTTGTATATTTCAGTATTAAGCCAATCTATGCACAAAAAGAGTAGAAATATCTGGATCATAACATCTTTTTTTTTTTTTAATTCCACACTAGTAGTAATGTTGGTTTATTTTAATGGAAAATCATTTTGGCCCAGGAAGAGTGGGTTGATTTAAAACCTAGACACATAAAGCAGCTGTGTGTATATATGTCCTTCTTATTTTCAAAATCAAAGAGCCAACTGCTATTAGTAATTGCTGGATTTTTTCATCTCCCCATTGCCCCCACTTCTGATTGGTCTTTAGATTGTTTTCCTAGTTTGTCTAGTTCATTAAAATCATCCTCTATTATCTTCTGACTAACCAGTCTTGCTTCCCTCAATTTTGATTTTCCACAGTTTACCATTACCTTACATCTCTATTTTACCCTAAGAGTTTTACACATTCTACTGTCTCACTTCTCTTATGCCTTCTTCCACTTTTACTCTTCTTTACTTGTGTTTGCTCCAGCAGTGCTTATTGCTACCCTTAAAAATTTAAGTATCCAGTTATCAATTCAACCACCTCAAAACAAATTAATAGAAGCACATCATGCCTCCCTTGCCTCATGGATAGAGCAATTCCTAGCTAGTATAAGTACAAACATTACCTTTAGCTTGAACTGACATTGATTTGTTTTTAAGCTGCTACCAATCCCTTCACAGAACTCGAGTCACATTGCTTCTAAGCAATGGGTGAGGAAAACAGCAAGTTTCCACCTGACCCATAACAACAACTTTTTTATTATTCTTTTGGAAAAGAGGAGGTAAAAGACAAATGTGAACACCTCACACTAAATACAAGATACAGCATTTCAGATATATCCCATCATTTTCCACACACCTCCTGTCTCATGATCCCAGAGTGACAGGAAGAGAAAAACCAACACCTTGCACAGTAAAAGAGAGGTAAGTATGCATGTGTGTGAAGACCAGCTGTGAACCAGATGTGAGAGCCAGGCAATTTAGAGCTGAAAACACATAGACATACACAGGTTTCAACAAGTAAGCGGAACGAGTAGACAACAAAAGAGAGAAGCCTCAACAATTTAGTCTTCTGAGGTAAAAAATAGTAGTAGGTACATTTTATCCTCCCATTCCATGACCCAACTGCTTCTTTATTTTTACAAGACCCTACAATAAATCTGTGAGTGCTGCCAGGCCAGTGGGATGGTGGGAAGGAGCCTCTATTACAGCATCATCTAGGGGGGATGGGAGGAAAAGCAGCCCACCAGAGTACTGCTGCTGCTCGTGCCCAAGAACCTGCCCTGGAAGCATGAGATTCCTGGAGTCAGCAGGAGATGCAGTGAGTGGCAGCTCCTGTGAGAGAGGTAGGAACCAACAGGAATATACATCAAAACTCAAGAATGCTTGAAAATCCATGCTTGGCAAGCGGTCTTGCCACAAGCTGCTCAACAGCAGCAGTGAAAGGATTCTTCAGTGTGAATGGGAAACTCCTGGGAAATGCTACCCATGAAGCAGCACTTCAGCTGTCAATGGTGTACATTTATTATGCTCTCATCACACAGCTGGTTGGAATTGCCCATGTACTGACTCAGATGAACACAATACCACTTCAGACTGGGTTTAGAATCACTGGAGACAAAAAAAATGTTTTGTTTCTTTACAGAGCTCTGAGTAAGTAAGTGAGCAAAACCACATGTACTTTCACTTAGAGCTTATTCCTATTAATGCAAGGCACTACACTTAAACCAGCTCTACGAACATTTCCTTTTTTCATATGAACTGTGAAGCATGCAGAATTTCTTCTCCTTGCAATTTCAAAAGTTAATGACAGAGGAAAGAACTGTATACTTCAATCATACAATAAATTTACTATTTTCAGGTGTGTCTCACAAAATTATTCAGGCTATATATGCCAATATGCAATGTTCAAGGGAATAGTTAGGATCAGTAACTATTTTAAATGGTCAAGAAAGCAGCCTTTCTTTTGCCTTCTTTGGTCTCTCCTTGTCAAAATTTCTCTTTTACAAAGAGAAATTTGTTGGATTATTGTTTGATTGGTTTGATTATTGTTTGATTATTGTTGATAAAAAACGTTTATAAACAGGGTTTCATTATGGTGATTACAGATAGGGAAAAAAAAAAAACAAAACAAAAACATAGGAGTTACAAACTAAAATAGACGCAGCAGTGCCTTTTCAAACTCTGAACAGTAACTCCACTAGATGCAAAGTGTTACATCCAGCTCGGGAGGCTGGCAGCTCTGTATCCGAAAGGAAGGGCGCCTGCAGCCCCAGCTAAGCGACCTTCCCTGCTCGTCCCTTTGGAGGGGAGCCACAAACGCCCGTGCCCGGTCCGGACCCCAGCCCTGCCCGCCCGGGGCACTGCAGCCGCCGAGAGCGGCTCTGGGCTGTTCCAGCGGCTCCGGCCGAGCAGCTCCTGCCTCCATTGCGCCATGGGCAGCGCACGGGGACCACGACAACTCCGTCAGCACAGCACGAACTACGTTACTGGCCGCTCCTTTGCTCGCGGCTCAAGAAAATTGGATTACAGTCGTGTACGTCTTTTAGGTGACGATACCTCCTCGGGTCGGAAGGCCCGCCAGAGGGTTCGGCTGCCGGGCACGGCGCGGACACCGGCGGGAAGAGCCCGCGACCCCCGTGCCTGGAGGGCCTGGAGCCGAGAGGGAGCAGCCAGCGGGTATCGCGACAGCGGCTGCGCGACAGACTGGAAGCGCCGCGGGCTGCTCCCTCCTCAGCAGCAGAGCCGGGGCAGCGTGAGGGAGAAGGCGGCGAAGGGGCTCAGGGCACCGCGGCGAGGGAGAGGAGCTGCCGGCGGGGCCGGCACTGACCTTGCCGGTGGTGCCGTCCCCCAGCACCACCAGCTTGAGCTGGCGGTCCGGACTCTCCTCCTCCTCCGAGTCCGACATGATCTCTACGGCCCCGGCGGGAAAGAAGAGGCTGAGAGCAGCCGGGAGGAGTCGGGTGCAGGAGCGAGAACGGGACAGGGAGAAGAGCGAGCGCCGCGCTCACAAAGCCGGCACCAACGGTGGACCCACCACCGCCATCTTCCTCCGGCGCGCCCTCCGTCGCTATGGTCCGCGCGGGGCGAAACCAACGACACGGCCGAGAAAAGGGGGGAAAGCGGTAAATTGAGGGCGGGAGATACAGCAACAAGTCCATCTACTGCTTCGGGACACACCCACTTCTTCCCCCACAGGATCGGGGGATGGTTCAGCCTGGCTGTCGGCCTCTCGCCGCCGTGGCTCGGGCCCCGCAGTGACGCCCTGCGCGGTAACCAAGCAACAGGGGGCAGGGCGGGGGGCGGGGCTATGGCCCGGCCGCACCCGCTGAGGGGCGGGGCCGCCCCGTGTGGGGCTAATCGGGCGGGCGGCGGGGGTTTGCTATGGGAATTACATATGGCAACTAAATAAATAGTTATGGCAGCCAAATCATAGTCGCTGGCTGGTTTGCGTTGGAAGGGACCTTAAAGATCATCTCATTCCAACACCTTTTTCTAGACTGGGCTGCTCAGAGCCCCGTCCAGCCTAGCCTGGAACACTGCCGGGATGGGGCAGCCGCAGCTTCTCTGGGCAACCTGTGCCGCTGCCCAGAGGGGCCTCACTGCCCCTCACAGCGAAGAATTTCCTCTTGATATCTAATCTAACCCTGCACTCTTTCAGTTTAGAGCCGTCCCCCCTGCTCTATCCCTGCATGCACTTGTATGAAGTCTCACTCTCATATCCCCTTTAGCGGGGGTACATAAAGGCCTGTGCAGTAAGGTCACTCTGGAGCCTTCTTTTCTGCAGACTGAACAATCCCGATTCTAGAGACTCCACCATTTGCTCACACAGTCTCAGAACTTTTCTATCCATATAAGCAATCAGTAAGAAAACTTGTCAAGGTAGCCCTAGCTGAATTTTAGGCCATTACTTTATTACATATAAAATACATTGTATAGCCAGGGAGAACAGGCTCTAACCTCCTCTTTTGCATCAGCCTTCCCTGAGTTTGAGAACTGCCAGTGTCCCTTCAGCCTGTCATCTTCCCCACAGACTAAACAACTCCTCTTCAGTCAGTCTTTCCCTCGGTTGTCTTTTCTAGACTTCTGATTATTCTTGTTGTTTTCCTTTGGCCCCTCTCCACTTTGTTGCAGTACTGTGCCAAAAACTGGATACAGTACTTCTGTTGAGGCCCTGGGAATACTGAGCAGAGTGGAAGTATTACTTCATGTGTCTTGCATACAAGACTTCTGTTTACATATCCCAGTATGATGTTTGTTTTCTTGACGGTGTGACATTGCTGACTCATATGAGTCCTGATTTACTAAAAGAGCCTCTGGATGCTCTCCTGTTATTGGCATTTCATACATGTTGAAGCTTTATTTCTGTTTTACTGTAGTGCTTTCTGCTTTTCTCCATTGAATTTAATCCTGTTTAAGGCAACTTGCAACATTTGTCTACAAAATTTTATTTATAATGTTATCCTCTAAAATGCATGCCAACCATCCTGACTTGCTTATATCTGGAAGTCTAAGAACCATACTCTATTCAAAAGTCATTAACAATGATATCCAATAGTAACAAATCTCTTCAAGCCTCCATTTGACATATTTTTCCAGTATGAGTGACAACAATTCTTTGGACATTGTTTGTATGACAATTTGAAGAGAACCATCTGGAACTCTTTGAGGTATAGATGTATTTTAATGGATTCAATTACAAGCTAAGAATTTTTAGAACAAGTTTGTATAATGTCTGAATAGCAATCATACCTGTTTCCGTCTCTTTCAGGTTTTCTTTATGATATGTATGTCTGAAATTTCCAATATTACAAGTACACTGTTTTACTCAATACTCAGTTGGATGAAGAAGGTTCCATGTATTGATCATGTATTGATCATGTATTCATGTGTTTGCATAATTGAGGCTAAATGCTTTTCTAATTACATTCTGGGAAAAAAAAATTAAAAGAGGGGGGCAGATACACCATAAAGTACATTAGATTCTAATGGAAAACAAGACACACACCTTTGTCACTCCATACTTTGAATCAAATTTAATATGTTCTCCATTATTTTCCACTTCAAATAATCATTTAGCCTAATTGTACTGCAAGTTCTCTTAACTTGGCACTTCAGCAAGATCAGCATCAGGGCTCAGCATTTCTTGGAAGGAAGAGCAATAGGGACAAATGTGGAATTTGCCCTTTATGATTTCTGACATATTGAATAGCTGTACAGTTGGCATTAGACATTTAAAAGCTCCACATCTCACACCAGGGCAGACACATGCTTGATAAACCACTGTTGGTGGAACTGCTCATATTTCTCAAATGCCACCTCAGTCACATTAAGAAAAAAATATGAAATAATAATTTAAAGCTTTCTGGATTTTTAGGGGAAACAGGTTCTATTTAACTCACAAGATGAGAAGCTACATGTGCAAAAGCAGGATAATAAGAGAGCAAGGTGCTCTAGGTGTCCAGACTGTGTATTTTCATTTGAAATACCACAAAGAAATGTGTGTGTTGTAATAAACATCCCAAAATTTAATTTACTTCTTCCCTTTCATCTTCGATGTTGTATTCATGGGCTTAAATTTGTCTTGAGCCTGTGTATCTGAACTGTTTAAATAAGCAGTTATATATTAAAACATAATTTTGGAAGTACAATAATACTTGGTATGGATAAACATGCATGCTTGCTACTGGCTACTAAGAAAAATGAATGGAAACTATCCCAGGAGATGCCATAGGAATGCAATTGGGCAACTCAGCTCCCAAAAACCTCCTTGCTTAAGTCTATGAATGACAGGAATGTACTAAAATCACTTTTTAATGTATAAAAGATAAGTGTACAAGAAAAAAGGTGCCTGGTGGAGTTAATGCTTTAACAATAATACTACCAAAGAGTGTTGCTTACCATTATTTAACTTAAGCAGCATAACAGGGCAAACAATCTGACTGGAAATCTTTACACATCTTGCTTGCAATGTTCAGCAAGCTCATTAACAGCATGGTGTGGTCGTTTTACAGAGTGGTACAAACTTTTGCTACAATACATCCCCTCTTGGAGGCTTTCAAATTGAACTATTTTTGTCATTGCCATCTTTACTGAATATGCATTTTATAGATGAAAGGAAGCTAGTCTCAAGGTGTTTGATACTTCACAGTTAAAGGAAATATATGAAGTGTGTTGAAAAGCACTGGAATTAACAAACAGATCACTGCAGTGAAAAAAAAAATCATTGATGGCAATATAGAAATAATTTGAAACTCTTATGCATATTTAAAACATTAAGAAAAAATCCTTGAGCAGTTACTTTGAATGGAGTTTTCACTGAAAAGAGCCTGGGTCACCAAGTGACACAGACAATAAATATATATTGTTAAGTAAATATATATTTTTTGACATTTGGTCTGTATTTTGTAACTTTCCATAAGTAGAATCACTGCAACTTCTGAATGAGTTTTTTGGAGACACAGGTAGTAGAGTGTGACAGCACAGGCCAGATATGTTCAGGAGAGGAGACAGGCAGCAGTGGTGGAGTTAGAGCTTACATGTAGGTAGGAAAGGAGGGCTGGATAGTGAAATCTGTGGGAATTTCTAAGGGGCAGAGACAAGAGTGGGAGTTTTTAGTATTCACTCTTCGCTGTCCACATTTTTATGTAACATCTTCATCCATCTCAAGAGACAGAGCCAGGTACCCAGCTCACCTCATTTGGGTTTAAAGGAATTTTCATTCCTGGCCCCTGTGAATTTTTGTGTTGCCCTTGTTCCCTTCTTCACATTTTCCCCTACAAACCTGGTTAAATTTTTTAGTGCAAGCCATTGATTTTCATTTCTGCTCATGTTTTGAGCTGGAAGTCAGAAATACTCTCTTTTTTAATCCTGTCATTTTGTTACAGTTTATTTAGAAAACTGTATTTGATAATCAGTTTCTGTTTGAAGAAATAGTACAGTTCCAGTTTTGATTCCTTTGCCTCCTTGCTCTTAAGCTACCCTAACTAAGTAATTGTGGCACACACAGTCCACCATGTTTGCAAATGCAAAGTCTACAAATGCAAACTACACCTCTGAATGTGGGACGGTTTTTTTTGAATGTAGTATAAGGTTGTACTCCCTTATGCAAGTATCTAAAAAATCACTAAAAATCATTGCCTACATAGGAAATAGATGTATGCTTCTCCCAAGCTCTGAGAAAAGGTGTGAACCAAGCTGAATGAGGTGGAATCTGCACTGAGAGAAAAAGGAATAGCATGTGTGAGAGCCTTCAACCTTTTTGCCATCCTCTTCAAGAATGCAGGGTCATTAGCTACCAAGTCATCTGTGCTGTCCTTACAGCACTTGATGGGAACAACACACTTCTCAGAGTGATTGACATGAACTGTGTACTCTGTTACCAATACAAGACATTCTTTTAATATTTGTTCTGCTTTCTATGCCCATGCTTACACAACAACACTCATTCTCTTTTGAGTTTCATTCATATCAGTTTTTCTATTTCAAGTCTCTGTAGCTGGGATCTGCACACACTCCTCTTCTTCAATGTGGACATTGACTTTCCATTTGTTTGAATGAGGAAAGTGTCCTTGAAAAGAAAAGCAAAAGTGGGCATTTAAAAAGAAAATATATTTACTTCCATTATAATGTTGGGTTTGCCACTCATCTCTGGAGCAGAGTAGAGAGCAGCTGTTGGTTTTAATTGTACCACAGATCTGCAAATAAAACCCAAATTGTTTTTACATCACCAATACCATCTCTAATGTCTTTACCAGACACTGTTTTCTTCTGCACTGCTTGATGACTGTGCCTTGAGTGAAACTCAGTGATTAATGTGCCTGACTAGACAGACAACTGAGTGGAAATGGTAAATAATGACTTGTTTTTGTACATGTAAAAAACAGTTCCTACTCAAGTTGGAAATCCTTGCTTTTGGAAGGGCATTCTTCCATCTTGCTTCCTGCTAACCTAAGGTCACGTAAGGAGTGACTGTTTTTAACACTGTTGACTACAGTGATGTAAAGGTCTCTGGCCCAGACACTGCAGTGAACAAGACTTTCCACTCAGGAATATGGTTAAGCTGAAGGCCGCAACTTTTATGAACTACATTGCCTAACAAAACAGAGAAGAGCCACTAGGCAGCTGTTCCCCACAAACTGCCCAGTAAAACAGGGCCAGTGAGGTTCACCAAGCACAGGACTGTGGAGGCCAAGCTAAATGTTTAGGAGAAAGCTGACCGCATCCTCCCTCTGGCAATAGTGACCATGGCATGTGGTCCCACTGGAACTATCTCCTCCTGCATTGACTCTGCTGGGGAGGGGAGAGAAATGTCAGCAGTAGCTTTTTAATATGTGTAAGGCACTACCTTTTTCCCTGTAAAGGGAAATAACTCACTGACACTTGGCTAGTACTTAAGACATGAGCAGTAATTCTAGCCATAGTTAACATGAAAAACCCACATTGGAAACCTGCTCTCCAGTTGTGTGAATGGACAAACAAGTTCTCTTGTCTTTCCACTAGCTGAATTTACTAATAAAGCCACACCACATTTTCAGTGTGGTAAACACTTTTTCTCACTAAACTACACTATGTAACTCAGAGTATAAAGTCCAGCAACAGCGAGGCTAACAACAGTTACAGAAAGAAAACGGGTCAAAAAGACCTACAAAAAGAGAGCTAATTTATAAATTAAGTAATTCTAACTTCTACTGACACAGTCATGCTAATCTGGAATTTCCCACATGAACACAGAGGATCACTGGGAACTCCTGTTTCTTGACCCTAAACCACAATGCTTGTTGCAAAAATGGATAAAGCTGTCTTTCTCACAGTCTTGACCTGTTACCAGTCCAAAATAAAGCTGGGTTTTTTTTCTTTTTATAACACCATGGAAAATCTAGAATTATTTTCTAGCCTGTACTGCTGCTTTGGAAGGACCCACCTGAATCACTGGTGTCCTGTTGCTGAATTCCTAAAGTATACCATCAAGTTCCATAATGAAAGCAGGAAAGCCCTGTGCTCTCACCACTCTTCTTGGAAGTTTGTTCTAAGGCATGGTGGTTTCATTCCATGTTATGGGTTTACCCTTGCAGTTCTTTCCCCATCCTGCTGATGGTGGAGTGTGCAAGCATCTACATGGGGCTTGGTTGCCAGCTGGGGTAAACCACAACATCCCACCTGACAGAGAAACTTCCCCCCCGTCACTTGGTCCCTCTCTCACAGCAGGAGCAAGGTGAGAATCAGGACAAAAACAAGAGATGAAAGTTGAGATAATCACAGTTTAATAAGTGAAACAAAGCCATACGCACAAGCGAATTTTTTTTAAAGGAAATTAATTCTCTACTTCCCATCAGCAGGCAGATGTTTAGATGCTTCCTGTAGGGCGGAGCATCAGCCTGCCTATTTGGGAAGACAAGTACAATAATCTCAAATGTCCACTTTCCTCCCCTTTTCTCCCAGCTTTTTTTACCATGCACAATAATTGCATTTGCTTTTTTCACACAGAAATCACATTTCCAGTAGATCTAGTAGCCATCTCATTCTTCTCTTGAACTATTAGCTATTAAATCTCATCTCCTCCTGAATACTCCTGAATATTTAGTTACTAGTTTCCAAGTGTATGACTGTACAGTCTAGATGGCTGAATCTTACCCCACATCAAGGGTTTTGGGCCACAGTTATCGAGTTCTCTTGGCCCAGTATCTTGAGCCTCTGCTGTAGCTTCCCAAAATCCTCTTAGCCAGTTAATCAGCCTGATCCTGCTTTTTGTGGGCAGTTCTTTAAGAAATGCATTACACAATGTTGCACCTGAAACTTATTGCTCAGGTGGCCCATCCCCTGCAACCTGATACTTCTTTCAGTAACATCCATCATAATTTTCTCTTTATCTAATTCTCCCATCTTCTCCTTATCTACCAATTTCCATTTTTCTGCCTTAATGTGTAGCTACTCCCACACAGAGAATTGAACTCAAAACTTAAAACACCTTTCTGTCACCCTTGCCTTTTTCCCAGGCTCATCTTCACTCCCTGATTCTCCAGCTCCTTCCCCTGAGGGGTGCAGGAAGATAAGGAAGGGGTAATGTGGTCAGTTCATCACACATAGTCTTTCCCTTTCCTTCCTTTGCAGGGGAGGATCTTCACACTCTTTCCCAGCTTCACCATGGGTTACCCAAGGGTCACAGCCTCCTTCAGGGATCTGCCTGTTCCAGCATGGGGTCTTTTAGGGGCTGCTGGTGGATCTCTGCTCCACCAAGGAGTTCAACAGAGCACCTGCCTCTCCAAGGTCTGCACTACAGGCTGCAGAGGGATAAATCTCTGCTCCTGTGCCTGAAGCATCTCCTTCACCTCCTTCTCCACTGACCTTGGTGTCTGCATGTTTGCTCTTCTCACATATTCTCACTTCTCCCTTCAGATGCACTTGTGCAGATTTTTCCCCTCTCTCCTTAACTCCTAGAGGCACTGCCACTGTTGCTGTTGGCATGACCTTGGCTGGTGGCAGGTCCATCTTGGAGCCAGCTGGTATTGGCTCATGTTGGACATGATGGAAGCTTCTGGCAGCTTCTCACAGAACCCACCCCCACCCCCGCTATCAAAACCTGGACACGCAAACCCAATACATTATCATGTCTAAATTGCACATGTCTAAAAATCTTTCAGCAAATCAACTGTCTCATTAATATGACATGTGAAGTAAACCTGTGTTGCAATGTATCCTATTTTTCATTTGCCTACAGGTCCTTATTAACATTCTTTTTCACTCTGAACTATATGTCAAAAGAAATCCCTTGGAAATACATTAATTAAAGCTTTTATATAATCTATCAGTCGGTGAAGACTGTGTGAATGATTCAGAAGACAAACTCAATTTTCTGAATAAATTATTAATTGCAAATGACATTTAATATCATTTGACATAAATATGATAGTGGATATATCCCTTGAAGCACTTTTATGATCAGCTTTCACAGCAATAATTATTCACTATTGATATTCATCCAAGGAACTGCACATACATGAGTTGAATGAATCTTGACATTGGAAACCCTCTGCAATCCCCTTTCTGCCAAGTCTAGACAACCTAGCCTCAAAGGTGAGAAAAGAGCTCCAGGTTTCCTACTTTGACCTTTCCAAATATACATTTATCTCCAACATTAAACTGCAGATGTCGTAGTCATGACAGTGCAGCTCTGTGTTCACTGCAGCACATGCCAGCCATGCTTTTGGAGTGCTTACAGCTAGTTAGTTCCCCAGACTCCTAGACTTTATTATACTGGCTGCTGTAGAACCTCTACTCCTCTGCTCCTTCACTGTGCAACTTCATCTATAAGTACTTCGCAGCTGGAAGGTACTGATGATCCAGTACAGTTGTCTGTCATTTTGTGTAAAATTGTCTCATTGTTCTTTGATTGTCCCCCATGACTGTGGAAATTTTTTTTCTTTTTCCCTAGATTGCAATTTGCAGTTTTTAGGGAACAAATATTATCTGTTGGCTATATCTGTGTACATCGCCTAGTGAACTGAGATCCTCATGTCTGACTACAGATTTTAGCTGCTGTGAATATTCAGGCAATGCAGTCAGGTGTATAGCTCAGTCTGGAGTTATTGGATGCGCACTTTCCTGTGAAACTTTCACGGGAGAGGTAAGTTTGTACTGACTGCAGACACCCAAGACTGATTTTCTTGAGCAAACAACTATTTGAGCCCAAAATTTATTTGAAATATCCATGGAGTGTCATTTAGTATCCTCCAATTCAGCTATGTCCTGTTGTAATAGTCTATATAAGATACAGTACTCTGGAGGATGAGCATTTCCTCCACAGACCTACCATCAGCTGTGCCATCTCATTGCCACGTCCGCAAATGAAGGCAAAGCACTAACTTTGCCAGAAAATGGTCCCCATCTGAATAGCTTAATGCAATATCTTAATCAGCTTTGAAATATATTCTGTGCCCACTAGGTGTGTGTGTCACTACCCACCGTGACAGAGGGCTCCGTCTGTGTTCAGGAGCCAGCAGCTGCAGCAGTTCAGGAGGTCACATCCACAATTTCTCCATGGTTTGCTACCACCACTGCAGCAATGAATGTGCACCCACACCTCACCCACACCACAGCCTCACCTGAGCTCATCTCCATCAGCAACCTGAGCCATGACATGAGCAATCAGGCTGGGCACAAGTCCCTCCAGCTGCTGCAGCTTCTGTGAGCTGTGACATCCAGCAAACTGGAGAGCTGACATCCTGGCTGGAAGCTAGTCTGTCCTAGCTCTAATAAACACACTTTCTCAGACATTATTTATATCATTTAGCACAGTAAAGTTCACAGCTCAGTGTCAATGTGTCTCAGCTGGAATGACAAAGAACTAATATTTCTGAGTTTTTCCGTTCATCTTTGTTATTGCACATGACAAACTAAAATCAGAACTATCCCCCGTTTTCCATAAGGGACTATGACCAGCAGAATTACGTCTCTTGGATAACTGGTTTTCAAACCCCTACTTTGTATCAATTTTCTTCTGATGTGGTATCAAAAGTTGTGACTCACTCAAAGTGTTTTTCCTCAACACTAGCTTATATGCTTCCAAACTAATTTCTTCCCAGGAAATTCTACATCTTGAGGGCAATTTTATTACTGCTGCCAAAACTGTAGGTGTTTCTGATGGAGATGAAGTGCTTTATGGCATGATTATCTCAGATCTAAGTCAAGCCAAACCATAGAGGTGCATTAGCAACGTGGTAAATATAGAAAATACTAAGGAAGAGAGAGTTAGGAGAAGAATCCCAGCAAAAGCTGGAAGAAAACTGTGAGAGAATTTGCATATCTAGTGCTCTACTCAAGCAGACCAAGAAGAAACAGTGCAATTAAGGTTTTGAGAACAAACAATTATTACTAATTAAAATTAGGTATTATTTTCTATTTCCTGAGAATTCCACCACCTACGGTTTTAGCATCTTATAATGCATCAGTTGTTTTTATCTTACTTTACTTTGGTAAAATTCTCACCAGTTAATAACACACTCAAATTCGTATTCAATTTGACAATATATTCAATTAATTGAGAGCTTACTCAGCTTATTGCATAGTTAACAGAATACTAAAAAAATATCTAGGCTACTATGAGAATTGAGATTCTGACTTAAAATGAGATGTGGTGTGTCTTTAATCCTTCTCATCATTTGACACAATTTAAAATGTTTGGAGTGATTTTCAATTCTTACTTGTAAGTAGAATGCCTTTTTTTTTAAAGGAAATATGATATTTGAGTTGCTAGTGTTCCTTTTAAATGGACAAATGTACACCCACAGGCACAGACAGTATGTATCTGTGACTGCTGGGGCACATCAAGTGAAGTGGCTGGATTTTAGATCCCTGCTGGCAAACACAAACATGTTGGATGCTGTGCAATTCTGTCACTTCACTTCGGTTCTTCGATGGCAGTTATAATCGTCAAAAAAAAAATTGGTCTCATAAATTTCTGAGCTGTTTGGCTGAGTTCCTGCAATCCTTTGCCTATGCAAAACTGCCTTCTACTCAAGCTTTGTTATCCAGTAAAATATGACAAAAGTTCTCCACTGATCTCACTCTGTCATGCAAGAACTTTTCCAAGACACTGCCTGCTAGATTTCAGCTTTAACTAGTAGGCGTTATTATGTTTTCATTTTCCTCATTCAGGCAATGTCTGTCTCAAGAGCAAAACAAGGATCCTTGAGCCAGACTCTTGCACTGCACATGCAAAGAATTTTTTTTTGAGATCAAAGGGGAAAATCTGGCTGGTCTGAAGGGTCATATCACTGCTAATCCTGTTTTATTTTCTGCCTAGTGAGAATGAAGAGCAGAAAACTTTATACAATATACACTGTAAACATAACAGAGGTCAGGAGCCTGTCAGCCTATCATTGACACGAGACATGCAGACCTGGATCCTGACAAGGATATTTTGTGAGCAAAGGCAATAATGAGGTTTTGAAAAGCACACATTTAGGAGTAATGGATGCTATAGAGCTGTGCTCCTACAAGTTGTGATTTAAAAGGATAGAGGCTTCAATTTCAACCACTAAAATTCAAAATGACAGAAACTTACAAAATTTTATTGCTCTGCATTTAATAAAATTTACATTTACAAGCTGACAATTTGAAATGCTGAATAACTCATAGTTTAGAACTCTGAAAACCAGTTTGAATTACTCTTGCAATCCATTGCTTCCTACTCACAGTCTTTCTCAGATACCCAGAATAATCCATTCATCACACATTTTTCCTATTTGACTTAATTCATCTTTGGCCCCAAAAGATATGGCTTTGAAGGAAGGTCAGGGAAAGAAAGGCATCTTGCTGCCATTAAAAAAAAACTACCACCAAACCAAAACACATAAGCATAATGAATGAAAAGCTCCCTTTCTGCTTGCCTAATGTGCTAATATAAGAACATTAAAGCCAATGTACCATCTGCAACTTGGTTGCTCTGGCTGTCTGGATTTTTTTGTTAATTTACAGACTCAATTATGTAGACTCTTAAATTCACAGCATTAGTGGGTGGGAAGGTAGATGGTTAATGAAAAAACACAGAGTAGGAAACTTCTGTTTTATATGTATCTTGGGTAACATTTTTAGAAGAACAAGGATCAAAGATTGTAATTTAAAGAAACTCTCAAGACAGGAATAAATGTACATGACTTTAAGGCACCCCTAAAAATTATGGGATGGCTAATATCCCCATGCTTCTGTGGTCTGTTCTAAAACTAAAATATTAAGCCAAATGTTTGGGTCTATATAATAAAAACAGATTATCTAATGGTTTCCAGTGGGAAATATGAGAAAGAGCATTCATCAAGACTCTGTAATAGTTATGAATTGTAAAGACTTCCTCATTTTCAGTATGAACTGAGACCCCAGTAGAAACTGCTGGGTATTTATTCACATGCCCTCAAAGGGACTGTGCATGGACATTTTTAATTAACATTATTTGCAACACCCTACTCAAGTTGTTCATTATGAATTTGACATGTTTTGAAGTCCTGACCAGAAAGTTTTCATTGCTTACTCTAACCACACCATTCTTACATGATTTTAATACTTTAAAGAGTTACAGTGATTTGCAATCTATACTTATGTTAATGAAGAAAGAAAACAATGTTTAAGTAATCAAGATCATAACATTAACAAAAGAAGTCAGGAAACATAAAATAAACTTTGACATGCCATTAGGCTTTCTCTGTAAGAAAAAAAAACAAGTAAAAAATAAAGGTACAATTTGACAGCACTTCTGTGTTTCCAGAGATGCCCATTTTGTTGCCGTTACACTCTTCTTTTTTCAGCTGCCCAAAATGTTTTGACATTTATTGCTGGGTATAAAACCTGTATATCAACTTCACTTCTCCTCCATCTGTCCTCACTAGCCTGATGTCTGTGCCTATCAGTTCAAATGATTAAGATGGGGTAAAATGTCTTTGTTTTACCTCATTTGAATGATTTTCCTTAGCTTTTCTCTTTCATGCAGTTTTAGCTACTGAAGCCAAAGCTGCATGGTGAGTCTGCATAGATTTGTCTTAGGTTACAGCGCTGGTAGTGAAAGCAGAAAATATGCAGTAAAATATTGACATGACCTTCAGGTTTGTGTCTGCGCAGGATAAATAAATTCTACTACTTTCTTCCTAGAGAATGGTAAACATAACTAGAAGAAAAGCGACACTGGAGAGAGCTGAGAGTACCTGAGAGTTGTACCATGACAGAGACAGAGAAACCTGCTCATTTCATGAAGGTCTCACAGGCTCAAATCTATTTAAACTTTGCTCTTTAGCTAGGAGCTAAAATGTTGAAATTTAGCCTTTTAAATAAAACGGGCGCTTGGCACCTCCCTTTCAGAGCGTGTGTTCAACTATCTCAGCTACACCTTATATGTTCGTAGCTACACGTTTTCGTTGAAATTGGTTTCGTAAATAACAGCTGGAGCTGTAGAACACAAGATGGCAGTGTCAGACGCCAGGTACCAGCAGGGGACTGTGGGACGGTCCAGAGGGATCTCCTGAGACAGGAGACAAGCAAGAAGCGCTGAGATCTTCGTCCTTTCTTTAATATCACTGTGGAACAATTGCTAGGAAGCCGAGAGACCTTTCTGTTTCAACAGTACCTAGAAAATACTCTGCAGAAGGAATGAAGTTACAGTGTACTCTACAGAATAGGTTTTGCTCCACACAATTCACTGAGATCTGCAGGTCTAAGGTGGTGTGTTAAGGCATAAAGTAACATGTATCTTACAAATTTATCAAGGAAAAGGGACCTTCTGTCTCTGGAACATTGCTTTTCTTATCCTAGCAGAGAATGAACATATGAGTTCTTTTTTCCCCTCTCTTCCCCCCCCCCCCCCCCCCCCCCAAATTTATATATTACCAGTTGATACATAGAGTAAGAGGATAATCTTTGTCAAAAACATATAGGAAAGTTTATTTACTAGTTCTTGAATGCCATGGTGTTTTTCCTGCTTTTAGGAAGCTCCCTGCAATCGATGAGGGTGTGCATGTGAAGGTCAGGGTGGAGAGGGTGTGAATGTGATCTAAACCGTGGCAAAAGCCCCAGACCAAACCTGCCCGAAATGGAGCTATCTGAGTCCGGACGCCTGCCAGAAAATTTAGGGGAAAATAATTGTAAAGAGCCTTTAATCAAACCTGTATGTCCAAAGCGAGGAAAGGTCATTAGCAATTACTGTTCTGCTGAATTTGAGGGATTCATACTGGGGTGTCCTTCATGACTTCCTTAGTACTACTGAGCACCTGAGCCCGAGTCCCGCTCCCAGTGAGGAACGTGGGTCTATTCCTTTGCATGCTGCAGTTCGGGCCCCAGTCTCGGAACTCCGGGAAGTGTGTTTGGAGGGGCGTTTCAGCCCAGCCTGCCTTGCCCAGGCGAGAAGCGCCGCTCCCGGCAGTCGGGTGGTTCCTGTTGATGCGCAGTTGCTCGGAGTTTTTAGTGTGCACTGGGCTGGTGATTTTTTTTTTTCCATCATTAACTCAAATTCAAGAGCTGAGAAACTACTTTGTTTAATTCTTGGGGAAAGTGCAATAGAACTTCAGACATGCTTGGAAATTTAACTAGAAATAAACTAGTTTAACTAGAAATCCTTATCAAAATATCTCATCGGGATCCAAGAAATCTCAGACAGGCAACCCCTCTAGTCTTTATTTTAAAGCATTATTTTAAATGGACGGCTAAATCCTTGCACTTGCTCGCTTTAACAGGCTGTGAGACTCCATTTCCTGCACGTCAGCTGTCCAAAGCGGGGGTCGGGGTGTTCGCCCTTTGCGGGGAGATTTTGCTGCCGCAGAAGGTGCAGCAGGGCCGGTGCCAGGCCGGATTCAGCACTTTCCCGGCAATGACAGTTCCCTGTGGCTGCACCGAGCCGGAGGGAGGCCTGCGGTGCCCCCCGTCCGCATCCCCGCCTAGCCCGTCGGTCCTCCCGCCCCGGCGGAGAAACGAGTTCATGAGTGGCTTTTGTAGGGGCACTCGGGGGAAGCAGCCTGGGGACTCATCTCACCCGGCGTACTGCGAAAGGCCGGGTAAAGCCCCGGCATGCTCCGATGTGTGATCTTCACCCCGCTAATCACCAGCCCCCCTGGAAACACGCTTGGCTGCGTGGCCCTGTCTGGGTTTCTGTGTCACTCTGACTCTCATCGGGCTGCGTCGGGGAGCACTGCAAAGCCGGGCACAGGAGCACAGCATCAGCACCTGACTTTGCTCCCTCTCTGCCCGTCCCTGCAGCTGTGACCGGGGTATCCACGGTCAGTTATTCCTGACGAAGGGAATGTTTCATGTGGCTCAACAGACGTTAATGCAGCAGAAATACCCAGGGTTTAAAAAGCAGGCAATGCCTGCCGCTCTGTACAAACGTGGAGTTTCTTCCTTGCAGCACTTGGGCAGGAATGCTGTGCCATCGATGTTGAGGTCGATGCGCATTGCGCTTCCGTCGTGCGGGAATTAAAGCCAAACGACGGTGGCTTCATTCGTTTAAGAACGATAACAAAACCAAACCCAAACACAACTAAACAAACAAACAAAAAACCAAAAAAAACCAAAACGACCCCGAAAAAATCACCCTCACGCTTCCTTTCCGCCAAACGAGACCCAGTACTGGGGTGAATCTGTCCCCAGAGCGTGTGGGTGCCCCGACGGCCGGGCCGTGCCGGCCCACTGGCGCTGGGGCTGGGACGGAGGTGCGGAGCTGCCGATTCTGCTTCCATTGGCTGCACCGGGTCCCACAGGGACACCTCACACCGTGTGCACCTAGCTCTGGGGGAACTGCGGAGGTAAATACCCCAGGAAACGCGATGGAAGCAATGCAAAGGCACTGCGCGCCGTTTGCAGCCAAACCTCCCCGTCCTGCTTTGCTGTCTCTCCCACAAAGGACAGTTCAAGGCCGTGGGCCGTGGAGGATCGAAGCAAAAATACGCGCGGGTTTCCCTGGCCGAGATGGTGACGAGAGCGGCGGGAAGGGAACAGCCCGCAGGGACAGCCCTGGCTCGTGGATCGAGCCGCTTTCCATCCGGGATTCCTCTGAGACGTGTAAGCGCCTCGGGGAGAGCACAGCCACGCTGCCCCGAAGGGCCCGGGGGCGAGGAGAGGGGAGAGAGAGGAGAGAGGAGAAGAGAGGAGGAGAGGGGAGAGAGAAGGAGAGGAGAGGAGGAGAGAGGAGGAGAGGAGAGGAGAGGAGAGGAGAGGAGAGGAGAGGAGAGGAGAGGAGAGGAGAGGAGAGGAGAGGAGAGGAGAGGAGAGGAGAGGAGAGGAGAGGAGAGGAGAGAGAGAGGAGAGGAGAGGAGAGGAGAGGAGAGGAGAGGAGAGGAGAGGAGAGGAGAGGAGAGGAGAGGAGAGGAGAGGAGAGGAGAGAGGAGAGGAGAGGAGAGGAGAGGAGAAGAAGAGAAGAGAGAGAGAGAGAGAAGAGAAGAGAAGAGAAGGAGAGAGAGAAGAGAAGAGAAGAGAAGAGAAGAGAAGAGAAGAGAAGAGAGGAGAGAAGAGAAGAGAGAGAGGAAGAGAAGAGGAGAGAGAAGAGGGAAAAGAAGAGAAGAGAAGAGAGAAGAGAAGAGAGAAGAGAAGAGAAGAGAAGAGAAGAGAAGAGAAGAGAAGAGAAGAGAAGAGAAGAGAAGAGAAGAAGAAGAGAAGAGAGAGAGAAGAGAAGAGAAGAGAAGAGAAGAGAAGAGAGGAAGAGAAGAGAAGAGAAGAGAAGAGAAGAGAAGAGAAGAGAAGAGAAGAGAAGAGAAGAGAAGAGAAGAGAAGAGAAGAGAAGAGAAGAGAAGAGAAGAGAAGAGAAGAGAAGAGCCCGGCTGCTCCTCTTGGGACTGTCTGCGGGTCCCGCCGGCCGCCTCACGCACACTCGGGGCCGCGGGGCTGCCCTCCGGGGCTGGCCATGGCAAGCAGTCGGGCTGCGGCGGCCTGGAGAAGGGCCGGGGGTGCCGGGGGGTGGGTGGCATCCCAGGTGCCCCGCTCGGAGGAGAGGGGCTCGCTGCAAATGTCATAAGGACCTCGCCGCCGAGTCCGGCGCGTTTCAGCCACATATGGTGGGTGGATTTAGGTGTCAAAAGCCGGCGAATTAGAAATGGTAATTGTCCGTCATTATGGGTGAAACGCGATCTATCACAACAACTGGAACATGTCTGGGCGCTAGCAAAAATAATTTGAATGATTAGCGATCATTATGGATGTCAAGCCGCGTCCATTAAGTTGTATGAAGAAATTATCCTTGACGTGCGAAATCAAACTACAAATACACAGGCCTGGCATTGAGAAGACCCTCCCTGCCGGGCCGCGGGAGGCCGGGAGCAGCCCCGCGGGGCGCTGGCCGGGCCCGGGAAAGGCGCTGGGACCGCCGCGCTGCCGGGGCCGGGCCGCCCGAGCTCCCGCCCCGCTGCCTGCCACGGCCGGGGACGAGAGCTTGCATGGCCCTGCTCATGGCCAGGGCACAGGCGACAGGCGCTCGATCAGTCAGAGAAGGCTTTGCAGAGAGTGGGAGGCAAGGAGCAGAGAGGCGGGCGGGATGCGGCAGCGATGGGAGGCTGTCCCGAGCAGCCAGCAGGCACCTCCCGGAGGTGCAGGAGAGAAAAGATGGGGAGAGCTTCTGGAATATGTCTTCTGCCAGGCACACGCTGCATTCCGCGTAGCTGCTCCTGTCCTTGGTGTGAGGGGATGTCCGGGGACCCGCTGTCTCTGTCCCGCGGGTGCAGCACCCTGGCCCCTCCGCGCTCTCCATCCCTGAGCCGCTTCCCCCGCTCACCCCCGCCATGCCTGCCTGGCCGAGGGCTTTGCACCCCACTGAAAACAACAATCTTCCCGAAGCGAGATCGGTTTACAAGTAGTTTCTATATTGCAAATCTTGCATATATTATTTTCTAAGATAAAAATGTCGGGGTTTTCCTTTTAAAGTTCGCCCCGTAAAAGGGCTTGCCATAGATTTTTTTTTTTGCACCTTCTTTTCTGTTCCTTTTTAGTGAAATAATTTGTTCGCAAAAACGAAGTGGTTATTTCAATATCTTTTGGAGGCATTTTGGGTAAAACTAAGTTATTGTGTTCCCACGAGCCACGACCTGACATGGACACCTAAACACAACTTCCCAGTGGCCGCGAATCCGCGCAGCAAAAAAGCAAAATATCTTCTCGAAGACCGAGGAAACCGGTCTGCTTCTTCCAGACTTTTTTTTTTTTTTTTTTTTTTTTTTGACTCGGGAACTTAGTAAAATTTCAGACAAATTAAAGGAAGCTTCACAGTTGCTTGACAAAATCACAATCTGCACCCCTGCAGAGTGGGGTTTATAACCAGCAAATGAGCACGTGCTCTTTTTTTCTTCTGGGAAAATATATTACGTCCATAGAAGTTCCCCCTTTGCCACCATTTTTCACTCTTTACTGAATAAAGAGAATCTCAAATAGTCTATTACTGTTATGAATAATTAGAATTATATTAATAAGTCAAGTAAAGACTATTTGTCTGATGTGGTCATTTTAAGTGCTGTGCCACGGTGCAGAACAGAGTGGCAATGCCGCTGCCTCCGTAAATCCGCGCACGACACGAAGTGAAACGTCCCCGTGGCTTTTCGGCGGTGCCTTCAGGGCTCCCCCGGCCGCCGCCCCCTTGCCGCCGCCCGGTACCGCAGTCGAGTGCCTGAAGGCAACTCCCAAACACGACCTGTCCCTCGCTTTCGTCCCCTGAACAGAGGAGCCGGCACAAACCCCGCCACCGAGTCCTGGCTCTGCCGGCAGGACCACCTTCCCTCCCTCCCCTTTCAGCCTTCCCAGCTTTATTCGTACAGTTTGCAAATCCGTATTATTCCCGCACAAGCCAAAAATAATATTAGTCCTCTCCACGCGCATTTCATCCCTAATTATCGCTCGAGTCCTTTGCGACACAAATCGTTTCTCTGGCCAGTTGAAGCGCGGAGCAGATCCGTGGGCAGAGTGATTTACCCCGGCCCGGGAGAGAAGCCGCTGTCGGTCGGCTCTAGCCGGGGGCGGATCACCGCTGCTGAGCGGGCTCCTCAGACCGCCGGAGCCCACAGGCAGGGTCGGGCTCTGAAGCAGCGGGCAGAGGTGTCGTTCAGAGCCGTCTCCGCCCGCAGGATTTGCTTTCACCACAGAGCAATTTAGGGAACAACGCCGTAACCCGCGCCCTGTCCCGAGCAGCGGCTCCTGTGCCGTGAGCGCTCCCCCAGGGCCGGCCCCGGCCTGCGACCACCCCCGGCCGCCGGAGCCCCTCGCAAGCCGATACCCTCCAGACCCGGAGAGCTGAAAATCACACCCGTCTTCTCCTTTTCACCCGTTTTATGGTTTTCTACCATTCTTGTTCGGTGTGAAAGCACTGTTTTACTTGTCAATCGGCCGTGCAAGAAAAGATTGCGTGTGGCCTTCCTAGCTCCCATGATTCTTTTCTTTTTTCCTTCCTTCCTTTCTTTTTTTTAATAAAGAAAAAAATATTTTAAAACCTATGAGTATTTAAATCCATTTATTACTACTACTATTACTATTACTATTACTACTACTACTACTATTACTATTACTATTACTATTACTATTACTATTACTAAGTGTCCCTACTCTGGTGGGAAGGACATCGTTATCCAGTTCTGGAAGGCGGGTTGCCTTCCGATCCCCTTTCTGTCTCTCGCAGCGCCGAGCCACTGCTGCGGGAGAGATTTCCCTGGCTAGTTTCTGTTTCAGCAGAGGATATGTTTGCTGGCTGCCATCCCTGTCCTTCGGGAGCCCAAGCCGTGGCCTCTTAACTACCTAGTCAGATTTTAGGCAAGAAGCCACAGGCGCACCTGAGAACCACAAAAGGGCTTAACCTGCAGCTCTACTCTAATTTTTTTCGAGGATCACGCTGACTATCGCCAGCATCACTTGGGATGCCAAACACCTCTGTCGGTTCCGCAATGGGGCAGCAGTCTGGGGAAACACCGGAGAAAGAGCCGGGGATGGTTCTTCGGTCACCCCAAGGGCCTCGGACCGAGGAGCCAACCCCTCAGGCTCTGCCAGGGCTTTCCTCTGTGGGCCGTAGGACCTGCCTAGGAGGGAGCCAGGGAGGTGTCTGCGGCTGCGGGTGGAGGAGGGCAGCTCTGTCCCTGGCCTGCCCCAGTCACCGCCGCAGCCCCTCCTGGGCCGGCCCGGCCGTGAACTCGCCCTCTCTCTCCGCTCCGTCCCTCCCTTAAAAAAAACAACGAACAAAACCCAAAACAAAACAAAAATCCCACACCACAAATATTAGACGTGTTCTAGGAAAATGGCAAGCCCCACCTGTGGGTAGGAGTCCTCCCTGTCCCGCGGTCCCTCGGCAAGGAGCGGGCCAGCGCCGGTGCGGGGCAGCGCGGCTGCCCGGGCGCGGAGCGGAGCGGGTCCCGCCGGCAGCCGCCCCAGCGGGGCCGGGAGCCCCGGGCGGAGCCTGCCGGCCCACCCGAGCCTCTGCTCGGCCCCGGAGGAGGGTGTGCTGCCTGTCCCGGAGCGGTGCGGTGTCCTGGCACTGACCGCCGTGACACCCGCTTGGGAAACGCGCCATTTGCTCCCTGGTTCACCTTGCTCCCCGGTTAATCACTCTGTTTCCCGCAGCAGCGGACAACGCGAAGGAATAGTCCACTTTGTTGCGGCTTTCAGAAAGGTTGGGAGGGGTAATATCCTTGATTATGTGGCCGGGACAAAAGGACCTGCCCTTTATGTCTCCCATCACCTTGGGAATAGCCAGGCTGCTCGATGGAGACACCACTGGCAGCGCCCTGGATCTCCAGAGCCCGCTTTCCATGTGGCTTTCCAGCACCCCTCTCCTTGTCTTCGGAGACGTTCCAGAGGAGTGGCTGCTCCCGTGGTTTGGTGCTGCAGCCCCGGGAGAGCCGCTGGAAAGGCGGCCGGGATTCCCCTCGGGCCTCGTCGCCGTCCCACTGACAGCAGCAGGGGAGCGGAAAAAGCCTGCCAAGGCCTGCCGGGGAGAGGCCCTTAACCTCGGGCCACCTTTGGCCCCTGCTCCCGGGAGCCCCTGGGAGGCTGGGCAGGTGCTGCACGGCCGGGGGGGCTGCTGTGCCCCGGGCTCTTCTGCTGCTTCTCCTCCTGCCGGGAAAGTGTCGCTGATTTCTACCTGAGTGTGTTTGTGTGTGTGTGTGCAGAGAGGGGGGCAAAGCAACGTGGTTTCCTGTTTTATTACCCTGCGAGCGAGCGGGAGGTAGCTAAATATAGGCAGCCTCCCGTCTGCAGAGCTGGACTCTGCGCCTGTGCGACTGTTTAATACACAAACACAAGCGCCAATGGAGACATATGCAAAGATATACACAATTTACATTACATTTCAACAATCGAATTTCTTGGAGCTGCGGTATTTCCCCCTTCTCCCCCTTGTCTTTGCAAGAATTTTTTTTTAAGACTACAGCTTGCCCACGGTCAGATGGAAAATGATTCCCACGGCCCCTGTACGGTTCAGGATTTGTGAGAGAGACCGAAATTGGAACACATCGTCAGGGAGATTATTTTTACGTAGCAGCCGTGTATGTGCTGTTGAGCTGAATGTGTGTCTGAGGGTGTGTGAAGAGAGCGTATTAGAGTCCAGGTTCTGCTGATACCTTAAGAGCCAAAAATACGGAGTAATTCCATTGGCCTCAGTACAGTTACATGAGTGTTACTGGAGATTTTGCCATTAAGAAAATCTAAAGGATGCAGAGAGTTTGCTTTATATTTTCTTAATCAAAATTATTATGAAAAAACAGGAATAGAAATGCCTCAAATTCCAGAAAAACTCCATTAAATTATCGATTAAATTTTCCCAGTATCACATATTGACGTTTCTCAAGTATCAGATTTTGTCAACGTCAAAAAAGGACACTGTCAATGCATAAATGTTCGTTATTAAACACCAATACTGAAATTCCGAGCAACTTTATTTGGATCATCTTTTCCAGCAACTTCTATCTCGAGTAAAATGCATGTTAGTTTTACCTGGTTCATAGGAAATTAGCTTGACGCTTTATTTTGAGTCTGTTACCCAGTGTTACAACCCAAGGAATCTCTAATAACACTCACTTCCCTTTTATATCAGGAGATTCCCTAGAGCACGGCATTTGTTAGCAAGCACAAATCAAAATAATACAACACAGTGACCAAAGGGGGAAAAAAATTAGTCTTAGAGATAGTCTGCTCCCTCAAACAAGGGGCCCGATAGAACCACAGCCGATTTTGCCAGAAGCCACCCCCGCCGGGGACAAAACCTCCGCTGGTGTGAGCTGTACCTTTCAGTTTGCATCACTGTGCCATATTTCACACAAAATAGTCCCAAAGAAGTCAAAACGAATCAGCTTCCCTTTATCTGCAGCACTAAAATCTAAAGATGCATAATCCCAGACACGTCAGGTAACATCCCTCTGCTGTGTAAAACCTACCTCCCGGCAAAGGCTGTGAGGAGGGGGCTCTGCAGTCCCGACACCTCTGCTTTTCTGTTTAGCATCCCCCACTGTCTGCAGTGGGACAAATAGGGGAGGGATCAAGCTTGGCTGTACCATCGAACCGGAGATGGGAGTCAGCGGCTCAGTGCCTTGTACGGGGCTGCAGGCAGACAAACGTCCCCAGGGGCCAGGAAAAAGCAAACCGCGGGGCAGCAGTGGCACCTCTTTACCTCCTTAAGTGCACTGGGGTCCAGATTCTGCTGTCCAAAAGTTTCGTGTTTTCCAGGAAGGAAAGTGTTGGGATTGTCGGAGGGAAATAGTTATTAAAAAAAAAATAAGAAGAAGAAAAAAGAGACAAGAGCTTCGGATCGGGCCAAATAAATGTCAGTCCTCCCGTATCTGCCAAGGGACTGCTGCATCTGGAGCACTCCTTTGGGCAGGAGGACCGCCGACACGCCCGGCAGAGCAAAACCAAACCCAAAGCATTTCCTCCGGTGTCACGGCGGCTGTTGGCTTTGGGAACAGAGAGCTCGTCCCCAGCCCGTGCTGCCGAGTGCTCACCTGCGGGGTGCCCGAGACCGGGGAAAGCAAAATGACAGCAAGGGGGGCCGGAGCGAGGGGCTGACAGGGAAACAGCCCGGCGGCATCCTGGGGCGGCTTGCAGGCACAGCGGCCGGGAAGCGATAGGGCAAGCCACTCGGTGCCCGGGAGCCGCAGCCAATGCCCGTGCGAACCGGCAGGAAAGGAAAGAAGCCGGCGGTGATGAGGAATCAGCAGCGCCCAGGCAATGCGGCCGCCTGTGAGCCTGGTCCGGACAGGGCTCCTGCGGCGCTGATAAACTGCTACAACCATCACCGGGTCCAGTCCCTCCGAGCGCCGCTGCCCGGCCCCGGCCCCCGGGAAAGCTGCCCACCCCAGGTGAGCCTGCCCTCCCCTTCGGCCAGCGCTGGCCCCGGGGAGACACCCAAGGACAGCAGCCGATGGCAGGGAAGAGCCGCCAGGACCGCGCCGAGGGCCCGGGCTCTCAGAGAGGCTTGGAGGAGATTCAGTCCAAGGCGGGAGGCTGCCCCAAGCGGCTATCGCGGCAGTGTCGGGATACGGACGGCCTGGGCAGTTCCGCCGAAGGCCCCTCTTGCAGCCCAATCCTGAGCCCGCGCCCCGGTGTCTCTGCCCGGCTCCGGCAGAGAGAAAACTGCACCGAGCCGCGCACCCGCCCCAGGATCCGCCAGGGTTTCACCGCTGTAGAGGGGCCGCAGCCCGCACGGAGAGGCTGCCACCGACCGGGAAAAGCAGATCGAGTGGCTCCGCCGACTGCCCCTCGTCCTCACCGCTACCAGCACCCGTAAACACAGCCACCGATCCCGGCTCTCCAGCAGATGGGGGATCGCTCCATCTGGGACAGGCGCTACCAAAGAAGTGATTAGGGCACCCGGCCAGAGCTCCCGGGTCCCCTCCGCCTCCCGCAGAGGGAACGGGCATCAGCGCTGACCGCTGCAGCCGGGCAAGGCGGCCCAGATCTCTGCCAGGCCCTACGATCCTCACCGTGCGAGTGGGAAAAGGAGGGACGTGGTCTGAGCTACGGCCTGAGGTTGCTGCGGGGGAAAATATCACTGGGGAAATCCGTGTCTGCTCTCAGAAACGACAGAAGCAGCAGGAGTAAGTGTTAAACTAAAGTTTATAAATTAGAAAAAAAACCAAACAAACAACAAAACAAGTACAGCGGGTAGCTTACAAACATTCACAATTCATTTGAAGTAAATAATCTAGTTGAGTGCACAGTGCCATTAAAAGGGAAATAGAGGGGAAAAAAAAAAGAAGAAAAAAAAAAGCAACGAGTTACCTTGGAAGAAAGAGACTGTAATTACATTGCTGAGCAGATCAGAAACCCCCACCCCTGGAGGAGAGCTCTGCAGAAGAATTGTAAAAGGCACTGACGGTATTAAAGTTTCCTGTTACATCGATTTCTTAAAAAGCCTGACTAGAAATATTCACATTGAATATAAAAATAACAACTTTAATACATCTGGAAAGTGCGAAAAATCCATAACTCCTCCCTCCCCGAACACGGAAAGATCTCAGGAAAAAAAGGAAAACAAGAAGTCAGAGTTTTGATATAAGTCTCACCCTTTTGTGACATATTTATCCTTTGCCAGGGATCATGGAGTACAGGAATAACATGGGCAACAAGAGCAGGGGGACCTGAAAGAGGCTTCCATACATTCAGCACCATACAAGGCACACTCAGTTTGCAACAAGTTGGAAGACCAAGGACTCAGACGACAAAAATAATCTTCCTTACAATCCACTGAGGGAGTCCTTGATCTCCTCTTTTGAGTTGCAATTGGTTTTGCGGGTTGTATTTTTTTTTCCTCTCCTTTGTTTTCTTTCTCTTTTTCTCCACACAAGATCGAGTCTCTACCCATCCAAAGCAAAATAAAACAAACAAACAAAAAGTCTACACCGAATACACTGACAACATGGATACCATGAACAAGTTGTGCCGAATCGCGAGAGTCCTCGGCTGGCGGGATGGGGATGGGGTGAGGGTCAGGGTGGGGGTGGCCAAGAAGTCCTACGTTGAAAGAGGAGAGGGTGAGGAACCATCCAAAAATATTAATAATAAAAATAACAATAAAATAATAATAAATACTGTCCGAGGCACTGAGAGCTGCAGCTGGGGCTCTGGACTTGAGAAGCGGAGCGGACGGATTGATGGATGGGGGGGTGGCAGAGGGAAGATGGGTTTCCTGGCTGCCAGTGTGTATGCTGGGGGTGTCGGGGCCGGGGATTGTGTGTGTGTGCCTCTCACTGCGTGCCGGCAGCTGCGGCGCAGGTGGACAGAGCCCACCCGGGAAGGCAGTAGTAGGGGTAGTAGTAGGATGGCTGCAGGGAGAGCAGCGAGGGCGGCCGCAGCACCTCGCCAGGGTGGTACTGTCTCTGGTCGTCGCGCACCAGCACCTTGACGGCCACCTTCTTGGCGGCGGGGGCGGCGGCCAGGAGGTCGGCGGCCATCTGCCGCCGCTTGGTCTTGTAGCGCCGGTTCTGAAACCAGATCTTCACCTGCGTCTCGGTGAGCTTCAGCGAGGCGGCCAGGTCGGCCCGCTCGGGCCCCGACAAGTAGCGCTGGTGGTTGAAGCGCCGCTCCAGCTCGAAGACCTGCGCGTGGGAAAAGGCTGCGCGGGAGCGCTTCTTCCGCGGCTTCGGAGCCGCCGCCGCCTCCTCCTCCCCCGGCAGCAGATTCCCGCACTTGCCCGCTCCGTCCTCTTCCTCCGGAGGGCTGCGATCTGCAGGCAGGGCGAGAGCACGGCGGTCAGGGCAGGCAGGCACCGGGACAGCGGCACCCGCGCACAGGCGGCCAGGCGCGCTTCCTGCGGCCGGTCCGCAGCGACGGGGCGAGCGGAGAGCCCTCCGAGCCGCTGCCCGCCCCGTCGCCGGGACAGCCGCCGGCGGCAGCGGCCGGGGCTTCTCGCTCTCCTTTAAGCGCCTGGCGAGCTGCGGGCTCCGCCGGGCCAAAGGCCCTCCCCGATCCGCCCTCCCTCGCCCCGCGGGACGCGTTGCGGGTTTTCTCTCCCCCCCGGCACAACCGAGCCTGTCGCACAACTCCGGGGAGCCGGCGACAGCCACGGACACCTCCCGTTCCCAGCCCTCCGGGGCCCTCCTCGCGCGGGCGCGGAGGAGCCGCCATCGGGGCTGCCCCTACCTGAGACGGCGGCCGACATCTCGCTGTCGCTGAGGCCGGTGGTGTCCCGCTCCGCCGCCTCCGGGGGCTGCGCCTCGTCCTCCGCCGGCCGACCCCCGCCCGTGGCTTCTGCGGGGCGGGCGCTTCCACCGGCGCCCTCCTCCTCGGAGCGCCGCTCGCCCTCGGGGTCCTCGCTGAGCGCGGAGTCCGAGTCCCAGCCCGCCGGCGTCCGCGGGGCCGGGGCGCGGGCGGCGGGCGCGGGCAGCGGTGGGTCCTCGGCGGCGCCGCACAGCCGCCAGCCGCCGGCCGCCCCCGGGAGCGGCGGCCGCCCCGCCGCGTGGCGGGCGCGCTCCTCCTTCTTGTTGAGGATGGCTTGGATGGAAAAAGGCGTCAGGGCGTTGCCGCCGCGGACGGACATGGCCCGGCGACGGGCAAGCCCCGCGGACGAGCAGCGGACCGTGCCGCGTCTTCAGCTGGGCGACCGCATCGCCGGCCGCCGCCGCGCCGGTGCCGGGCCCTGTTCTGCCGCCGGGAGGGCGGGCGCCAGCGGGAGCAGCCTCTCTGCGCCACTGCCGGCCCGCCCGCCCATAGGGCCGGGGCCACCGGGGCCACCGCGCTGCGCCGGGCGCCGCCGCGGGTCCCTGGCGGCACGGGCGCTGCCTCCGCCCCGCTCTGTCCCGCCCCCGCCCGCCCTCCGCTTTTTCTGCCGGCGGCGCTGCCATCCCTCACGGCCGCCCGACAGCGCCTGCACCGCGCCTTCCCATTGGGCAGCCCCCGCGCGCCCCGCCCGCCCATTGGCTCCCGCCGCGGGCCGATGCGGCTCCGCGGGGCGCGCGCCGGGGCGCTCCGTCCCTTTAACCCCTTGCGGCCCGCGGGGCGCCCCCGCCTCGCCGGGCCGAGGAGACCCTCGAAGGGACGGTCCCTCTCCGAGGCAGAAAGCGGCGGCTTCCACCTGGACAGTGCGGGATCGCACTGCAGAGATGTTTTCCCCCTCGCCGCGCCTCAGCAGAGCGCTGTAGCCTGGCGCGGGGGAAAGGTTCGGTCCCGACGGGAGAGGTGGCGGGGACGGGACCGACGCCGCAGTGTGGCGGGCATTGCTGCGCGCCGCTGGGGAAGGGCGTCGAAACTCGCCTGTTCCGAGTCTGTCCGGGGCCGAGACGCCGTGCCCGTGCTGGGCAGTACGAGCTGCGGGATGAGCGCCCCAGCCCCCGGCCGCCCGCACTGTCGGGGTAAACGCAAATCAGCCTCGGCCAGTTTTGAAAAATGCGCTTTTCACTACTGCGTTTTTTTAAAAACATGGCCGGGTTTATGTTAAGTACGGTCTTCTGTCCATGGGGCTTATAAAGCCCGTATTAGGAAAGCAATTTCTCGCAGATTAAACTCTTTTCCCTAAACGATGCTTTCCCTAAAAGAAAACGGCCCTGCACGGGAAGACTTTGGAAACTATTACAGGCACGTGAATTGTATATCCGAGACTCGCTGCCAAAACAACAATATACCCCCAAGCATTACGCTTTTCTCTTTTTCAAATATTATTGGCTTTCTCGGAGCTAATAAAAATACCGGCAAGGGTATCAAGCAGGTACACGAGAAATGAAACGCCTGTGCTGCACGAACATGGGTGTTTGGTGCTGGGTGAAAGCGACAACATAAGGAGATAAAGCACAGAAAAAAGACACCCGCAAACTCGCTTTGCTCCATGAACTAAATTCTCAGAGTGTCACCGGGCTTCTCCACAGGCGTGTGGCCACGCTAACACCTCCCTACTTGATCTCACAGAGATGAACGGTTTGCAGTAGACTACGAAGTGACAATAATTGATTTTCAACGACTTTGGCACGAATTATATGTTTTCAATCATAAATTTTACATAAAAAATAAATCCATAAAATAAATAATTCTACTTTCATACACAGCGCAAAGCTAGAGAGTACCTCTGCCTGACTAAGCGGGAACTGTCTTTATCTTTCTGAACAAACTCAGACCATTTTAATAACCTTGCTTGGACTCACCTTTTACCTATTTTTTTCCCCAGGAAAGCCATCGCTTTGCCACCAAAGACTTCGGTATCACGATACACTAAAGAAATATCCAAAGGGAAAATTTTTTAAGAGCTAGAGGTAAACGAGAAGCATCTAGGAAGCTGCGAGAAATCCACTTACGAGAATATACGTAGGGGGATACTTAGGGCGCTAGGAAGGGTGTCCTGCACGAGTGTTTTAAAGGCTCCTTAACAGCCAAGAGATGGAATTTGGGATGTCAGAAGAGACGAGCGGCCTCAAACACGGGGACAGAGGAAGGGCTGGGAGCGCGGGTTGTGGGAGACGTGGTTTGGATTGGCGGCCAGAAGGGGGTTCGGGGCACGGGCGGACACGGGAACTCCGGACAGAGGGTTTCTTTTGTCGGGCTCTGCTCAGGTGCAGCAGAGCGCCCCGAGAGAGGCAAAGCGGGCGATGCCGGGGGCCGGCGAGCGGCGGGGAGGAGAGCGAACCTCTCCCGGTGCAGCCTCCCGCCGTGCTCCGGCACACGGAGCTCCAGCCCAGGAAGACCCTGATTTACAGAGTTTTGTGCCCAAGCTGTTGAAATACCTGCATATGGTTTACAGTGGCTGTAATTCTTTGCTAATTTGCTCAGCTCTTCCTTCCCCCCCACCTCCTTTTCTCTTTTTCTTTCTTAATTTTTTTCCCTCTTCCGCCTACTCAGGCGATCTCTGCACCCTCTTTCTGATCAGCAAACCTCTGTTTGGGGGAGGAAATGCCTGGGGAAGAGGCCGGGAGGAGAGCGGGGTAAGGCGCAGAGAGCGGCGGAGCGGAGGGAGGCCGGGCAGGGCCGGCGTGCCGGGGCCGGGGGCCAGCTGGGTGGTCTCGGCCCGCCCGGCCCCCAGCCCCGCCGAGGAGAGGGGCAGCGGGAGGGAGGGATGGAGGGATGGATGGAGGGATGGGGGAGAGCGGCGGCCCGGCTGTGCCCCGTGCTGTGCCCCGTGCTCTGGGGTGGGGCTGGCCCCGCTCCGGCCGCCCTTCGCCAGGGCAGCACCGGAGAGCTCGGGCTGCCCGTTCACGGCGTGCGGGGTCACAGGGCCCCCTCCGAGAGTGCGACGGAGAAACCGGGAAAGCCTCTCTGGAAAAGGCTCTGCGTGGACGTGATGGACGCAGTGGAGAGGCAGGGGATGTCTGAGGGGGCACGATTCCCACCTGGCCTCCACCCTTGACAGAGCTCCGCACCTCCCATTCCTCGCCGTCTGGAAGCGGCCTTAATACACACACCGTGATATACCGTAACACACGGATCCGCCGTTTCTCAGTCGTGTATTACATTTCAGCGGGGAAACATCAAACCCGCCGTGCCCCTGCCTCTCCCCGCTCCCACTGGAGACCCTCGGCCCGCTGTCCCGGACCCGCCTGGCTGTCCTGGGGCCTGGCTCGCTGTCCCGCACCCGGCTCTCTTTCCCGGGGCCTGGCTCGCTGTCCCGCACCCGGCTGGCCGTGCCGGGCCCGGCTCACTGTCCCGGTCCCGGCTCGCCCCGCTGTCCCTCCGCCGTCCTGGGGCCGTGCCGGTGCCGCCGGTGGCCGGGCTGCCCCACCTAGAGGCGGCCAGGCCGCACTGCCCGGCCCGGGCTGCCGTCGGGGCCGCGCTCGGAGGGGACAGCGGGGCCGAGGCGGACACCCGGGTGCCAAGGCACGGCCCCGGTGCCCGGTGTGCAGTGACAAACCACCGCGGGAGCGGAACAGCTGAGGGGAGCCTGGCTGGCTGCCCTGTGGGGCGGCTTCTCTCAGCCACCTGAGCGTTCTGAGCCAGGTGAGAGGCAGGGCTCCCACAGAAACGCTGCAGATGACATGTGGGGTGATGAAATGGGGAAAGATGTTCTGCTTATAAAGCCTTTTTACCACATGTGAAAGCACAAGGAAAGGTGGCTGCAAAACCTTAAAAAAGCCTTTGTAAAGAGCACAGATTTCTCTATAATATATAATGCTGTATAAAGAGACCCAGATCATCCCCTGTCTGGGAGTACAGTGCACTGGGAAAAGGAAATATTATAGCTTTTCCTTCAGGGTAGGATTTGCCCAGTATGGGAAAATAATTAGTGGTGTAATGTCCATGTGCCAGTTTTGGGGCAGAGCCAAAAGCACAGTACCACTTCTGCCTTCCAAGCTCTTCTCAGCTCTGAGGAAGGCCAAGGAGCTTCATGGCCAGGGGCTGCCACACACTGCAACCGTCTTGCAGCACCTCCCAGAGCCTGCATGGTGGTATGGTGGTGGCTATTACTTTTGCCATACCTTATTAGAGGTGATTTTTTTCTAGACACAAGCTGTCTTTCCAAACTGGTTTTCCTCCTCATATACTCAGGGCAATGCAAATTCTTGCTGAGTCTCCTGCTGGATCTTTCAGGGACTTAGATGGAAGATGACATTGGTACAAACAGTGCTTCCTTCTGTAAGGAATTTGAATCCGTTGTTGGTAATGGGGAAGATTTCTTTCACGGCTTTTACCTCAGCTGTGCTGCTCTCTGGCTGTGCAACAAAGACACACAGACATACCCTGGACAGGTTTTGACTCCATTTCTTGAATCAATTTATTGAAACAATTTATTTCCAACAAATGTAACTGTACCTACACAGTAGGTGAGAGCTGTACATCTCTAAACCACTCTCAAGATTTCTCTATGTATTTCAAGAGGGATCTCATATAAGTGACTGCTGCAACACTCAGTCTTCAAATTGCTTTTTGCAGTTGACATCAGGATCCTGTGCTGTTGCTGAGATGTCACCTGCAGGATGCTTCAGGCTCGAGTGAGAGGAGGATTTACCTTCTGCAATTAAGAAAAAAAATTGAATTATTTTTAGAATTCAACTGAATATGTGCAGATATAACGCTGACAATGAGAACTTTATTCTCACTAATGCGACAAGCTTTTAACAAATTAGCTCAGTAGGTTTTAATAGCTGCTTTACAATCCCTTTCATTCCTTATATGGGGAAAAGCCCATGTCCTTTAGGGCTGGGAGGATCAAACAAAAACACTTCTACAGCAGTTTACAACCAAACTGAAAAGAATGCCTGAATTTTGCTGGTTGCATATTTACAGTGACACAATTTCTCCCAGTTTTATTGTTCAGAGATGCTATTTCTGGGAAAACCAACCCAAATCTCCCTCTTGTTGCTTCATCTTTACACTAACAAGTGAAGGCTTGGTATGCAAAGTACCAAGAATGAAAATAAACCTACCAACATTTCATTTCACTGCATGGCAGTTTCTCCTGAATTATTCCTCCTTTCAAGACCTTGACAGGGAAAAGACACACAGGCTGTCTAACCACACCATGCTCTCAGGAAGGAGTGGAGCTGCATGGTTGTGTCTGGTGCTTAGTGCCAGGAGGCAACAAGTTCTGTACACACTGAGAGCCCTGTCCCACAACAGCCTCCAGGCACCACCAGCTTTTGAAATAAATCTTCTCTTTGACTGTCTCCTTATTTCTATGCTAGGTTTCTTGCTAAAGACATAAATGGCTATATGTTCCTTACTTTCTGATGCAGTTACCTATAGGATAGCAATACAACCTGGATAAGATTAGCTTGCTTTACTAACAAAAACCAAATCAGCATGTGCAAATAGCCAGGTGCTTCTCTCAGTCATAAAGTAAAGCTTTTGCAGATCCAGTATTTAGCTTTTAATCTGTTTTATTTGCAGTACCTGATAGAAAAATTGAAGTAGAAATGTCATGTATGAGTGAGTCATCCATACAATATATTTACTTGTTCTGAATTTTTCCCCATTATTTAGTAGAACATTTTAATGACTATCCACCATATTACAGTATATGCATTTGCTGTGTGCAAGTTTCCAGGCTTTTAAGAACACTCCTAGCACAGATTAATCATTTGATGTTTATTTGGTACAACATCATATGAAGTCCAGGTTTCCTTTTCTACTGCTGTTCCACCTATATAGAAATAATAATCTTTCCTACTTTTTGTTTGAAGTAGTGGAGCTCACTTTTCTCATATGATAGACTAACTTGGTAACTAAATCAATGGCTGCATTGGGGTATTTAACATTTAAATATATTTATTGCTTTTGATGCTTAGGTAAATCAAATGAGCCTCTCAGGATACTGGCACTATTGCTTTTGATGCTTAGGTAAATCAAATGAGCCTCTCAGGATACTGGCACTGTTTACTTTTCTGAAGTGATTTTACCTCTTTGTCTAGGACACACCTCTTTATCGATAGCAATTCAGTAGTAATTTTATATTAATATTTCTATCTCTTTATTATTCATATCAGGAGTAGACACCCACCAAAGGTAAAATCTGTGAGCGGTTGGGACTTAAACATTTTCACAGATTGCTGGTTGCTCAAAAATTTCAGCTTCTGAGATCAAGGACGTGTTTGTTTCACATCCTTCTCCCACTGAATAGGAAGCCTGAACTGTGGAAATGGGATGTGACATTTCTGTGTGTTTTGGGCAGTCTCCTGCATGCAGTGCTGGCTGATGGGATGCTGCTTTGAGGAGCAGCCTGACTCAGGAGCTCCTGTACTGACTCAAGTGTCTCAAACATGGTGTGCTGTGGAGATGAGAGTTGTGGAATATCCATCCTATTTTGGACCCAGGCCTGTGTGATTGCCTTCCTGTGTTGGAAGGGCAGTCAGAGGTGTCAGAGCAGCAGCAGCAACAGCTGCACCCAGGTTTGGGTCTGGTGCCAGGAGTGCCCAGCAGAGAAGGAAGCCGGGCAGTTTAGACCAAGATTCTCACTCCATGTGAGGGAGGCACCCCAGCCTGCTTGGGAGCACTGTGACCCCTCTGGGAGGGAATTCCCCAGCTCTGCCTCCAGCTCTGCCTGCTGTGTGATGGGGCTCCCTGTCTGCAGCTGCCCTGCAAGCTCACAGTGCTGGCCTTGCCCAGTGACCTGGGGTGGAGCAGCCAAGCCAAGCAGTTTGAGCATGGAGAGCTGGGATCCAGGGCTGAGTTTATGGAGTTAGGGCAATTCGCAGGTTCACTTGTGTGAGTTGTTTCCACTGGCAATGATTTTGTATGTACAGTGACTGTACATTTCATCTGAACACAGCTTTTACATTCAATCACTAATTCTTTTGGCTGGCTCAGTGAGAATGCAAATACTTACATGAACTTCACAACTAAATTAGTGACTCTCTTTTGTTCAGTACACCTGCAGATTTAATTGGCTGCCTGAAAATTACTAACCAAAAAATCAAACACTGCACAAGTTGTCTGCAGGCAATACAGATATTGTTCTTACTTTCTAAGTATTTCTTGAAGGAAAGATACTTTGGGCACGTCAGTTGTGGATGACTACAAATAAACACCCTGTCTTCTCTTTGTACCCTACCCATTACATGACCAAGTGTAAATGAGATGGTTGGAAAAGCATCCAGTACTAAAGGATTCCTATGACTTAGTGGAAAATTCTTGTGATGGGAGATGGACAGAAATGTAGGTGGACAAAACATCAGTTATGGATTCCTTGGAAAACCAAGAAAATCCTTTTATTTCTCCAGGTTTTTCACAACTAAAGGATTCAGAAATATGCCTGCAAGTGAAACGGAGTAGAGGAGTGCTGTCTGGAAGGAATTTTTCCAAGATGGCAAACTGTGATATCCTGCACTAAGGATGAGGTTATTTTTGGCAGGACAAATGAGAGCTTTCTGCTCTCTCTGCTTTGGAAGAAGGGTAGTCTGTAGTGTGACCTTCTGGTGCTTTATAGTATCATCTGTATTTTATGAGAGCTGATTAACAACCCCATGCTTTTATGCATGTTCTCTTAGGTTTCCAAGCCTGTACAGGACCAAAGTAAACTGCTGCCTGTAGGAAGCATTAAAACACAGGCTTTGGTAAAAATGTTGCTATCAACTCTCCTTTCAGATCTCTGGAGGACTTCAGATATCCAGATATTCAGATATAGATGTGGCTATATTTCTTTCACTCACTGTGCACTTTGTGCAACACCTCTCAAATACTGTTCTGCACCAGATATGCTCCCCCATGAGGAAACACAACTCAATAAAATGAGTTGTTATGCTTTATAGCTCCAAAAAGATGTCTGCAGTATGGTCTTCTGCAAAATAAGCAACAAAGCTGTTGTAGTCCAAGATCTTTGTACGTTGTGATGATTTGGTCAGGTTGACTGAACTTTCCAAACACAGAGGGAATGTATGTCTCTGGATCAGTCATGGACATCCATACCTCTGACTTTACCCATAGCTATCATGCAGGAAACAAAAATCTCTCATGGGCAAGGACCTTCATGTACAATCATATTTCTTTCACAAGGTTTAATTTATCTATTTTAGTGTCTCCTCAACATCTAACTGTAACAAACCCCTGCAAGAGTAAGACCTGAATGCTGACCCTGAATCCCTGTGAGCTGCTGGCAGGCTCTGGAAGAGCAGCAGCATGCCAGAAGGAAGAGTGGACATCCTGCAGTCTGTGGAGGATATGGAAGAACTTCCACCTTCCAACCCCAAATGCCTCAGTCCTTGGCCTGCACATGGCCAGGGGCACCCTACAGCTCCTGGGGCTGCTTTCCTCATGGTGACTTCAGAAGCAGGCCTGGGCAGCTCAGGTACCTGCTTTGGTATAAGGTAACGTCTGCTTTTACAGAGGATATAGTAAATGTCAGAACACCTGGATAATGAGATAGTGAGATCCTTTCAGTGAGGAGGAGGCAAGACTAGCATCTGAGCAGCTGAAAAGACAAATCAGTGTCATGGCAGGGATCTATGAATTGTTTTGTTCCAGTAGCCCTAGCCCTTTGGACTTGAAAAATTGAAAGTAGTAGTGGTGCTTGGGAGCATTGCAGTACCATATTCTTGCATTCAATAGCAACTGCTTTTCAGAAAGTGTTGATTCTGAGACTCCTGATAAGACCAGCTTATGAATATAATGGGTTGCTACAGGCTGTAGCTTGCTTAGATCCCTTGTCATGTGCTCCAGCATCTGGGCAGAGATGACAGAAAAATCCCAGTGCATTTTCTCCAAGAGCCAGAGACTGTTCAATAATTTCCTTGAAGAACAGATTTTATTTCCCCAACTTCTGGGTCAGCTGCTTTTTGATGTTGAGTCTGTCCCAGTTCTTGTTTTCTGCATCCTGGAAGCCTAAAACGTGATTCCAGCCACATCAGAGTTAACGGAAAGCAATGAGGAATAAGGATCGCAAAGGAAAAGGGGATTATTATTGCTTTACTTGATATTTACACAACTTCCCTCATCATATTGACTCACAGAAGCCAGTACAAATAAGGTAAAGGCCCCCAGGTAAAGGCTAACCTGTTTCAATGTCAGTACCTCCATGTACTCTTTCATCCACAAAAGTTCTTGGTCATGCCAAGAAGACTGAGACAAGGGAAGAATGGAGCTGAAGGAAGGATATTTTAAGAAATAAAAGGAGGACAAGAGTAAAGGGAGAGGTTACAATATATGTTACATTATATTATATGTGATTCAAGGTTTTGCAAGAAGCTGATGAGGAGAAGGGAAGGGGAAAGGGAAAAGAAAATAACAAGAGGAAAGCAAAGGAGAATGAGGTCTTAGAGGGATCCTGTGGGAGAATCGAAGTGCTGGGATGGGAACAAATGGACATTCAGTGAAAGACAGGTCAAATAAGAAGTGAGGATGGTGGAAGTTAGTCTGGAAAAGTGCTAGGAAGAGGGGCTAGAAAATGAGAGAAATAAGAAGGACCTAAACAAGGAAACAGCATGGAATGGAATAGATGGATGGCTTCTATTAAACCACCAAATCTAACTCATTACACTTGAGGAAAAAAATGTTAAATGCACTGTTCCTGAAGAAGTTTGATGTGCCTATAAATAGAGACCCACATTATATCGAATTTAATATTATATCTGGAAACAAAACACTTGGTGGACTGGGCTTGTGCATGGCGTGCTGCACAGCCTTCTCATGGATGCAGAGTTGAAGAAAGCTGTTTCTGCTCAAGGGGGTGAGTCCTGCTGTGCCGTGCCGAGCAGCAGCTCAGGAGGAGCTGGTGGGTGGGTGGCTCAGGACATCCAGGAGTGCTGGCCCAGGAGCAGCCCAGCCCTGCCTTGCTCCTCTCTCGAGCCCTTGTGTGTCCTGTCGAAACTGCGCCGGGCTCTGGGTTCCAGCGGCAGGAGCGGGATCCTGCCTGTGCCCGCCGCTTACCTGGCAGGCACCCGTTGCCATCTAGTGGCTATTGTAGGACTCTCCATGCCTGGAAAACAGTTTTTTCCCAACGGAATTGCAACCCAGCGATTGCTTTTCTAGAGAAGGTTTGAGCAATTTGTCCCCACGAGCTCCTGAGTGACTTGCTCAGAAGCACAGGAGTGATGCTTGGAGTCCCTTTCTGTGGCACCCAGAGTTTGGCCTTGCTTTGCAATTAGATAGATTATTCACCTGCCTTCTAGGTGGGCATTTTACAGAAGGAGGAGGCTGGGAAAGTCTCAAAAGCAGCTGAATAAGACCTCAGCCCTGCTGGGCTGGCTCCCTTACTGGCAAATGGGAGCTCAGCAGCACCAGGATCTTCACCTCTCACTTTTGATGATTCTGGCCAGATTATTGGAATAGGCTGGAAGTTTTTGTCAGTATATTTTAGTATTTTCACCCTTGCTAGATCCCAACTGGACCAAGACGAAATACTCTAGCTGTTGGGCCAGCACAGAGAAAATATTGGTCCAATGGGATGTTGAACTGGCTCCAGACCATTCCTCTCCCCTGGTCCCTGAGAATTGAAGACATGGTGCAGAGGGACAGTTTAAGACTGATGCCCTTGAATGTAAACCAAAGTAATTGGATTCCTTTTCCTTTTAGAGCTGCCAGTCACTTTCCAAGAAAAGAGATGATAAAAGCTGAGAAAATTTGAGAAACGTGGAAAAAGAAGGAGAAGAGTGAAGGAATGAGGTCTGTGGAGCAAGCCCTCTATTCACTGGTGTCTTTGAACAATCTTGTTATCTCAAAAGATCAAGCAGAAAAGTCTTAAGAAAAGAATTAGGAGAACTTGAAAAAGTGGAGTACCTCCCTTGCCCATTATAGGGAGACCACTATGAAGGAATGGAAGAATTTTCCTTCTCTGTCTCATAGAGTGCCTCAACACAGAACATCCCCACATCCTTTACTGTGGCAGCACCTACTTGGCTTTGTGCTCACTTGTGATGGATTATTCAGTTTTGGGTTATTGCCACTGTGGTGTATAATCATCATAGCAAATAATAACCAATTATTAAGTGCTTATCACTTACACACTGCTCCTATTGCTGTTTTCAGAAGAAAAACTTCCCCAGTTCTGGAAATACAACAAAACTCTGTGAATATTCATCATGAGGTGATAGTGGTAACTGGACAGTATTTTGTTCATGCAAGAGAAATGAAGCTCACAATATGTCTGTGGCAGCAAAGCTTTGTGCATGTGTTACAAGGCCCAGCTGCCTTTCTTCTTTCTTGGATGCACTTGAAGAGGATCCTTGAGTCTGCTTGCTCCAGGCTAAGGCAAACCAAGGTATCCCTGCAAAGCATGACTGCAGGGCAAAAATCTGAATCTGTTGTATGAAACTCCCTCCACCAGGCATGCTTTATAATGAAAAAAACTCCCAACTTTTTATTTATTTTTTAATGTAGAACTCTGTCCTTTTTATAAGTTTATTTCAAAACAGACAAAACCTTTGCCCTATGCTTCTGCTTAAATTGAGGGTTTTATACTATTCGGCCTTTTTTTTTCAGTAGAAAAGTGGGAAGAAAAATATATGAGCCACTGAAAACTCAGAACAAATACAGTTTTGATTTTTGAAAACAGAAAAGTAGCAAAACTAGATCAAGCAAAAAGTAGGTCTTAAGGAGGTGGGACTCCACTGTAAAGACATTTGGTCATACAGGGAATAAAAGGCAACAATTGCAACAGAGAATTTCAGGCTAGAAAAAATTCTTTACATATAATGATCAGCAAGGGTTGGGTGCCATGGCGGTGGTGTGTGTTTGCCATCACTGGGTATCTGTGGGGTCTGGTCAGACATCACACACTTGGGACAGCCTGGAGTGCCTGCCCAATGACCAGCCAGCCTTTTCCTTCCCCCATCAGAGAGGCTGTCCCGTGCCTGACTTCCAGAGGTGTTGGTGCCAAACCTTCATAAAGAAATGGACCAACCTCTCAGAGCCTCCAGCCCCTCGGTGGTGGTCTGGGCCCACCCAGTCCTGTTGGCAGCAGGGTGTGGAAAGGGCACAACCTCCAGGGCCTCCCTGGCCTCTGTGGCCCTTCTTGCTCATATCTAGGGGCTCCTCCACCTTCATGCCAGTCTCTGTCCACATGCCCTCCTCTGATCCAGAAAAGGAGGTGGCATCTTGCAGGGAATGGATGACTACCATTTTACTTTTATTAGGGCTTCCCCAAGAGGATATATCCTGTCATTGAGGGCCACATAGAGTTCTAAGTTCAAAATTAGTTGAAAGAAATTTTATCATAAGTTTTATTTTTCTTTTTAAAGTGGCCTTATATTGCCTATTTACTTAGCATGAAAAATCCTGAACAAACAGAGTTAAATAAGCACTATATTACTGAGCAATCCTTAGCTCTTGTTTATACAAAAGCAGCAGAGTGAACCTATCATTGTCTGAAAGGAAAGTCACATTCCAAATCTCTGCTTGCTTTGGGCACCAAAGCAGGAATGACTATTTAATTTTAACATTTTCAAGTTTATATATTGGAACTGATGCTGGAGTATCATGAATGTGATCACAGAGCATTTTTCTTTCATGTATTCCTCTTTATTCATTCATTTTAATGTATGTTGACTCATATAAATCATGGCACAGCATGTGTGACATTTTACAATGAAATCTAGAAAAGAAAAAGCCATCATTGCAGGGCTGAGTTCTCCAGCTGACAGTAGGACTGATAGCTTTGATGCTGCTCTGTTATTCATTCTCAGTTACATCCTCCATACACGTACAGAGGTACAGCCAGTGCCTGTGCTGTCCAGCTGTGTGATCAGCAAAGGAGTTGTGTTTAAAAACGTGGCTCAGTTTTGGTCTATTCTTGTGGTTTGTGAGGGTCCAAAATATTCTGAAATATTTATAGATTTAGATTTACTCCCACCAGCTAGTTAAGCTGGATAAGAGCTGCACTTTGTGTATGGCTCAGCTGGAGCCACATGTAAGCACTGTCCTTCCACAAGGAAAAGCCCCAAATGGAGCTCACCAGGACTGCAGCAGGTACCTGATCTCCAGACTGAACTGACAGAAAGGTTTATGTTTCCCCAGTGGAAAGCATAGATATTTTCAGTGTATTTGGTGACACCAGGGACCAGGGCTCTGCAACAGCTTTCCTACATTTCAGGGTACCTGAGCTTGCTGATGTGTGATATTGATGGTGAGGGTAGAGATCCACACCTTTCAATTGTCAGTACAATTTGTTGTCAACCCTAAACAAATACATGAAATAAAAATTAGAATCCTTGGGGATGCATAATCTGTCCTTCTTTCAAGAAGCCTCTTTGTTTTGTCACTAGAAAGGATGAAGCTCACAAATTACCTCACTGCTTACTTATATACCAATTATTGATAGAGAGGTGCCGTAAATGCCATAAATGGGAGAGCTAATGGTGCACCTCGATGACGAATGTAAGGGCGCTCAGATCCATGGTACAATGGGAAGGTGATTTCACAGCCCCTCTCTGCCACATGGATATCTTTGTGCAGGCAGCAGGATTTGCCCAGTTTCATCAGCAGCTGGTTTAATAAAACAATCACATTAAAAACTGATCTGCAGCTTTATTTTGCAGAGGTAGTTTCAAGCTCCCTGATCCAGCAGTCTGTGACTGTACAATTCAACACTGGCATGGAGAAAGGCACTGGCAAAGGGGCAGAAAAGGGAAGGTGAAAAGTGTCTTGGTGAAATGGAGTCACTGCCTGACCATGCAGCCCCACCCCTCTGACAGACAGTGCCAAAAATCTATTCGTGCCCTACTACGTTACGGCCATTTCAAATCATATTTTCATTCCCCGGTTGTTTGGCAAGAGTGTTATGTTCCTAGCTTTAAATACTATCTATCCAGGGACTCCCAGCAAGACATTTATTTTTATTATGTTTTTCTTTTGGACTTTATTCACAAAGGATAACTAAAAAGCTGAGATTTGAAAGAGAAGCGGGTTTAAATGAGAAATACCCTTTCAAGGAATTTTGGTGAAACATCTTGAAACAGAGATTAGAATGGAGATAGAATTTCCTTGGTGTTTAAACTTTCATGTTTTAGTAGAGAAAAACCCACCTTGTTTGAAACAGGCCCCAGATTTTTGAGGAGCTGATGGAAGTAATGGAGTGTGATGTACATAGCTGGGACAAGGAATATTCAGGAAGAAGAGAGCACAGTACCTTTAAGAAGTTGCCAAGACCTGCAGAAGGCTTACATGGGCAATTTCCTCCAAACTGAAGCTACAAGCAAATGAAATAGATGGAAGAAGGTTGTTGAAATTGAAGGTATGAGTCTTCTGAGCTCTATACAAAACAAACAAGCAGGCAATTATGAGGATACCAGAGTTATCAAGAGTTTGGAGTAAGTGTATGCTGTATGAATGTGCAGTCACCTTTGTCAGGATGGTCCCATTAAACCTTAAAACTGAAAATTTTACTGGGAAGAGAATTAAAGTGTACCAGTTACTTTCACTCTTTACAATATGAACAGGTGCAGCTTCAAGAAAATCAAGTGCTGCTTTGGAAGGATCTGTAAAGGCACTCAGTGCATCCCAGATTCAGGGCAGCAGCTCTCTCTCTTCAGACCAGTGATGCTCAGCATTGCAGAGGTGCCACCACCTCTTCCAAGAGCAGGGGAGTACCAAAAGTCTGTGGTGGAAAATGATCTTTTCCTAATGCAGAACCTGATACAGGTATCAGACTTAAACCACTTTTGGGTGTAGACAACCAATCTGGTGTTGGACTTGCTTCACGGTGGACATCTGCTGATTGTCACTACAACCAGGAGCACCTGCTGCTCTTGGTTGCCAAGTGTTATGGGACAATTTTTTGCTGAGTTTCTGGAGAGATTAAAGCAGCTCAGGACCTTATGGAGCTTTTGAGGGACTGGGGCCAGAGATTGTTCTGTATAGGATAGTCTTGGAACATTGGTTGGGAGAGAAGAGTAGATGTGTATTTGGGATGGATGTCAGAGATTAACCCGGCCTCCCTCAAGAGAGAAGTAGATGTGTTACTAGAGAAGCTGTTGGAATAGAAAACTGAGGCACTCAGAGATCTGCCAACATCAGCAAAACCTTGCCCCAGCTGCTGAGTGCACCTACTGACTTTGGATCAGGCTCTAGAGGGAAATTTCACCAGTTGCAAGACTGAAAATCTTGCCAGACCCCACCTAAAAAGGAAAACTGCAAACTTGTAACTGGTGACCCTCTAGCTGGTTTAAAAATCCACCACAAAAAAAAAAAAAATTCATTAGTGTGATTTAAACTCTATATAGTACATAAAACCATAGTATTTCAAGTTGAAGAGAGTTAAGAGGTGTAAATAGCCTTTACAGAGAATGCATCAGAAATATGAAGAGATCCTGAGAACACGCCAACAGCCAGCTGGTAACACAGGCAGCTGAGGTATGGCAAGCAGGACTCAAGGTCCTGTTCTGTAAAACTCTGGGAGGAGTTGAACTCAGTCTTCCACCAGCACATCTCTGCACACTCAGTATTTTAATATTCAGAGAAATGGAGTTGTCCCAAGAGAAGGAACTGGAAGAACAAACAGCCACTAAAACATAAAAACCAGCCAAGTGGTTTAGGAATTGACTGGGATTGAAGCCTAGCCATGTTATTGCACCAAACGGCCCTGAGCAAATCTCTCCACAAAACACTTTCAGGACATTCTGTTTCAACACAATGCAAGACAGTATTTTTCTCCTGACCTCTCTAAATTTGCATGGGCTAGGAAAGTGTCACTTCTTTGGACATATGTCAAGATTCAAGCTGGAGTACAAACCTCACTTCTGAAGATGGGTTGTGCGTGTCTGTGGCAAAAGATAGGTGCACAGAGGGAGCGGGAGGAAGACTCTTTTATAGGGAGTATGACTTGTCCCAAGATGAAAACCAGGTGAGAATTGCAGGAAGAACTGTCACATAATGAGATAAAATTCTGAAGTAGCTCCAGAGGTGCTTGTATTGTAATTGTGGATTCTGCAAAGCCAGAGTGCAAACACTTCTAGCTCTTCCTGCTGATGTATAAACCCTTTAGACCTGCTTGTCTTACACTGGCAATACTTAGATACTGTGTCAGCAATAAATCCAGTCATAATCATCCACATAACCAGTGCCAGAGTTACTGTGCCTGACTCTTCTCTCTACTACTTGCCCTTAACATGACTTGTTGCATACCCCCAAGGAAAACAGATTCTTCTTCCCCTCCCTGTTGTGCTCAGAAGGGCTCTGGGCGACAGAATGTACAAAAGAAGTGGAAGTTGTGAACATTCAATCATAGAACCACAAGGGCTGGAAAAGGTCTCCAAGATCATTGAGCCCAATCCTTGATCAAATGCTGCCACATGAACTCAAACACAGCACAGTGCCACATCCAGTCACTCCTGAACAGTTCCAGGGATGGTGACTCCAGCACCTCTCTGGGCAGCCTGTTCCAAGGCTTAACTGCCCTTGCAGTGAAGAAACCCTTCCTTATGGCCAACCTGAACCTCTCAAGTTTTGCTTAACTACAGCAGACCAGTACTGTTCCTGTAAAGTGCAACAGTAATTTAGATGACACTTTCAAACTACTGAGCAAAAAAAACATTGGGAAAAAATTCCCAATAGGGATTGACAGTGATTGGTCTTTCTTGACAAGAAAGGTGGCAGCAAGTGAAATATGCATAAGCTGAAAGTCTGTGGAACTGGCAGGTTTCACCCTCTCTTTAAGAGAAAGTGGATGTCCTGCAGAAAGGTAATTCCTTTAATGCTTTCATATTACAGAAAAACTTAATCAACAATCAAAGATACATTCCATACATGAGATGCTGCCAGACGTTATTCCTAAATGTTATCCATCACTAGGGGAAAGGACAGTAGGCTACCTCTTAGGAGCTCAGTTTTGAGAGACTGACACTGATCTTCGGAGCTGTTTATCTACTGAGATATCAGAAAAGAGCCAGTCAAAAGGATCTGACACAAGTCAGAGCTTTGTCAATCATTATAATCCCTCAGAAGAGCTCTGCTTGTGAAAGAGGCAAATATGAACTGTCCTGGAGCAGCAGGACAGGTACTACCAGCAGAGAGAATAAATGTAGAGTGCAGTGGCAAGGCTTCCTTAGGAACCGCCTGAGCAACCTCACTACTGAATCCAGGTGTAAGGAAACAAATGGAAAGGTGCAGGCAAGGACTCCAAATCCCACCTAAAGACTGGAAAGCACCCATGGAAAAACCAGCAGCTCAGTCTTACAGAACAAAGGCTGAGACAAAATATACAACTTCAGTCCATGCATGCTGCAGGGGGCAAAGGGGGAAAAAATGGAAAAAAGGAAAGGTTCAACTTATCCTACAGCCGTGCATATGCATCACTGTTAGTAACACAAAGGAATATATCAATCAGTATGCTAGCAAGGCCTCTATGGCAGCAGAGTTAAGGTACAAAGTAAAAGGAATTAATTTTCAGAGCAAAGGTATTTTCTTCTTTCAGACTAATTTACCTAAAAAAGTATTATGTGAGCACTCTTATAGTGTCCTAAGGCAGGCAAACAGATTTTCCCTACTGTTTACGTATCTAACATGTAAGCACCTGTGAACATTTTTTAAAGACACTAACCAGGTAAAGTTTATAGACATGACTCCAACCAGACATGTGTAAAGACAAGTTCCCCAGTAAAACAATTAAAGGAAAATAAAATATGGCAACTCAGATTTTTGGCAAACATTTTATATTTTTATACAAAAATCTCAGTAAGAAACCTAGCAGAATATCTGACCAAAACATTTGCCTTACAAGTTCGAAAAAAAAAAAAAAAACCTCACAAAAAAAAGAGAAATAAAGAAAAAAAAAGTAAAATTCCAACCCCCCAAATAGTTTTTAATTATAAACCAGAATATCAACAAAACACTTAAAATAATCTCAGATTGTTTGGCAATTCATCACATCATAACAAGAGACACATTTGATCATAAGAAAAGTTTAACTTTATATACAACTTCACTTGAACATTTGCTCTTACCAGAGTTAATATACATTAAAAAAAGATTCTGGCAATAATACCAGCTTCTATTTTTAATACCTGTGTATAAAATGTAACATAAAATGCAGAAGCTCTATAGTTAGGAGAAGTGACATTTGATTTCAATGGGTCCCTCTTTGTTGAAAAAGATAAATACTGAAAGAACACGTGTTTAGTTGCAAAATAAAACTTTCATTTTAGGGTGGTATTGGTTGACTGTGAATAAATCTAACCTAGTACTATTTATTTCTTGAAGTTGGTAGTAAATTTCCAAGTGAAAATATAATCTAGTAAGATTACATTTTAAATGCTGTACTTTGCCACAAATGTGAACAGAAAGGAGCCAAGTCCCTTTCACTATGCTAAACTACTTTAATGCATGCGAGAAAAATATTTTACCAACTGTCTGAGCATATTTTAGAGAACTTCAGATTTTAGACAGCCCTGGGGGAGCGGAGGGGAAGTTTCCTACTGACATCTGCATAGAATGTAAAATATATAATTAAAAAACCCTAAGATATATACTAAAGTTTACAGACCAATGCTTTCCATATAATAAATAAAATGTCCATCATTGATCAGATTCATACACAGAGTAAAATACAACCTATTTTTACAAGTTTATGTACAAAGTATTAGTAGGCACATGGGTGCCTTATGGGCTGGAAGCATCTGCATTAGCATGTCACATTGGGAAACTCCAACTTTCCAAGTCAGTGATAAAATATATAACTACTTTGTTTTTCATTCAGATACAAAGTAAACTTATTTTTCATCTGAAATAAATGTACATAATATTTTGTATAAACAATAGTTTATAAAGCTGTTTAAAATGTAACTTAAAAGTACTGCATTGTTTAACTTAGAGCTCTGAAACAAGCACGTGCAAATCCCTTTGCTTTAAAAAAAATAGAAGCACAGATGTTTGTTTTCCTTTTTACTCTTCCACGAACAGTACTGGCTGGTAAAGATTATCGCTTTGCTTTCTTTAGTGGTGCCTCCTCTGCCTTCTGCTGGCCTTTTCTCCGTACCACTGTTGGGCTGTCCTCCCTTTTACGCTTGGCAGACTGCACCTTTAACCTGAAAAACATCATAATTATTTCCACAATGAAGAGTGGTCAGGCACAATTCTATTCAGAGCTGAACTAAACTGTCCATCTCTAATATTTTATATAAAAGCTTACTACTAAAACCCACTTCTTAGTAAGAAATCGGGTACTAATTCTGTATGTTGGAGAGCGCTTCACATGTACAATTTGGGGCTAGGATTCTATTCTTCCTTCTCTTTCTCTTGAAAGATTTGTGGATTTATAAGAGAACATAATGGACTTCAATATTCTGTCCCCTGTCTCACAAAGACAGAATAGCAGCAACAGTGTCTCAAGCCCAGCATACACAAGAGGGAGTAAGGGGCAGACTTCACATACCCTGTGCATTCACACTCATCTATATAGTCACCATATTTCAGCTGTAACTAACTGTAAATGGGTTTAAACTCTTGGCCATTCATAACCACACAAAATAATGGAGCTGAGGTGTACTGTGACAGTCATCAGTGCACAATGCACAAGTTCTCCAGGCTCAGCCTGAAGACACTGACACATTTCAGAAAGGATGACAGCTTGTCATCCGTGTTTGGCATACAACACATTTTACAGGTAAACTACAAGATGCAGAGCAACTGTGCACCACGTCTGTTACTTATTCCCTTGGGATTCTGCACTATGATCTCAGCTTTACAAATTAAAAAGTATAACAGGAAAGGAGGGAAAGGGAAATACATTCAAAACTTGGTTATAAGGGCTCTCAGTTTCTCCTCTTTTTATCAGCTGATCTTAGATCTTTAAAGCATTAGAATCAAATCATCATATTTAGCTTTAACCTGAACCACCAAGGCTCTTACCCCCCATCCAGGAAAGAATCACAGCTGAAGTTAAAATACTACATAAACAGCACTTTCAGATTCTCCCAAGAGGTTTCCAAGGATATAAGAAAAAAAATCTAGTCTTCCAAATGTCAAATAAAGGAAGAAAAAGAAAAAATGTAAACAGAAGAAAATCCTTTAAAAGCTTTTATAATTCACATGAGAACAGAACAAAACTAGTCTGCTGTTCAGATTTTGAAGCAGTATGTTACATATAAGGAAAGGATCATTGTACTGGCTTCCAGAACAAATCCTCAAAGTGAATTCAACTTTAATACTTACTGTGTCAATGGAGGAGATTTATTAATTTTTGTATCACTTGGAGATCGTTTTTTAGCTGCGAGTTTCTGTCGTTTTCTAGGAGAAACTGAACTTGGACTGCTGCCTTTAGAAGTTGCACGTGTGGTTGGCTTGCTGGCCTTTTTTCTGTAACACAAAAGCATGATGAATTTATATATAACCAAATACTTCTACCAAGTCAATTTCTTCTTGCATTCCAAGTGCAGATAATCAAGACTGCACAGTATTTGCAACAAGTAAATCAAAGTTGCCAAAAGAAACAGTGAGAAAACCATATTTGCCTGCTTCAAGACACACTGTGAAGCCAAGCTGGGTATTTTTGTATCAAATGTAGAATCAAAAGATCGTTTTACTGTCAGTATTTGGTATTTACAAAGAAAACCAAAACCAAACCAATCCATTCCAAATCTTGCAGTAACTTTTGTACATAAGTGTCTATGTTTAAAAGAACATACTATAGTCTGAATTCACTCATGTAAGTCTTGGTATCCACAAGTTCAGAAACCTGAAAAATTGGTTATTAGTGATTAATTTAATAGTTAAGAAAACAGGGGACTTAAGTCAGAGAATCCAGCAATGCTGAATATGAAGACGCATCCTCTTCAACAGACTTATTCCCAGATGCTATTTATAAAATGCATACTGTACACAGCACCTTAAGGTAGAAATGCTTGTTGAAATCAGTGTCAGAAAGGTAGCATTGGAAATCTGAGACACAGCCCCAAATTTATAAAAAAAGTAGATGTTTCCACAAGCAAGCAGAATAAACCCACAAATACCTAAACCTTTGTTACAATTTTAGAGTTAACAATTATGTGAGACTAAAGGAAGTTCCCTGTGGCTTTACCAAAACAAAACTGTTGTTTATTAAACAGTAGTGGTAAACCTTCACAGTTTTTATGTAAATGAAGAATCATGTAACTACTTACAGATTCAGTTCTGAAATTATCAGTTCAAGAGCACTGTGGCTAACATATAATATATACAATAGAACATAATATTCTGAAGAGGGAAGTCAATATGGTCAATTGAAAGTAATCCCACCACCAACATAAAAAAATGCCTGCACTCCAATTCTCTTCTGAAAGACAGCAACACACATCAAAACTTTCCAGAGCTGCTGTTTCATTGCTTCCACAATAAGATCAAGAGGATGAGCTCTGCTAGAATTCAGTATGCCTCCAAAAGGCAGACCAGTGCTAAGGCAGATGAAGAATGGCTTCCTGAAAACAGAACTCTTGCTACCCACACTTGTCATTCTCAGCCAGATTGCTTTCCAAGCTTGCAGATCACCATACTAGAAATAAAGTCCTCCAGCACTGCAGATTGATGTATTTAACTTGGACAGTGTACCTAAAGAAACCAACAGGGATAATTTTATTTTCAACTTGTTCCAACACCAAATGGTGAAGTGCACAGTCAACTCTGATGTCCCATTTTACCCACCAGAACCAAGTGTCCTTAGACTGAAATTCTGAGGCATCACTAGGATGAAGAGTGCCAATAGGATCAATTCTTACCTTGCTACATACTCAAGTACGCCTTTTGAGACCCTGACAATTTCCCTTAACCTCACCTTTTGTCCCTTCATTCCTTGAAGAGTGGTACTAGAATTGGAATGAAAAATATTTGGGAAGCTCTTATCCATTTAAAACAAACAATCAGAAAAAGGCAAAAAGAGGAAGTCACAACTCTTTCCTGCAACAAACCCCACAATACCTAAAAATAAGGTGGAAAAAAAGCTTGTTATTGGAGTGTCTACACAGTTACCTTTGAGCCTCTAATCTTGTGGCTGATCTAGTTGTGGCCCCAGAATGTGCGTCATCATCTTCCTCACCATCCTCTTCCTCACCTTCCTCTTGCTCTTTTAGCTCATCTTCAGAAGAAGTCAATTTCCGACGTTTCTTCTCTGGCTCCAGTGTTTCTGTCCATTTAAAATTTTACACATATGCTATAATTTTCCAAAAGGCCTCCAAAAGGATATGAACACTTAATTTAGAACAAGTATTCTAGTCACAAGTCCCATTTTCAGTAAGTAATTTTCCATTTCCTTCACATTTCAACATTTTTAATTCACACTTGTTTGACTTAATCTTGCTAACACATTCACCACAGTTTACTTACACAGCTCATAGCCAGAATTCATAGAAAATTCATGAGGCTTTATAGAAGCATCTGGGATGTAGCAATTCTGACATGAGATTACAGCAATTTACACATATTTACATAATATTTACACTAGCTGTAACTCAATGATTTTTCCTCAAGAAAGGAAAATTGAATAAAGCTTATCTTGTTGCTATTAGTAAACAGAAAGGCACAGCAGTATTTTCTGATTCTGTTAGGAGTGGCACAGCCTCTCATGCTTTTACCCGTTTCCTCTGATTGAACCAGAGAGCGCCTGGGCTTTCTTCCCCTTTTACGCACAACCAGTTCTGCCTTCTCAGCTTCATCTTCCTGAAGAGACAAAATGGAACCATGGAAGTCAAGAACTATTTACTTTACACAGAAGACAGACATTTTTCATTATATACTGCTTGTAAATTTACAAATCACACTTACATTTGTTGTTTCTTTCTTATTAGATATGTCTGTACCTAAAAAGAAAGGAAAGAACAAAACTTGATCTTGAACTTCAAATCTTTTACCAATCAATTTAAAAGGGAGTTCTTTCATAGTCTCTCAACTTTGTGTAAACATCACTGTTGCCCTAAAAATATTTCAAGTCTCTTTCTAATTTAGAAAATAGCTTTCTTGTTCTTTGTTACATACAGAGACTGGGACAATGATTAAATTGTTAAGTACTAAGGCTTTATATGACTGACCGTATTTATTGTTTTGTTGCATATGCTGTTTTGTTTTAATGGAAAAGAAGAAGATACTTACCCCCTTTAACTACTGTCAACCAATCACAGAATCACAGTACAATCTGGCTTAGAGGGGGCCTCTAGAGGTCACCTAGTCCAATTTCCTGTTCAAAGCATGGCTAAATTAATCGATCTAATCTTGCACCAGATCTTGTTCAGTCCAACTTTTAAAGTCTCCAAGAACATGGTTCCTTCAGGTGATCTGTTCTAGTGCTTAACTGTGCTCATACCAAGATGACTAAGATGAAGCTTAAAAAGATACTATTTAAAAACTTTCTATCATGTGAATTACAGAACTTCCTCTGCTGAAACACTTCTTACTTCCAACTCAGTAATAATTACAGGCTAGCCTATACATGTTAAAACAGACTTTTAACTTTACATCCCATGTCTCAGCTTGGCTTCTCTCTATGGTTACTACTTCTATCCTAACTCTGTGATGAGAGAGATTTTACAAAGCTTTTGAACTCTGTCAAATGGAGTTATCTCTAACACTGCAAGGATAAAAATCCTTAGCAATAAAAAAGAGAAACCTAAATAAAAGCAAGTTTTTATGTATTTTTCCCCCGCCATAAAATTGCTGTCTAATTTCTGAAAGCTAAATAAGAGAGGACACAAACTCTAAACCCCTCACCAATAAGAGTGAGAAAACAAGCAAAAGAATGATAATGCAAAGGATCTAAAATAGATCTCAAAGAGCAGAAACATTCTGAAACTCACAAGCTTTTTGGCACTCCTTTGTAAGGTTATGGGGAAAAACTCTTATGCAAATGAAGTAAAACAGAAATATAGTTAAGTGTTCAAAAATAACTGAAAAAGTGTTCAAAAAATATTGGACTGTCCACTGTATTAAGCTCTACACACAACATAAGCACATACATAATACAACCAGCATTATCAGTATTAGTTCTATTGTGTTCAAAAGAGATACTTCATAATTCTGGTTCACTTGGGCAAATCTGTAGCAAAGGGGTTTTTGACTGAAGAATAATCCCATTTAGGTCCATGACATGCCTTTAACAGATTACCCTCTGTAAGATACCAAAATGTAGCATTTTGCCTAAAGATAAGTATAAAAATATTAAGACATAGTATCTAAAATCACACTAATTTTAGAGCAGCAACTGTTGATTAATGTTAAGTAATTAGTTTCAAGTTCAGTGTTAGTGTTATGGGAGGATGATATCTTCAGTAAACATGTGTCTCTTAATGTGCTGTAGTGACCAAAAATAAAACTCTGCGTCCCACTTCACTCATGTGCAAATCCTTATGCAGAACACCCAGAACGCACCAGAGTAAGTGAACTGCACAGAGAGATTCAACTTTGCTTCCTTTTCATCACCAGGGGTTCTCAACCCCTTAATGCCCATGAATGCTAATACAGGATGAAAAATTTAACAGTACATTCCCCTTTATATACTTCTCTGAACATTGCTGTAATAGCAATAGCCTGTTACCTGGAAAACAGAAATGTTACATAACACACTCAAACTTTAAGTACACAGTCAGGTGTCTGTGCTTTTGAATAAAAAGCAAAGCAGAATGCACTTTTATTTCATTCTCACATTCTTGTCTGTTCTCTTGGCAGTTCGTGGAAGTCAAGTACCACACAATGAGCTAACCCTCCAGAGACAATTCTGAAGCATATGGATTAAAGCTGACATTTTTACAAATGTGGAGAAAATAGGAAACAGCCCATATGCTCGGTGCAGCCAGATTAGTATATCTGTAGAAACCTAAACTTTTGGAAACTCCAGAAGATTTGTTTTGAAGACTTGGTTTCTCAGATTTTCTGCCTCTTTGTTTGCATTTGTTTACAAACCATTTTAATCTACTTTTCAGTTTCACCTGCTTCCTAAAATGGCTTTAAAAAGTTTTTTTTATGAATGGCCATAATTAAAAAGAGACATTTAAACAACCAGTGCAGTTCAGACTCTATACACAAGAAAAATTAGAAAAGAGAAATAGAAAGGTATTTCACTTAATTGTATTTTAGTCTGAAGCACTTAAAATACATTTTCGAGTTAAGCTAAGCAACCATGTTCCAAAGATCTTACAGCAATTGTGAAAAGGGAAAGAAATATCCTCTCAAGATACCCCTAAGATCTTTAGACACATATCCACAGATCCAACAATTGGCTGAATAAAATTTGAAAGGTAATGTAGTAAGTGTGACTGATAGTCAGTGTATTAAAAAGAACATGCAGAAACAGAAAACAATCACTAAGAGCCAGTCTGATGGGGCACCTACCTTCCTCTGGAGCTCTGCCATCTACTTAGCCTACTCAATCGTTTGGTATATTCTGTAATGCATTATTCAGCACTGAGCAGTGCTGCTACATCTTTGAGCTAAGTTCTTATCAAGCTGCTCTTTTTTGGAGCTAAAAACTTGGTAGCAATTAGGGACAAGTCTTCACTTCATCTCTTTCTTCAGAGGCTTTCATTCATGAATAACACACTGACTGCCAGAGATGATGTCAGGATGAAGGACCCATGTGATTTTTGTGAAAACCCTCTTTCATTTCTTCCATCTTTCATTTCGCAAGTTGAGGCAGGTATAATTTGCTTACCTGTTTGAGGTGTTTTCCCTCTACTTGCAGAGGTAGGAGACTGCAGCTGAAATTAAAAAAGTGGGTTTTTTAATTAAAAAAAAATCAGGAAAATTCAGCACTGCATCACATTATCACAGCAAGCTGCTCACATTCAATGTAGAATGGATCTGTAAATCTAGGAAACATGAACACTAATGAGCACACAAAGTTTGTACTGTAGTTTAAGAGTAGGATGCATTTTTCCATTTTGATAAATAGCGGAAACAAATCAGCTCATAAACAAATCACAGCACTTTTAGTAACCTGACACTAAAGTCATTGCAATAAAGGACACAAAAGATAAAAGCAGTTTCAGTCAAACACATTTCCAAGTATTTAATTATCAACAAAGAAGTTAGTACAGTCACTTTAGAACTACAAGTCACCAGAAACTGTTTATTTACTCAGCATGCAGAAAAAGCTATATATAATTACACAATATCCTATGACTGCCCAAAACCTTCAGTGCTTTCCCCACTGAATGACCACACCAGGATGCCTATGGCTCCTCTAAAATAGCAATGTGCTCCCAAAGCAGCCCTGGGGAAACCGTCCTGCCCTCCTGTCTCAGGTGAGCCAGCCTGCAGCCCCTGAGCCAGCCTGCAGCTCACACCAACCCCTCACTCATCACTAGGAAGTACCAGACCTCTGAACACTTGAACCAGAACAAGATGATTCTGTTCCAGTACTGAGGGTGCCAAGGTACACCTATTTCTGGGGCTGACTTAAAAATTAATCTTAATCCTTAATTGAACAAAAAAACACCCCAAAAAACCAACCAAACAAAAACCAACCCACAACACCAAAACAGAAAAACCAAATATCAAAATCCACACCAGTTCAAATTACATTTCATTAAATTAACATTGAAAAAAAATCAACCAGGAAAGACTAGGAATTCCGAAACAGAATTCCAGCCAACCTGTAAGAAGGGACAGGACTCAAAGGACTGCCTGAAATATGAGGACAGAACAAGCAGGGACAATAATTCCTTTTATCCATAAACTAGGTAAATTCCCAAGATTTCCAACAGCCATGCCAGCTGCTGCCTCACCAGGCAAGCAGTAGGAAAATCTGTGTTTCAACACAACTTCATTTTTAAAATCCACCCTTTTCTATGCAATACCATTGATTCTGAAATAGAGGCATTTCCTAGACAGAAGCCTTTAACCAGAATAAACAAAACTGGCTGCACTCCACAAACACGCCTGACCCACCACTGTCCTGTGCTGTAATCCAACTGGACTGCAGAAACAATACCAACAGACCACCTTCCTAGCTGTGAATATTCTTCACAGGGCTTAGGAAATAAAACTACCACTGAGCTTTAGAAAACAGACATGTTTTCATGAGCCCCTAGGTTACTCACTAGTATGTCTCTCTCTCTCACATGAGGTGTAATACAACTGCTTTACATAATATTTTTATTTTACAGCTATGAAAAGATTCTATGTGCTATTATTATGATATATTCAGTAGAGGGAAAAACCTCTCATTTCTGAAATAAAGTCACCCTTGCTCTTCAGGCCAAAATTACTCCCAGCATGAACTAAAAGTCACATATGCACACCACCAAAAACTCACCCTGCACTCAGGTATATATTGCTAGCTAGAATAACACTTATATTAAGTGAACTAAGTGTGAAGCTGGTAGGTAATTTGCTACATTCTGAATTAACACTGTATTTTGCTTAAAAAGGTCACCTACATTAAGAGATACTATTAATAAGTTTTGTTTGCTTAGACTGAACTCAAATATCAAGTTTTCCATAAGATGTTTCTGAAATGCTGTTAACTGTTTAAAAGATAAATGGCTCTTGAAATACTGTGTTTAAATGCACCCAAACAAAATAAAGGCACTTACATTCCCAGTGCTCATATCAGCTTTTGACTCCCCACCTGAGGGAAGAAATATGAGTTCAGAACTTGAATGTCACTATTATCCTTGTTTTCCCACACAGGTACTATGAGCTACTTACCACCAGGCTGTACTGCTTCAAGAGGGTATTTACGAGGCCGGCCCCTTTTGCGTTTCACTACTACAGGCTGATTTTCCTATTAAAAGTAAAGGACAAAAATATTTTACTTTCTGTAACTGACTTTTGGCAGTTACAATACAAAGATTGCTAACTGAATTCATAATGTGACAGTGGCAGAAGTAGTACTTTGCAGTTAAAAAAAATAGATGAGGCAAGTTTAATAGCAAGAGACACTGCCTGTTATGAAATCCACTAATAAACGTGAAAAGAAACAAGACAATTCCCAGTTATACAAAATTCTCAGTGGTTTGACTGAGGCACAAAGCATGTCTGAGAATGCAGTACCTTCTGCTCCCCTAACCCCAGAACCTCTTAGTGTCACAAATGCTGTTGGCTTACCCCATACAAGAACTCCAGACTTTACATCCCATGAGCTCCTTTTCCCAGTGCCATATAGCACAGGCTGCATCCTGTATGTTGAGCAAGTGCTTCAAACAATTAATATTCTAATTATCCCAATACACAGATTGCTGAATTCTTTGTATAAACAGCATCTTTAGCAAAAAGGGCCCCTTCCTTTCAAGTTTTAAGCTTTGATAGAGAACTTTTAAGTAACAAAGTCAGATACAAAATCCCCAATAGGACTTTCTCTTATACACAAGGAAAGCTTAAATGCCTCATTCAGCATTTACTGAGGTTTAGCAGTATCTCCCCCAGAATGGTTCTTAGAAACTCAAGCCTTGAGTGAACAAATATAAAAACATATTCTTTAAATTTTCTTCTTCTTCCAAATTTGAGGCAAAAAAACCCCCAAATGATGAAAGCCAACACCTTTCTGAGATCAGTGTCTATTTCTAGGGGACAACATCAATTTTAATCTCGAGGGATCAGACATTTGTTTATAACCCATACTGCAGATTATCTCAAGTACGTGCCTAGGAGATAACAAAGACTTTAAAAACTGTTGATAGTATTTTTAAAAGCAAATTTTATTTGTTTATGACTAAACTGTCAATATCAATTACCAAGTTTTCAGGAAATATTATTTCTATACAATACAACTCTAAATAATTGCTTTCTAGACATTTTGTAAGCACTATTAAACCTAGGAAGGGAGTTAGTCCTATTTCCATATTGAGACATTGATGTTTTATGGTCTGTGAGTTTGTACTTTGTGACAGAGCTACGTAAGCCCTTAGTACTTTTTGAAGACAATTTTAATATGGCTGTCAACAAAATAGTTATGTACCACAAAGAGCACTGGGAACCTGCACTGTCTCAGTGAGTTAACATGAATAAGATCACTCACCTCTGGAGAATTTTCATTTGATTCTGGACTGTGCTTTTTCTTTTCAGACATTTCCTGTTCAAAGTTAGGTTCATCTTTACACATAAGAAAAGAAAAAAAAGAAAGAAATTGTATACCTTTGTTTTATTTGGCAAAAGAACTAAAAAGAGCCACAACCTCAACACTGAAAATGTTATTTCATTCTTTAGCCCAAAATTTCCTAAAAACACCCATCAGAAATCAACACTGTTTGCCTTGTAGCAACAGTGTATTGATCTGCCAAAATGCTTCCCACTAATGCCAGATGAGTTAGGGAGGTCTTCTATTTTAAGGTAAGAACAAAAGCTCACACTTGTGACATACTATAAAATAGTAGGGCAAATACAAGCCCTTATTCCATTTTCTCACATGTTCCATGAAACAGGAAGCTGAGGATACAAAAGCACATTGCAGAACAGATTCAGACTCGTCAACTTGCTCAATGAGAAACAAAACTATTAATAGGCCAAACTAACATCAGGGAACATTCTCGGAGTGCTCCCACAAAAACAGACTGAAGTAACAAAGCCACATAATTATGCGGACACACCACATTTTATTATTTATTTTAGTGCAATTTAGTCAATTATGACAGTGCAGCTTGCACTCTTCTCTGGTTGTTTACTCTACAGAAACATACAAAACTGATCTGATGGTTATGTCATGGATTTTTACGTAGGACAGCCCTTGCTTGTAGTCAGAGGTAGATGTTCTTATCACATAATGCTGACTATTCTATTTTCCCCACCTACCTGTTTATTTCCCATTAGCTTTCCTACCCAAGATACATACTGAAGCAATAATGGAGCCAGTGGATGGTAACAGCAAAAGCATCAAAACTTTTCTCATCGTTAAAGAAACTAAAATTAATGCATTATTTGCTAGCAGTAATAGAGTAGAAATCAACCAGAGAATATATGCAAGTACATTTGCTGGGATCAAGTTCCCACTTTCTCTCAAAAATCATTCAAATGAAAAGAAATGAGCATTCAATATGAGTTCAGAAGATCTGCCATAATGGGCAGTTTAATTACCTTTTCCTTCCACAGTACTTCTAGGAGGTGTTTGTGTTACATCAATTTCTTTGGACACTTCTGCTGCATCACCTGAAATAACGTCCTACATTATTTTGAAACAAGAGAGGAAAGATGCTTTACTACACATTAAAAATCATGGCCAGTTACACAAAAAAACCCACCCCATCCTGATACATGAGCAGTTATTTTACTGATCAAGGTTTTGTACTGTCTCTTAAAAGCTTTAATGTTGAGAAGCTTCATCACAAATCAGTGGGTGAGGTAGTCCCAAATATACTGCACATACTCCTAAAAAGAACACCTATCTTGTCCTAATTCCTGTTTTGATTTAGCAGAACTGAGGTAAAGTGCAATACACCCTCTTGAAGAGCTCAGATCAGTACACCCATGCAGACACTGAACTGACTGGAGCACTGGCATCCAACAATGCTCCATGAGATCCTGAGCTCCCAACCTCTGTGCAACCCAGTCCTCTCACACTTCCACACCTCAAAGAGTCCACACAGACCCCTGCCTTTTTGTTTTTTAACTGTCTCCCTCACTGAAAAGTATCATCTGCTAATCAGTTCTTTTGTACTCAAAGCAATGCAAAAGTAGCTTAATTATGGAAACATCTCAAAAAAGAAACCGCTGAAGAAATTATGATTAAGATTTTCATATTATCTACAATTGCAGAACATAAGAGTTCTTGAAAATACCTTGACGTTACCAGGTTTCATTTTGGAACACTGACTTTGTTCATCATCTTTTAGCACATCCTGAGAAATCTGCTTGTTGCCTGCAAAAGCAAGTGACAATTGAAGTGTTAAAAAAGTGTCTTCTGCATTTGTCATGTTTTTGTGTCACTTACACACCAGCTCACTATTACTGAAATTCAAAAGTCTGAAAAACAGTCTCTTACTACCAAAAATATGAACAGAAAGTTATTCTAATCACTCTTTGAAATGGGAAGACAACACAATAACAGAAGAGAATTACATGTTTCTTATATATTACAGGTGTGGATTGTTTTGTTTGCTTGTTTGTTTTTAAAGATAAGCTCAAAATTGAAATGTGGTAACACATCAAGAAATACAACACCAACCTCAACTTCAACTCACCCAGAGACAGGGAAAGCAGTTAATGCTATGTGGGACACTAATGAATACATGACTTTTAATCACTCACTTCATCAGATCACAATTCTTAGAAGAGGAATAAAAGCTCTTATGAAAAATGCTATTATTAATGATACTAACTTTTTTCTAAATTTTTCTGATGCTGAAAAGACATAAGAAGTTGAATCCAGAGCTTGAAGAGGTATTACATTGTCAGTCTTGTAAATACTATATCAACAAAATGCCCAACTTATTTTCATGCTAGCTGCATCTAAATGAAATTTAGAAATGTTTATGCCATTCAATGGACTAAACTCCATCTCACTTTTTGCTTGCAGACAAATAAAAGGCTACACTAAAATTTATTTCTTTCCACCTAAGAAAAGGAAGCATCCATCCCCACAAAGTTTAGATTTTTCTAATGATCAGCTTCCTTATCTTTTATTTGAGAAGGATAAAATTAGTAATTATTTTATAGACTGAACAAAAAATGTTTCTTCACCTATGATTGAGAAAATGACTATAATGCTCTTCTGTGCAGTAATTACATTTGTTGCAATATTTTTATCAAATATTTTAACTGAAATATTAGATATTATTTTGGGAGTATAAATTGCTTTGAGTTTGAAATTTCCCCATCTCTACTATTTTCTCAAAAATACCATTTTATGGCCTAGACACAGTAGAACATGGCTTTGTCACAGAAAAGCTTTGCAGAAATTCCTGCACTTCTGTATCACTTACACTTTTTTTCATCCATTTTTTCTGGAGATTTAAGTTGAATTCCTCCAGATCTATGTTCTTCTGTTATCTGGGTAGCTGAGTTTTCCACCTACACATAAAACACAAAGAAGGATAACTTCTTTTTTTCTCCATGAAATTTATAAACACGGAAGGGAGAAACTTTTCCCTACTGGCTACTTCCAAGCACAACATACATTAAAATGGAAAGCAGCTGTTACAAAGGAATTTATTCCTAGAACTCAAGTAACATTCCTACTATAGAACAAAATGATCAAAAAACTTTAAACCTGCCGTATTTTCAAAATTTTTGACTGATATTTTTATTGATAAAAGTCTCTATCAAGTTCAGAATTAAGCACCCTAGTACATGTTTTAAAAGTACTTCATCACAGTAAATCACAAAGAATATTTCTGGGTTTCAAGAACATTCTCCTACCACAGGAACAATAGAATTATCTCATTAGCATCAGAAATGTGGCCAACCAGCATTTCAATATAGTAATAAATATATTTACTACCTGAGTTTAATTAACCACAAACACAATTTCAGCCCGCTATCTGTATTAAATGCCTTATTTTTGCTCCAAAAGATACACTTTACATTTGCAAGTTTACATTTGCAAGGCAAGAGTTATGCCTCTTATAAAATCTTGTGAAAGACAGCAGACTGCATTAAAATAGGTTTCTAATTGTGATATAAACCTCCAAGAATAATCCCTATTTTTTTTTTTCTCTAGTCTCATGGAGATCAGTCAAGCTTCTTTTTTCTGCCAGTTAACAGCCTCGAAATAGTCATAGACTATAGAATAACAATGCAAGATTTATTTACTGGCAGATTTGAAAGAATAATTAGACATCAACCTACGCAGCTGCAGAGTCTCAATAAACATAGTCTCTGCATATATAAAAATAATATTTTCCTTTAGAGAATACTTAATGTAAATAGAAGTAAATTCAAGTAAGAGAAATACAGTACAGATTTATAAAATAAATTTAAAAAACAAGTACTTACATGAGAAGTTTCTCTTTCTAAAGGAATATTCCTCTGCAGGATATCTACTAAAAATAATTTATCACAATTAGAAAAGCTGAGCAAATGCAAAGTATCACAGTATCCTCTACTTCACCTCCCTGAAAGGATTCCAGAGAATCTGAAACTACATAAAACTTACTTTCTATGTCAGAAGTAAAAGACATCCAATCTTCTCTTTAACAATATACCCACAAAACAAGAATATGAATTCCTCAGCACAGGATAACTGAGAATCACCTTATGGTTGAAATATAGGTAATTAGGGGGCTGTCATATTTCAAATTTACAGTGACTGAAATTTCAAATATAATTCCACCATCTTAATCGGAATTTCATCCATCACAATCCTAGATTCTGGACCATGGGATGAAGTAGAACGTGATTAAGCTACATTATAATTTCAGAGAACTAAAGTTTGCTTAATTGTACTAGTAATACCTGTAGCTGACAGAATGCACATAAGGAAATTGTCCAGTTGCTAAACTCCACTATACTCTGATGAAGTACAGCCTCAGCCTTCCATATCACAAAAATAGGGAAAATAATTATGACAGTTGATGAGTGGTCTGGAGTTTTGAAAGAATTCCATAACTTTCAATACACAAAGAGAATTATAAAGAAGCTGCTCTATCAAGTGTTCTTAAAATCTGATTAATAAAAGCACCAAATTAATACCTTGATTAAAAAAAGTTGCTGAAACTATCCAAGCAACTTTCCCTTAAAAACATAAACCTAAAATCAAATAAAACCACATTTTTTTAATACAGTTTTATATATTTTGTAGCTTGTTTCTTATATCTCCATGTTTTAGCAACAATTCTTCCATAGCTATACTGCTGAGCTGCACATCTTTCAATTTTTAAAGCAGTGTCAAATTAAGAGCTAGTTCCTACCCACTCAAACAGCAATGATTTGTTTACATTCCAAAGAATCTTGGACTACTAAACTACTGTGTCTGCTGTTCATACTCATGACAGGACACACATTTGTCTTTTAAACAACTTCCTTTTACGTATGTTGAGCTGTATGTATATATGCATGCATATATACATATAAGAGAGATTATTGTGGGGGAGAAAAAACCTCTCTACCAAGATCTACAAAGCATTAGTCTTCAGTATGTCACATCCAACATGATTTACACAACAAATGGACTTTTGTTAAACATTTTACAAGAAACAAGATTATCTCAGCTAGCTCAATCTGCACATTTAAAATTTTAAGTACTGTCTGGCTGGGTGACTGAGTGATGGGAAGTGGCAGAGTTTTAAAGGCACTTCAAAGAAACCTCACAGTACAGAAAAACCTGTTCGAATTTTAGATCTGTCGTTCTGATGTCTACATTCTTCTAACCAATTCTCAGGGTTTACATTTGCTTTCTTGTGAGCAGAGCATGTCTCTTATCACTCAGATGCATATACACCACCCTATAACCAGGTATATGCATCTGACCTACCCTGAGAATAAAAAAAGAATTCCAAAGTTTTATACCAATGCTCATATCTCACCTTATTGCTGATTTTGCTTTCCATGTCTAAAAATTTAGAATGAGCTTAACAGTGTGCCCCTTCATAGCATGTAGGCCTTCAGTTGCAACTTTCTGTCAGAGGAAATGCATCTTTAAGCTCCCTGGACAACATAGGCAGCAGTCACACTGGTACCTCTTGGGACTCATTTTAGTTCTGCTTGCTATTCCAATAACTGAGGATTAGCTCTCATCTGGCAGCCCTGTGAACATCTTTGTAACACATCTAGAGCACAAAATCCATCAAGATGGGCACAAAGCAGGCGTTTATTTCTGCTTTAACAGGAAAGCCAAACAATTGCAATGCATAAATTGGGTTTGGGAGGAATGGATTCTTTTTCAGTTTTGGTCCTTCTGAAGATTAGTTTAAGTACATGGAAAAGTAACCACTGAGCACAGATCCAAGGTGACTAACTGCGGTTTCTATCTAGATGATTACCTACTTATAACTGCTCTTCAAACTTGAGTGAATGCCACAATTATTTTAATCTTTTGAAGATTAAGAAGAAAAAAAAAACCAAGCAATTTTCTGTAAACTCTCTATGACTTGTCCCGTAGTACTTACTATTTTCATATTCTCACAAGGCCTGTCACAGCACCCTAAAACCAGGATGTTCAAAACCTATATGGATGAAAGCCATTCCTGGGAGAAGTTTCTCTATCTTTCCTGAACAAATGCTTTTCTTTATTTATTGATTTTAAGTAGAATATTAGCAGTTGACTTTTTTTTAAATCTCAAATTATAAAATCCTTTCCTACTTTCAGCATACCATGTTGGAAGAAAAGTCTGACCATCCTTTCCCACAAACCAAACTGAAGGCCCCCAGAACTTCTAGACAGAGTTAAAGATTTATGAAGGCTTCCTTCAATTCCTTTATATGCCGCATATAACAAATCTGCAACCCTCCCATCATAAGTATTAGTCCCTTCAGCATGAAACTAAGTTGCTATCAAGCATAAAAATCACCTTTTTGCAATTCTTTAGTCTGAAGATCCACAGATCCTTCTTCACTTCTTGCACTTTCAGGCTGTTGTGACTAAGCACAAAATGAAAATAAACAAATACTGCAGATATTCAGAACAAGTATGTCTCACTCTGCTCCTGCGTGTCACGATGAACATTGTCTTATCATGAGTTATAAAAGTCTTCAAAAGCTTTCTTTTTAAGACATCAGCACATATACTAAGAAGGAACAGTAAGAGCTAAGTTCAACAGTACAGTATTTAGATTTGACCTTAGAGTTAACATTAGCATCAGAGATTAGCTTAAAAAGGCAGATTTCAGGAATTCAACGTGCAACACCTACTCAGAGCTCCAAATAAAAGCAATAGCCTAGAAATGTTCATCTGTACATGGAAAAAAAGGATCTGCTATGTATAACAAGGTACAATGATCTCCCTTCAAGTTGTGTTTCAGGCAGATTTTTTTATGTTTGCTTTTAAAAAAAAAAAAAGAGAAAGAAGTTGCAGATCAGCTCAAAGTTACCATAGCATAAATAATACTACATGGAGCTAAGTGTATTAAGTCTGATCTGAACATTGTAAACCCAGCTACAGCACTACGTTACGGCTATACTGACTCCAGAACCATGTTACGCAGGTAAACAGTGCAGCTGTTTGCAGGTGGAATTATCAATAACTCCCACCAGACTGAAGCTGACTTCCACTCTCCTGAAGTCCACCCTTCCATAGATGCTTGAATCTCTGAACCGTGTTATCCCTCAAAAACTTATTCTCACAGCATGGCAGGATACATGAATGCACTCCTGCCTCTGAATGAAGAATTAAACCATGTGGAATCCTGCCTACTATGGAACACAGCCCAGACACACAGAGCCAGCTTTGGTTTTACACAGGCTATAGGTGACCGTGAGCCCCAACACCCTGGATGATGCAGGGTGCCCCACCCTTCTGGGAGAGCAGATAAGGGGCTGTGGTTATCAGAACACAGCAGCAGCAAGGGCTGCTCACACACACAGATGTGTGACTCTGAGGACTGGCCAGGAAGAATGCACAGCACTGTAGGTTTGTTTACTGGTTCAAAGGAATAACTTGCCAGCTCCAAGAGCGGGGGTGTGGGTGACTATTTTGCAGGCACTATGCACACAGTATGACCAGTTTTAAAAACATAAGCTTCAATGTCTCAATCACAGAAGGAGTATGGCTGAAGGAGGGAATTATTCCTAACACAGAATAACATGGACAGACCACAATTTAAAAGCCAGCTGCTTAGAAAACTACAGCTGAATAATCTGAAAAATTACTTTTTGAAAATTCTTCAGTTTAAATTTTTAAATCTCCATTTTTGCTGCACAAAAATCAAAAGGTACAGGAAGAAACCCTAGCAAGATGTATGAATAAGCAAGAAATAGTGCAGTAAAAATTTTCAAAATAACAAATACCTTGTCAGTTCTCAAGGTACTTTCTAGTTCTTCTGTTGACTTTGGTAAGGCTGCATTATTGCCTAATGAAATAGAAATATGTTAAAATGATCAGAATACATTATGCATTTATCTCATGCTACAGTAGAATGATAATTCTGAGTACTACCTCATGAATACGGCACATAAATTTAAACCCTTCCTGTGGACAAGAGAAACAATAGCCAGTCTGTTTACAGCAAACCAGCTCAATAAAACCCTGGCATCTGCAAGAACACAAGTACTGCTATGTTCTCCTTAAATACAAAAGGCTTGGAAAATATGGGGTATCAGGATTTACCACAGCTTACTTATGAATTCTGACTTTGGCATTTTTTTCTTGCTTATTTATGAATTCTAACTTTGGTTTTTACTTTTTGCTTTTCCTTCAAAAAGAAACCATCAACAGATTTTTTAGATCAAATTCCAAACAGCAAACTACCTCTGTATTAATAAATGCAGAGCTAAGAGTTAATACTAATGACATATTTTGTTTTAAGTGACAATTAGGTCTAAATCTGTCAGCTCTACAACCACAACCACTGAAAATGTTCAATTTCTACAGAGACTGAAAACTCAGTAGCTCCTGTTAGCATTGACACAGTTTCAGAAAATCATAAACCCCTTTCCCATTTCATTCCCCAGGGGAACAACTGTATGCTTGTAACACCTTCAAAACAGGCCATGGCAACAGCAGTCACATGAGTTTCACAACATTTCTTTAAAACCTATTTCAGAACCCTGTTTGGACAGCTCTTCTAAACAAAGAGAAATAGTTACAACATGATAATTCACCAATGATGCATGCAAAATGATTAAATTATGGTTGCAATCCACAGAATAAGTACCATTACCATTTATAAAAGCTACATCAATGGACAACAAGGATTGAGGCAAGCACTGAGATAGGAATACTTTACTGTGTAATATTTTACACTTTCATGGCTCATTTGACTCTTGTATAAACAGCAAATAACATTTTGCAAGCTTACTACACCAGCATCTTTCCTAGAAAAATTCCTAAAGTCCCAAAATCTGCAGAGACTACTCTCTTAACCCAAATGTCAATAAAACTGGAGAATAAAGCCAGCCTTTAATATAATGTGGATTTAGGTCCAGTTTATTTTTTTTGAAATTATAGCAAAGACAGACACGAGAAAGAAAAGATTTAAAAAATAGTACTTGACCAGTATCATTCCACTTCCTGTGGCATAAACAGATTTTTCTACAGTCTAAAATTTATAATGAAGTCACAACTTTGACTTCATTACAGCATCTATGTACTTCATCATTGTTCAAAAAAATTGGTGCTTCAGCTACTTCAGAGGGTTAAATACATGCAAGGTGTAAAATAGTAGGGTGTTCATTACACTGTATTTTAGGAACCAGCAACCATGCAGATTCACTTCAAATGCTAGTGTAGAAAAATAGATCTGGATACAGAGTATGATATCCTTCATGCCATATACTCATATAATTTTCTATTTAAAACAGACATCTATTGCTCATTTAAAATACTTATTTAGGATAACTGGCTAATTCCTTTGTAACACAAAGCAGAACCATTTCAAGTATATTCATAAGACAAAATTAAGTGTAATATAGTGAATCTGAACATGATCACTAAATAACAACCCAGAGAAAATCTGCAGTTATGACTAAGGGTGGCCAATCTCAATCTTCAAAATTATTATGAAGTTACCTTTCTAAAATGATGAACATATGTCAAAATGACATGCATCCTCTTTCCTAAAAAACTTTTTGAATTTCATAACACATTAAAAACAAAACCCATGTGTACCTTCATAATAATTATATTGGCTGACAACTTTAAGTCAATGTACTTTAGTAATTTCTTGCACTCTAATATTTGTTCTCCAACACAGCTCAGGTAATTGTGCTCAGTTAGCCTTGTTTGCCCAGAATCACATGCTTATTTATTTGTCACCAATTCTTAAGTGTATTAACAGCCATTCTGCAACTAACTAAAAGAAGTTATATACCTCACTAAAAGAAGTGAGGTATATTTGAACAGTAGAAGTTATTCCTAACTATAATGTTCATTCATTTATGACAACTTATGAACTGAAGAATTAAAAACAAAAATAAATGCTCACCTGAATTAAAGGTTGCACTACTTTTCTGAACAGTAACTTCAGTGCCAGTATCACCTGTTTTAACCAAGCTGGTTTTGTCATCACTGTCACATAGCTTTTCTACAGGCAATGAAGTGAGGTCCCTTTTCTTCCCTAGCTTTGCTTCTGTTGTTACTTCACCATGGTTGGTGTTCACAGTCACTTCATTTGCAGAAACTAAGGAAAGAGCCTGTGTCTTAGGCAGGGAAGTCCTTACTTCAGGTGAGTCACTTTCTTGAAGTACATTTGAATTTAATTGATAGTTTACATTTTTTACAGCTTCACTCTCTTTCGCTGCTTCTGAAATCGTACTGGAGAGTTCCGATGTGTCGTCCTCGTGCAAAACATCTTCTGCTTGCTCATCATCCCCACCTGCCTCTGGGGAAGGACTCTCAGCAGTCTCTGTAGTAATCTCCACACAAAGGGCCTCATCTACACTCATGAGGTTCACTGCATTTTCATCTGCTTCTGTGATTTCACTGTCTACTGTGGCCTGAGATGCTGCTGATTCTGTCGTCACCCCACTCTCACGTGTCTCATTCTCTCTCCCAATAACAAGCAAAGAATTCTCGCTTTTTTCTTGGCCTGTAGTTGAAAACATGCATTCAATCTGGTTAGCAGTATCAAAAATTTCTTCCCTTTTGTCTTTCACTTCTGTGCTCTCAGCAGGAAGTTGATTTTCTTCAATGACTGTGAAGGTGAAGAGACTATCACATTCTTCCATTGTGCTCAGAGTGATCACTGCCCCCTCCTCCTTATTTTCTACATTTGAAGCAGTGTGTTGATCTTCACTGTCAGTTGCAACTCTTAGCACAGGAGCTCCACATTCTCCCACAATAATCACAGAACCTTTGTTTTTCCCATCTGCATTGAAAGCAGTTAGTCCAAACTGTTCATTTACAGTTGCAGTGGTCTCCACTACTCTACATTCCTCTGATGCATTTGGAGAGAGAATGGCACCTTCATCTCCTGCTACGATGAGCTGACTTTCAGCTTGTGGTGCTGCACTGATCAAGACTATCTCACATTCTTCTGTCATGCTTGTAGTGATCATAGCAGCTTCGTATCTTCCTTCTGTTTCTGAAGCAGTGAGTTTGTTTTCATCTTGCACAGCTACACTAGACATAGGAGCTTCAAAACATTCTGCTGAACTTGTAGAGATCATTAATGTTTCATTCTTTGACTCCATGTCTGAGGTATGTTGAATCACCTCTTCTGTGACTTCACTTGACATTAGGATTACTTGTTCTTCGACAACACTTGTGGAAATCATGGCACACTCATCCTTTTCTTCCTTCCCACTAGCAGTTGGGTGACTTCCATCATCACCATTATCATCTCCTCCTGTGCTGGATTCACTAGGCATGGGAACCTCATACACCTCCACGTCTACAGAAACCATGGTATTCTCATTTATTTCTTCTGTTTTCACTGAGGGGATCTGACCATCATATTCAATAGCTGCACTTGACATAGGAGCCTCAAATTCCTCCACAATACTGGTGGAAATCATAGCACACTCATCTTTCTCCTGCTTACTGCTGGAAGTATTCACACACTCTTTAAACTCTGTAGCTGTGCTGGGCATAGGCACTGTGTCTTCAGAGTCTATTAAGATCATAGAGTTTTCCCCACTTTCATTTACTCTTGCAACAGCAAGTGGACCCTCTTCAGCATCTGTGGCTGAATGTAAAGCAGCATCTTCCACTGTGCTGGTAGAGATTACATCACCTTTTACCTTTACTTCTCTGTCAGCAGGAGTAAGAGAAGCCTCATCCTTTGGAACTGCACTACTTATAGAGGCATCAAGTCCTCTGCTGTCAAAGAAAGTCATGGCATTCTCATGTTTATCTTCAGCACCAAACTGTGTCTTATCTTGCATGGCCATAGCACTAGTCATGGGACCCTCACATTCCCCAGCATCTGAGGGAAGCAAGGTACCTTCATGCTTTTCTGTCTGTGCAGCTAAGGCACCCTCATCTGCAGCACTTGCACTGGTCACACTGCTTTCAACAATGCCTTTATCACTTCTGCCGTCTGTGCCACAATTAGCTTCTTTCTCTGCGCTTGTCATGCTGTCGACAGTAAGCTTATTTGTATCTGTGCCAGCCACTCCTGACTCAGCTTCCATTTGTTCAGCAACTATGCAGATAATGGAACTTTCACCTTCTTCTGCACTGATACAAATCAGTGCATTTTCACTTTCCACTCCTGTACAAGTAGAAGCATGCTCATTTTCTTCATTTCCTCTTCCTGTACTGCTCACAATGTCCTCACCTTCTTCATCCTCTTCTTTTGAGCCTGTACTAGTCACAAAACCTTCATCATCGCACAGACCTACACTGACTGTAGTGGTACTGGTTTCTTCCTTTGCCCTTGTACTGTCCATTAGACTTTCACATTTTTCAGTTTCTAAACAAACTACGAATCCCTCATTGCTGTCTTCTATCCCTGTGCAGACTGCTGAAATTTCAGCATCATCCTCTGGGGTTATGCCTGTGCTGGTCACTGCACTTTCACCATTTACAATATCCTCAGATTTGTCACCGCTAGTTCCAGCTGTGGCGCTGTTGTCTGTGACCACTGCAACACATGCACCAGTTACGGTACTTTCTCCTTGGGTATCTGTACCAGTCACGGAGCACACAATGAAGTTATGACCTCTTTCTTCTGCACCTGTGCAAGTCACAGTACTTTCATGTTCTTTTACTTGGCCAGCTGTAACATTGCCCCTAAATTCACCTGAATTATCACCACTGGTTGACCCTTCACCTGTTTCTGTCCCTGCACTAGTTACAGCTCCGTCGCTCTCCATTTCACCTAAGCAGGACACAGAGCTTTCCAATTTGCCTGTATCTACACAAGTTGAGGTCTTTGGCTTTTCTTCAGAGCCTGCACTAGTCACAGCATCATCTTTTTCTTCTGTTCCAGCACTATTTACACTGTCTTCAATTTCCACTCCACTTGGGTTCACTAAATCCTTACCACCTTCTTCTGCATCAACCATGGTACAGTCACCATTTGCTTCTCCTTCTGTACTTGTTAGGAAGCTTTCACTTTCTGCTAATCCTTCAGTGACAACACTGCCACCACCTTCTTCGGCTGCTGCAACAGTACAGTCACCAACATCTGCTCCTGTGACAGAACTGCAGTCCTCACTACGTTTTACCCATATGCCTGTTGTGAAACCTTCATCAGCTTCTATGCTTGTGCAGATTACTGTCACTTCACCTTCTTCTGAGCAAGTGGTTGTAGCATCACTGTCCTTTCCAGAATGTGATGTACCCTCAGCTCCTTCTCCTCCTGTACTAGTTGCCATTGCAGTGCTCTCAGTGATCTTTTCTGTGCTAGTTCCTATTGCACTGGCAGGAGTTTTTTGTAGGCTGCTATACAACAAACTAAGCTTACTACTTCCTGCACTGGTACCTACAGCATTGCTTTCATTTTTGTCCATGCCAACCACATTAGTCCCTTCTTGCCCATTGGCTAAAACAGAGCCTTTGAAACTTTCCTCAGGAACTCCTTCAGGCACTAAAACAGAGGAAGACTGGATCATATTATCAGTGTTATGCACCTTATTCTTTTCCACACTATCCATTATTGTGCTTCTTTCTCCCTTTGTGGGAGGATCTATATTCAAGCACTCTCTTCCTTTTCTTCTTGTAAGTTCTTTTGTTGTTACACCTCCATGATCTTCAGTTTTGCCAGACATCAAGTTTCCCTCTTTTCTTTTTAACTTCCTTTTTTGAGAGCCATCTGACTTTGCTGCTTCATTGCAATCTTCTCGCCTACACACCCCAGCTGTACTGTCTTCCCTGGCCTGTTCATCAGGCCGGGACACCTCATTCACTTTTCCCGTACTGTTTGCCACGATGGTATTATCACCATCTTTCATGACAGAGCTTGGCACTGCATGATCTTGCTCCATGTATACAACCTGTGCTGTATCACTCTTCATAAGGAAAGCATCTTCCAATAAGGAAGTCCCATCTGAATTGTGGCATTCTTTAGACACGGTACCTAAAGAATCTGTAGAATCTGACATATCCATATCTATGGACTTTGCATCAGCAGCATCTTCTCTTGAAGAATTAATTGCTAAAGGAACATCATCTGAATTAGAATTTATCACAGTTTTTAAATTCTTTGGTCTTCTGCTATCTTTTGAAGCCTGATCCTTACTGGATGCATTCTTTAAGATTCTACCACTTGTTTCATACACAGTACTTGTTTTGTAAGCCCCTTGTTTACTGGGACCTTGAGCCATGGAAGCTTTTTTGGACAAAGGGTCTAAGGCACCAACTTGTTTATTAGAAGTATCTTGTTCAACAGTTTTTTCAGCTGCAGGCAGAAACTGTGATTCACAAGCTACAGGATCCGCCAAGCTGTGTTTTAACTCCTTATTTGAAATAGAACGAGATACTTTTTGTTTTACTGCACACTTGGCATCTGTAGCATGGAGAGAGTTTTGAATGTTTTTTCCATCAATATTAGATGCTTCCTGTGCTTCTGTTTTTTTCAAATCAAGTTCAATCAGCTCTTCCTCATGACCAGCATGCAAGTCATCATTATTCATAGTTGCCTTTTGAGGGGCTGGAACCTGGCTGCTTTCAGTTGTGCTAGCTGATTGCTTTCCCTCCTTAAGTAAATCTTGGTTTGATATACTGCCTTTCCTATTTTCACAGGAGACTTTCTTGCTTTGTTTTTTATCCACTGCCATTGTGACATTAGATAATCTTTCATGCCCACTATCCATTTCTTTAGTATCTTTATCTTCCAATTTGATGCTCTCTTCCTTCTTCTTTATTTCCTTGTTGCTGTGCTTTAAGTTTCTGCTTTTATGACCTTCAGCAGAGAACCTTCTTTCTAGTCTGGAATTACTTAAGTCTTTATCGCCTCTGTACTTCTCTTTTACAGCCCCTTTTTCTCCAGAATGTAACTTAACTCTGTGACTAAAGTCTTTTTGTGATCCCTGAGTTGACTGTGGGCCACTTGCAAGCTGAAACTCAGCACCACTCTCCTCCAAACCTTTATCTTCATTCCTGGATTTCTGCTGTTTATCTGAATCATTGTCTTCCATGCTCTTATCTTTGTTTAGCTTCTGTCCAGTGTCTTGTTTTGTTAATTCTTGTAATTCTGTTTCAGATGCTTTGAACTGTTTACTGTGACTCTTTGACTTGGACTTTAACAAAATCTTGTCTTCTGCAAGGCTCTTAGATCTTCGTCTGTCTTTATGAACACCATCTTCAAGTTTTACATTACTATCAGAGTTAGTTGATTCTATTTCACGTTTATCCTCTGAGTAGCTTTCACTCCTTCTGTGTGATGCTGAACCAGGTTGTTTTGAGGCACTTAGGGAATCCTTCTGTGGCTTAGAATCACTCAAGGACCTCTTGGTCTTGCATTCTGCTCTTGGTTTGTCTGTTGAGAGATGTCTGTCTTTTTTGTTTTCCTTCCGCAGCAATTCTTCAGCTTTTAAGGTTGATTCAGAAGGGTTTTTTCCATCTTTCCCTGTTACTGACACTTTCCGTTCACTTCGGTGTTTGCTTTTTCTTTCACTTTTGTCATCTGAGGAAACCTTTATTTGTTGATTATGTTTCTGGCCACCATCCTCTCCTTTCAAACTTCGCTCAAATGAATGAAGCTCAACATCTTCACCTGATTTGTGAATACCATCTCCTTTATATTTGTGCTTTAAAGGAAGCTTATCTTCTAAAGCAGTTCTTTCCTTTTCATTTTTATCTCTGTAAGACTTGGCTTCTTTTTTGGCAGAATTTCTCATATGTTGAATTTCTGTGTCAGTATCTTTTTTGGGATGTTTTTCATTCTTAGATATGGATTTCTGCTTCTGCGGTTCTTCAGTATTGACTTCTGCTTTATCCAGTTGTTTTTTTGGATCCCTTGTTTCACTATCCTGCTGAGCTCCATCAGCATGAAGAGAAGTGGAAGTTTTTCTTTTATGTTCTTTTTCTGCTTTAGAATCACTTTTGCTTTCCTCAGCCAAATGCCCCCAATCCGAAAGTCTTCTAAGTTGTTTACAGACTTCATTTTTTCCATGATTGTGCTTCAATTCTTTGGAAGAATTTTTTTCAGAGGTCTACAAAAGAGATTTTTAAAGAATATATATAAAGTACACATTACACAGTTCCCTCACTAATGTGCCTGAACAGAACTGACAAGCACAGATTCTTGAAAAAAAACCTTAATACACTAGGGAATACACTTAATATTGTAATAAAAATTAATTATAGCCAAGAAATGAAAATTGCCATTTTTCTTTCAGCTATCTGCTATAGTGGAAAAATTGAAAGCAGAAGAAGTTATCCTTAAGCTGTCTGAACTTTATTATTTTTTCTTCATAAGGTAATTTTTCTAAAATGACTTAAAAAGGTTTTTGAATAGACAATCACAATTTCAAGTACTCTGTAAGCTACCTTAAATAGCTATTATGCTGTCTGGTAAAACAAAACTAACTAAAAATCTGAAACTGAACAACACATCAAAACTTAAAGATACATGTAGACTTCTACTTAAACTTCCACACCACCTTTTTTAATTTAAACAATTTTATTCATAAAATTCTCACCATAAAAATTTTCTTTCCTTTTGTGGTGGAGCACAGTCAGTTTTCCTTTCACTTTCCAATGAGAAGTTAAAACAGACCAAGCTCAAGTCTTTGCATATAAAAGACTGCTCTTTTTAAAAACCCAGCATGCTTCATAGATTAGGGCTCAAACTGCATCTCAGATTCTACTACAACATGCATCAGCACTGAATACACAGACCACATTTCAGTGGCTATTGCAATTCAGAAAATCTTACTACAGTGATGTCAGGTCACTAAAACACCTGAAGGAACACGCAGGGAAAAACTTATGAGTGAGAACGAATGCAACTATATGCAGTTTGGTGTGGACATATGAAAGAGTACCATCAGAATTAAAGGGAAGACTGGAAGATTTATACCTAAGAGACACATACCTCATTTGTCTTTTGCATTTCTTTAGAATCTTCTTCAGATGGCTCATTTTTCTTTCTGCAGCTATCTTCGGCATGCCTGAAACAGGTATTTGGACAATTTAACAAAGAACAATCGGTACCAGCCTAACATTGCTTTGCAAACTTTCTGCATTCAAAGCTGAATGCGAGAGAAATGCCCACTAAAAATACAGAAACAGAGCATGATCACCAAACTTCTGACTAATGCACCCAGGCTTTTTTCTCTTATAAAATTATATATATCAGCTTCAAAAATACCCTGAATACCAGTGCTTTTAAGCAGTATTAGGATGACATTACTACTGTTGTTGTCCTAATATGGGTAAAAGTCCTCCTTGCCCCATATCTACCTATATGTAGACAGTTATGTACAAATGTACATATCTACATGAAACATCTATCTAAAGATGAAGCAAACTTAACTTGCCTATTAGACTCACAAACATGTAAGAGCTCTCCATTCTCATGTCTTTATTACCATTCTGTGAAAAACCACAAAGACCATTACTGAGCTGCAACATATTTAATCAGTTGTAATTTTTCTGCTAGGATTTCATGCTTATTAGCAACAATATTATGCAAATATTTAAAGAAAAAATTGTTTAAATGGATAAGGCTAAGTAGAAAGTAGAAAAGAACCTTTCCAATCTGCAAAAATGAATGTTCAAAACATTAAGTCCTTTTGAGCAAATATGTAAATACCTTGAATCTCTTTTTCTTTTTCTGCTCAGGGCCACTTTTTTTTCCAAAAATTTCTGTTCTTTAAGCACATCCTTAATGCTGGTACCAGCTGTTTTTGACTCTAGACTTTTTGATGAAGGTTCTTCTAATTGCAAGCCACTTTTTCCTAAAATAATACACAAATGGTGAAACACATACAAATCACTATATTAGAGTTTCAGCTATAAACATAGACAGAAAGCAGTACAGAGAGTACTAAGGCATAGCAGAGAATAGCAGTTAGGTGTTAATTAAGCTTAAGTAGTGCAATGGATATATTGCACTACTTAAGAAGAAATTCTGTATTAATTCTTTGCATTATAATTTTTTCTGTTACATCACTGTTGAGATGTTGGGTTATTAAGGGAAGGAAATGACAATAGCCCTATATGACCACTATTCAAAGCTGAATGTTTTATTCTACGGAGGGTAAGCGAGAGCAGGGTGGTGTGGGCCACTCACAGCTTTTCCTCTCATACCTTTAACATTCTGATTTCCAGTTTTTAGGGATTTTGTCTTTTCTGCAGCCTTCTGTTTACGTTTTTCTTCAAGTCTCTCTCTGTTAATTCGTCTTCTGAGGAGTCTTTCCTCTTTTTCTTTGGCCTAGAGATACAGAACCAAGGTAAACGATTTATCATTAGGTTAAAGAGCATTCTTTGACTACAAATATAAGTCTAAACCCCCCAGAAAACAGAACACTGTAGCTTACGGAAAACTAAAACATTAATACACCTTAGAAAAAGTTAATGGAATCCTCTAATATTTTTGTGAAGGTAAATTAGCTGAGTTCCAGAATTTCCTTACTGCTCAACACTGCAGACTGAAGCTATGCAACCTTCTCAAAGAATGTATTTTTTCTCTGATGTACATACAATATATACATATTTATTATAGGTATAAATATATGCATCTGGCCAACAGAGAAATCTAAAAGAACTGCTGCTCCCTCTTCTGTCTGCTGGCCCTCCTGCCACAGAACAGAGTGCACATGCTTAAATCTGTTTCCATTCTCAGCGACTGCAGACTTGCTACAAACTACTGATTTCATGGTCAGCAAGGACTACATTTGTTAAGTGCTGGGGTAATGAAGTAGCCTGCAGTACTCTACACAAAAAACCCTGCTGAAGGCAGGCTGCAGGTAGATATGCTACTTTTTTCATCCATATTGTCGCAGTATTTTCTGTGGGGGGAAGGAGATAGAAGACTATCATTGCTTTCACTGCCAGAAGCCTTCTAACTATAACCAGACTGTGCCATATTGACAGAAACCTGAAGAAAGGGCAGCTGTGGTATAAGGATTAAAAGAAAAATCCCTGAAGGGAGAAGAAACTGAAGATTCCCCCTTGCACAAACCATCACCAAACCAGCAGCGGAATTTCTGCTCTAAAAAGTTTTGGGGCAGGGACGTGAGCAGTAGCGCAGGGGCACTCACAATGGACTGCCGGCGCTGCTCCACGGTTCGCTCATCGTCAGAGTCACTGAAGTACTTGGAGTAGAGGAAGGGCTTGCGCACGTACGCGTGGCGCACGGGCTTGGCTCTCCCATCGCTCAGCTCCTGCGGCTTCGTCTTACTTTGGCTGCTTTTCTCCTCTTCATCTAAACAAAGGTTGGTCAGGGTAGAGTATATTGATAAATTAGGCCAGTGCTTTCAGCATAACTTTTGAGAAGGCAAAACTACTCAAAACATATCAACCGTTATTTACTCTAAAACCACAGTCAAATTAAATCCTTTTAGTATCAAAATATCACCAGATTATGAAAAATCAAAGTGCATTGATGTGTTTGTGTATATCATTCAGCCAAAAAATTGCACAACACAAGCCCATTAATAAACCAGGACACAACAACTGGGCTTAGCCCTCTTGCCTCTAATCCCACTGCCCCTTTGCACGTAGTATTTAGTAGCTAGCTATGCATGAGAAGTCAATATAATTTCTGTTATGTATTAAATTCTAGCTCTCCCCACACCAAAAATACCAGTACAGTATTTTAGCACATAAAAACTAGTTGGCCTACTGAAATACATGCAAAAAACACACTGTTGGTTACACACATCTAAGTATTAATCAAGTCAAAATAAATAAATCTATTCCAGTTTTATCAGTATTACTAGATATAGTGCAATACTGTGCAAATTATTTGTATTTATCAAATGTACTTAAGGCTTGCCTTCATTTCATAAATATTTAGTCATAACTAACACAATCTGTCATGTTTCAAAGTAAGACCAAAGCCACAGAATACACAAGTGATTCAGTGCTTCTAAATTAGATTTTTAGAATATAACTTAGAAGCAGAAAAGGTAAGCTGTGAGCATACTTGAGAGAACTCATTCAGGTACTAAGGCATTCTGCATTAAGGTGGAAAGTTTTATTAACTACAGAAATGAAAAAGTCTGTACTACACAGGGAGAACAAAAAAAGGCAACACAATCAGTGAAACGACTTGGTGTTTCTGAACTTTTAAAACTAGATCCATTCCTGTTCTTTCTACTGTGGCCAAGCTCCTGAAACCTAAAGCTCTAAACCCAATACGTCAGCTACAAAGTCAGCTACAACCACAAAGCACTCCAGTGTTACTCCAAATTCACGGCAGATGGGAGAGGAAGAAAGCCCACAGAACAGTGACATTCACCATTAAGTGCTTTTGTCACCTATGTAATACTGTAGCATAAAAAAGATTTACAATGTTTATAATATACTATATTATATGAATAAAAATATTAAAAAAGTAAACCCACTACTCATCTTTTGCAACTGCACAAATATCATGCAGTTCACATTCAAAGCCTCTCCCATAGGTAGGTACAATATCGCAAACCCTCACATTTACAACATGTACACTCAACAAAAGCATTACATACTCCTTATTGCCAGTTAACAATGTAATTATATTACCACCTGATGTGATCTCCCCCTCTTCAGTACTGTCAGAAATTACAGGCTCCTCTTCGCTCTCCTCTTCAAAGGAAGAAAGGTCACTGGTGTGGACAGAGCTGACCGTGATGTCACTGAGTACATCCATATCTGAATCTATTAACATGTTTTCTTGCAAAGGAAAAAGTAAAAACAAAGAGCTGTAAGGCAGCACACTGAGTCTGTTAAACTTTTCCTACCAAAATATCAATTTTGTCACTGAAAACAAAACTATGTTAAGAATTAGAAATAAGAAAACAAAATTATAACACTGTAATGACATAACCAGGCTAACTCCGGTTTATTCAAAACAAAAATCACTGAGGCAGAACTATAAACTTTAAATGAGGACTAGAATTGTTGAGAGAACTTGCCAAATTAAGATGACCAATCATATAGCTGAGAAATCAAAGGTCATCTGACTCCTAATTCAGCTACCTCAGTTCAGAGAGACAGATCAAATCCAATTGTCATTAGCAGACCACTTTGCCAGAACTAGCAGAAAACTTACATTCCAAATATACTGATTCAACTCCTGAATTAACTTAAAAACCTCACTCCTTATCCCTAATTTGAGGAAGAGCATTGCCCACACCATACCTTCTTTAGTGCTTTCAGTTGTTTTGTGTTTATTGCTATTTTTTTCTGGAACTAAGTGTTTCACTGGTTCCGACTCTTTTGCTTGCTTTTCTTCTTTTGACTTCGTAGTATCATCACTTTTCTTTGAATGATCAGATTTCTTGTCAAGCTTTTCCTTCTTTTCTTTTCTTCTTTCACTTTTTTCACTGCTCTCTGATTTCTTGTCAGATTTATCCAATAATTTACTCTTCACATCTTCACTTTCCTGTGGAATATCTTTACTTGTAAACGTATTAGCATCCTTTGCTGAATTTTTTGTTTCCTCACTTTGGCAGGGAAGCTCATTTAAATCTTCACACTTTGCAAGTGTTTCAGCCCCTTCTCCAGAAAGGTCACAAATTGCTTTGTCTGGCAAGTCCTCTGCATTTCTCTCTTTATCAGTGCTACCATCCACACTCTGCTGAGATGAGAGTTTTTTTGCAACTTTGTCAATGTTCTTGGGATTGGAGGCCTCTGTTGAAGCCCTGGCAGCACTTGCTTCTTGATTAAGAGAAGTTATTGTTTCCAAAATGGACATTGCGTCACTAGCTACATTAGCACTTGGAGTTGTAGCAGAGACACCTTGAATAGTAAGAAAGAAAAGATTTTTACTTCACCATAGTTTCCGTAATTCTGTTCTGATAGAGGGTTAAACGTGAAAAGAAACAGAATAAGCACTCTCTACAAAATACATATACCTAACTATAATATTTGACTAATTCTACCTTGAGAGATTTTGGCTAAAAAAAAAGAACTGAACAAAAATCTCCAAGATGTTGCATTCCTGCAGCAAACACCGTACAATTACTAGAGACCCATTTTGCTCTGTGACACACCACAGTTCCTGAGCTCTGCCTAGAGAAAATGAGGATTGTCAACGTGAGGGACATCTGAGCACAGCCCTTGTTCAACTTCACCAACATGCCAAGTAGGATAATGACTGTGGCTAAAATACTACGTATATAATATATATTCCATGTATATGTATATACACTGCAAGAGAAAGGCAGTAGCTCACACCTCTAATATCTCCATAAATGTAATGGAAAATTGACTCAGCATATGGACTATATAACAACAGGATTATCAGAAATACCTTAGGCACTCTTCTACCATTTTAGAACCAGCTCTGAACTTGGACAACTAGACTAGTACTATCTACTGCAGCTGACTTGTTAACCCATTTTAAAGGAAGTGGGCCTCACAGGAAAAAGGCGTGGATTTAAATAAAGGTTACAAATAGATGGATGGCTGCAGAGCCTCTCAGAACAGGAAAGAATAGACAATTATCTGCAGGAGTGTTCAGAAATTAATACAGGTAATATGAGGACCTTAGCCATCCAAATTTTATGACACACAGCAACCGCACAGTTAACTATCTCTTAAAGAATTCTCTCATCTCTACTGACAGACAAAAAAGTTGCATCATTCTTCTCTTACAGTCTAGGTCTTATCTGATTCTCTAATACTGAGACCAACTCTTCTCCCCACAATAAACTGATCCCTCATAATCTCAAGCAGAAGTGAAAGAGTGACATGGTCATCACAGTGTGACATCTCTTGCGCTTTCTACCTTTACACATAGAGTAAGAGACAAATGTTCTGGCATGCTGCCTGAAGCTTAGCTTGCTATTACTGATACTAACAATGTTATGGCAACAGAAAACCTAGTCAATGATTCTGCACTCCCAAACCCCATTCTTTTGTTAACAGACTACTCAGAAATAGCAGAATACCTTGTACTGTAACAGAAGCATCTGCTTTCTCCTCACTTGGAGACGTACTGGGGCCTGCCTCCTCTTTGTGATTCAATGTGGCTAAAAATTCATGGACAGCTTTTTCCACCTGAGGTCTGAATGTGTGGTTGATCTTTGGGTCCACAACCTGAGAAATAATTCTGTCAATTCCCGATTCCAACATTCCAGACCTGGAACAAAGTTACATAAATTAGTATGACAAATTAATTTTTAATAACATATTAATGAAATATGATCATTTAGATGTGCTCCAATGAAGCACTGTTTTCTGAGCATTCTCACAGCTATGCATTTAGCCTGTGCCTTACTCGCAAGAAAAAATGTGCTAGAGAAAAAAAACAATCCAAGCACACGAAACTAATCCAACAAGCAGCCTGTTGCTATATGATTAGTGGTCACACTTAAAAGTGTTATCTAACTGCAAAAAACATATTTTGGAAAAAATTAGAAGAAACCTTGTATCACCAATTACCATAGCAAAAAAGAGATGAATTATAGACGGCATGAGGCATAAATAACTACTAAACTACTGGTCACTACCCTAAGTTACTCTCTGCCCAGTATAAGGTGGCAAGTTCTGCAGCTTTATAGAACACATTTAATCTTCAGTAAGATAAAACAGAAAAGAAAACCCACAGCTATAAAGCTTATCTCTTTATACCCCTTGTAGTCTTCTGTTGGACACATGCTACCTCTTGTTGTCATTGCTTCTTTAACAACAAAGAACAGTTGCTCTCCTCCCTACAAACTAAACAGGCCTCAGTACAGGTTACCAATGGTACCACCACAGCACAAGTCATTAAGTTTGTCCCCAAATCCATGGTTTGACCCAATTTAATGGCCAAACTCTTGGTACCCTGAAAAAATTTTTTAATGTCTCTTGTGAGTCTAAAATTTGAGAAGAAAGACTGGAGGAACCTTCGTAAAATAATGTAATACAGGTTAAACTGTCTGACATACTTTTAACATAACACCAGTTCTTAAAACCTCTTCTCTGTCCAGCCAGATTTAAATCCATTTTTCCATGTCGTGACTTTAGCTTTATATTTTGCAGAGTTTAGTCTGTGGAATGTTTCTCCTTAGCTCTAAAAATGATAACTGCAATTTTATTAACATCTCCCTTAAAAGAAAAAGTAAAGGTAGCCTTTAGCTAGGGGGTTATATCTCAAGTCAAAATCGAGGTCCCCTCCCTGCATAAACTTGGATCAGATCAAAGAACATCTGCAGTCTCATTCTGACTAATACTGATGGAGAGTTACTACCCCCAGTAGTAAGCTGAGAGAGGAAAATAACCCAACTTCTTCAGAAGTATCTCTGAAGAAAGCAACCCACTTTACATTGACCCAGACCCTCTGTCACCTATCACAGCACACAGGCATGTTCATAGAAATCCCAGAGCTATAACTTACTTGAGAACCTGCTGTCTAATGTTATTTCTCAGCTGGTTCTTGTTGAGATGAGGGCTCCAGGTATGAGTTGCCAAGTGGTTGGAAACAAAGTTGTCAACGCGCTGTCTCAAATTCTGGTAGGCAGGCTAGAAAGCAACAGCAGAGATGTTGGACAGGGAGCATCATGAAAGCGGCTGGTTATCCTCCCGGAGGCCAGGCTGGTACAGCGGGAGCCCCGGTCGGACCCCCGGTGCTGTGCGGGCGCAGCCGCTGCCGTGCGGCGTTCAGCGCGTTAAACGCTGCCCGGCCGGAGCCCGCGCGAACCGGCTGTGTGTGACCGTGCGTGCCCTGCCGGCCAGCCGCGCTCCCCGCGCAACACGGGGCTCCGGCTCTCCCCCGGCCGCGAGCGGAGCCGGAGCCCCACGCGGGCCCAGCGGCCGCTCCGCCCCGCCGAGCGCGCTGCCCCGGACCGGGCCCGTCCCCGACCGGCCACAGCCCCGGGCGCTGGGACCCCCCCGAGCCTCCGGTCCCGCCCGCCCGCACCTTGGTGTCCACGTCGGCCAAGCAGTCGCGGCGAAACTGGTCGAAGAGCCCCTGGCTCTTGAGGTGGTTAACGATCATGGACACCAGCTCGGGCTCGGCCGCGCCGCCCCCTGCGCCGGCCCCGGCCCCCGGCAGCGGCGGCGGCTGCTGAGGGGGCGGCGGGGGGGGCGGCGGGGGCTGGGGGTTGGTGGCCATGGGGGCGGCGGGGCGGCGGCTGCTGCCGGCGGTGCCGGCCGGGCCCCGGGACGGGGCTGCTCAGCGAGCAGCGGCGGCGCTGACCCCGGAAGCGGAAGGGGACGGCGGGAGGAAGCGGCGCGGGGGAAGGCGGAGGCGCCGCCGCCGAAAGCGGCGCCATCGGCGCGGGACGAGCACTGGCGGGGCCGCGCGCAGCTGCCGCGGGCCCTGCACAGGGGCGGAGGGGGCGGAGCCGCTCGCGGCCCCCGGGCCGGTGCGACCCCGACCCGCCGGGCTGAGGGGGGAGAGGAGCGGCCGCGGCGCCGCTCGGCCTCCTCCCGCCGCGCCCACGGCCCCCCGCGTGGCGCGGCCGCCGCTGGGCGCTGCGGACACCGCGGGCGCGCCCCTCTCCCCGGCCGCCCCGCGCCGCTGCCGCACTCCCGGTGGCGAGCCCCGGCCCCGCCCTGCGGCCCGCCCCTTCCTGCGCCCGCCGCCATCACCGTGCGGGCGGCGCCGCGCGCTTCCTCCCTCAGGGGCGGGGCGGGGCCGGCGCGGGGCGGGGCGGGGCCGCGCGGGGTCACCGGCGGCGGGGCGGGACCATCGGGATCATCGGGTCTGGGATCATCGGGTCCGGGTCCGGGTCCGGGTGCCGCTTGGGACGACTGGGGGCTGTTCCGGGGCACTGGCAGTGTAACAGGCACTGCCTCCGCTCCCGCCCCGTCCGGCCTCAGGAGCCGCCCGCACTCCTGGAGAAGGCGGCTGGAAGATGATGCTTAAAATACTTGAATTGAAACTTGCCACCTTTACACATCAGTGTATTCTGACGTGCTCTTGTGAAAGAAATGTTTTCAACCCACTTCTTGTTTCCTGGTTACCTTCTTAGCAGTTGTTTTTCATGTAACAGTGTTACGGTCACAACTGTCCAATGTGCTGAGGCAACGAATATTAGATATTAGATATATATCCCAATACATTTCTCATACTAGATATTAGAAAACATTTTTCACTTTTCATATTTTGGGTGGTCAGGCGTTGCCATGAGTTGCCCAGCAAGGTGGTGGAGCTGCCATCCCTGGAATTGTTTGAGGCATCTTGACCTGGTGCTGTGTGATACAATTTAACCTGTAGCCCCTGCTATACGTGTCTACCAACTGGTTATAACTAAAGTTGCTTTTGCATTTTCTTTTAGGACAGTCTAACTTTTAAATATTTTGGCATATATTTAATACATAAAGTCTCAGTAAGTTTCATCATGTCTTCTAAGTAAAGTAGACAGCAGATGTAGTTCCAGATGCAGTTCCTAAACTTCAAGCAATATTTAAATTGCTGAGAAAATACTAAGATATGAGACAAACAGAAATGAAATGTATATGATATTGTGGGAACAAATTGTTACGTGACTTCAGGCTGGACATGTATTTGAAAGAACAAGTCACAAAATTCAGGGAAGGTGCTTGTGGCTCAGAATCCCTGCTCTGTAGGGGACTGGGAAGATATTTTTTTCTTTCTGGCTCTAGGCTTGCCTTTTGTCCCTGAATATGAGAACTTCTCCAGGGCTGGGCAGAGCCATTTCAGCCATTGCTGTCACATCAGCAAGCCATGCAACCTGTGATTTCAGATTCACATATTTTTGTCTCATGTTTTGTCTCATTTTTGTCTAACTGGGGGCACAAATGGCATGATTTTCACCTGAAGCAGAAAAAGGAATAAAATACTATGATGAATTTGGAAATACTGTTGCTTGTAGTAGCATAAATAAAAATAAAGCACTGGCAATAGCTCACTCCTTTTTAGACAATGTTGCAGAAATGTTATTCTGTGGATGCCTACTACAAGTGTCAAATTCCGAGTGGCCAAAGTGCCCAGCTGATTCTGAGTGTTCATAGATTTAAACTCTCTTGAGGTCAGTTTATACCATAATTGATAAAAGTGGTAACTGAATTTGACAGGTTAGTTGATGTTTTCTGGTTTCTGTTTTTCAGTGAAACACTTTGTGTGGTTTTTTCCTCAAAACGTCGTTCATGATGAGTATGCTGATAATGAATCTAAATTTATGAAGTAATTGAAATCCAGTTGACAGCTGGATTAAGAAAGTAAAAAAAAGAAGGTAAAAGTCCTTCACTTTGCATGGGAGTCAAGGATTAATCTGAACAAATTTGGTAGTGATAGGAGATGCCCTTCCTCTATGATGAACTCTATTGCAAAATTCTGTGCTCTGCAAAGATAAAGTACTGCTGTCAGTACTGAGCCTACAAAGGTGATGTTCCTCTTTAACCACTGTCATCTTTTATAGACAAGGCTACACAGAAAGGGGAGCTCTTTAGTAACATTTTGAGTTCTGTAGTAAAAATCATGACTTTTCAACAGGAATAACTGAAATGCCTGAGAAGATTCTTGGATAGTAAAAGCTCTAAAGCTGCCCAACAGCAACAAGAGATCTGTCCTGGATGAATTGCTCACTTCTTCTTGTACATATGTGGTAACGTCTGTGCCTTGCACCATCTGTGTTACCATCCATCTCTGAGGTTTATTATCTTTTAGTGTGTAGCTTATTGGTATGTTGTTTATTATGGCACGATAAACCCCAGAACTGTGGATGCTCAATTCATTTGTTGTATGAATGTGCATTGCCTGATGCATATTTCATTTTTGTTTCTCCCTGTGCATAAACAGTATACTTTTATGATTGTCTCTAGTTAGAGAAAGCCTCAGATTTTCTGGTGCTTACTGTTATGGAATTTTTCTAAAAAAAAGGCAAAATTATGCCTAGGAACAGCACTAGTAATCACAATCTAGTGCACTGTGTTTTGGAGCAGCAGAGAAATGGTGCCAGCCTTGCTGAGGTTTTATGCTTCATCAATAACAGCATATGTGGCTCCAGCTGAGCTGCAGCATGAAATGCTGGAGTTGCAAGACCGAAATGTAGCCAAGGCACGGACTGTATCTTCAGCTGGGATGTGACTGCAGTGATGTCCATATCCTTACATGGGAATAGCTGCAGTAGATAAAATGTTATTGGACTGCCATAAATGGAGGATATGATTCTGCCATCCTTTTTTTTTGGTATGTAAGTAAAAGCATTTAGATAAACTTGTTAATGGTGCATGCCTGAAGTGCTCTTTCCGGCTTTGTAACCATGTTTCCTTCCAGGTCTCAGTCATGTTTTTATTTGTTCAAACAGGTATATATATCTTTTATTTGGCTGGCTAGTAGGCCCTGTGTAAAATGTGAAGCTTGTGGCATAAGTGAATTATCTGTAGAACAGCAAATGTATATTCCTTCAATGGGAGGCTGCCTGTCCTGAGTATTTTCCACAGGCAAGCCTTTGGCAAGTGCAGAAATGAAAACAGTGACTAGACAACACATTTTAAAGTGATGAAAGGAAATCTTTTATTTGGAATAGGCTGTCATGACCTTGTACTGACACTTCTAAAACTTTTTGGTCACTTCTAAAGAGGTTCCTTGAGCAAAACTAAAACTACCATGAGACCCTGGTTCTCCCAGCAGGGAGAGCAGGATAATTGTTGTCAGTGATGATTAAGCTCAGCAGAGATGGACATTTGGTGGCTTCTCAAATTGACAAGTTAAATAGATAGACTGAAGTGCTTTGTAAAAATACTGAAGTTTCATGTTCAGTAGCTAATATAACTGGTTGCTGGGAAGATTGTCTGGTTATAATTTGAGAAAAAGTTGAGAAGTCTTCTAAATCACATTTTATCGACCTGCATTTTTTAATGCTTTTTATTGATATACAGAGACATTAACTCATTTTATTTTATGCAGCTTAACATGGTAGAAGCATTTAAAGTTACAGATCTGCATATAACTTTATCTGAAAAGTTAGGGTTATTTTTTCCAATTTCAGAACTTCAGTGTGACACCAAACTCACACATAATGTTTTTTAAAGTATATTATTTTGAAGGTACAGCTATGCCTCTTCTCAATTTTTCTTATTTTATGTCTCTGTCAATGCCAAGAAATTGAGTTTCTGGATGCCCAAGTTTTGTGAGATGAATAGAGCCTGTTTAGAGGGTGACATTTTAGAGCAAAAAAATATTACTGTCACAGATAACTTTAATACACAGTGTTACATGACTTTTTGTGAGTGTTTTTGTTGTTGTTGTTGTAACCAAGAAAGGAATCTTCAGGGGCAGATGGAACCTTGACCTGCCTGTGAGAGGAAAGCCCATCTGTGTGGCCGTGGCTGTGACTGGTGATACAAGGTTGTGTTGTTCGCTTTCAGGGCAATGAGAGAAGGGACAGGCACATTACAGCTTTCTTACCTCTTCACAAGCAAACAATGACTAATGGATGTAATATTGTTTGGATTGTTATTGGCATCTAGGGAGTCAGACATCTAATTCCTGCTAATGTGATTGATGATCTCAGCATATCTTTTTTTTCCCCTTTTTTTTCCCTTGCCTTGCCTTTTCCTTTTTTGAAATGTAGGTTCCTGCATGCTGGAGAAATATCACTTTATTTCTCCATTCTGGAGAAAAATGTTAGAAGGAGTTACTGTTCTCCTTTTAATAGAGTTTTTACTTTGGTGTTTGTTTTTGACTGGAAAATACATGTTTTTGCTATTTGTGTATAGGGAGACAGAGAAAATTTAATGGAAGCTCGTTCTCCAGAGAGCACAAGAGATTATACATTCTTTCTACACTCTTTCACTTTTGCCTGAATGTAATTTTAATGGTAAGGTAAAATGGTACAGCTCAAACATGAAAGCAGAGTGAGTGGATACACAAAAGCATGACGCATTTTATATCAGCATTCTTTGCTGACTACAGCAAGGTGAAATCAAGGTGGAAGCATTGCTTAAATGGAATGCATGAAGCTTAAAGTAGAGCTGATGGACTGAACTTTGCTTTAATTTATACCTGGTATAGTTCCATTGAAGTCAGCAGGGAGATGGATCAAAGCAGGACTCTGCTAAATAATAGGGTGCTCAAAATTGCTCATGCCATCATTTCTGCAACCTTGGTTGTAATCCTCAAGCAAAACTGAGAGTTATTGTATCTAGTGCAAAAATAGTATTTTCTGTGGAAATTTTTTAAAGTGTTATTTAGGAAAATAGCAAAAATAAAAAATAATAATTTGGGCTTTTGTCTTGTTCTCTTGTGTTGGGGGTGCCAAAGGTCTGGAGGAATAGGAATGTTGAGTCACATTTCAAGAGCATTCTTTGAGGAGAGGTGGGGTGGAGGCAGGGAAGGAGCTGGGTCATTTTGTTGCTGTTGACTGCCTGCCATGCTTGGTTCCTGGTGCTGCTGAGCACGAAGAGAGCACTGTCTGAGGTCACTGGGAAGGTGGGTGTGTGGAAGGGGCCAGGGAGAAGGTGCTGTAGTGAAACCCCACCCTGCTGGCTCTGGCTGCAACTTGGGGCAGCGGCTCAGGTGCAGTCAGGGTGCACCCATTGCCAGTCTGCTGCAGATACCCCAGCACAGGCCTGGCATCCTTGCTTGTCTCTCTGTCTCGGGGGCAGAGAGAAAGGAATGTGTTGCCCACCTGAGGCTGACACCACTGTAAATCCAGGTGGAGTGTCTGAATGGGAGTTGAGATTTACTGCCTTCCCAGAGTGCCCCCAAGCTATTGCACTTCAAGGACAGCTCCTGGGACTTGTTCTGAAGAATGTGGAAAATGTGAGGAAAAAAAATCTTCAGTGAAACAGCAGAAATAATAATGCTTGCTCAAAATCTTTCCTCCTCACCTATTGATTTACACAAAGATGATATGAATTTAATGTCTTTAAGATTTGTGCTTTTTCGCCAGGTTTCATTAAAATTGGCCAACCGTTTCAAAAGTTATGGGGCAGGGGTTGGAGAAAGACTGACAAATAGTGAAATAATTGTTTCCTGGGGAAAAAAAATAATTGAAGCCTGGATCGACTATGATATATTGTGTGTGGAGATAACCAGCTCTGAATCTATTCACAGACCAGCTGCTTTCTGAATAGGGACTGATATAGGAGTCAGACAAGGGGAAACAATCCCAGACTCACGCTGGGGAGTGTGAGAAATGCAAGGTTTCCTATTTAATTTGTTTAACCAGAGGAGAATGGAAAGTCAAGAAAAAGTATTAACAGTATTACGAATGCTAAGCCCCAACATTCACACATCCCAATTTTGATTGTACAGTAGGAAGAGAGCATTTTTAAAATTTATTTGCCTGAATGTCTTGGGATTTTAGCTTTTATTTGCTCTTAGCAAGGTTTTAAACCTTCCTGAAATGGAGAAGTGTCGTGTTTTCTTCAGCAATGGGATTAGTAAAAACACATTTTTGCTCAGTAAAAAGGAGCTAGTGAGGCTGTAAAGGAAGAAGACAACTTTGCAAGAGCCTTTTTTTCCTGTTTTATGGATATGCTGGCTGGAAGGGAGATGGGTGGCTGAAACAGCTCTGCTGTCACAGATCTGCGGGATCCAGCTGGCTTGGCTGTAGCCCCTTCTGAGAGGACAGGCAGGAGTGCTCTGTGTGCAGCTTTTTCTGTGCCTTGGATATCACAAACAGGTCCTTTATAGATTTTTTCCTGTCATCTTTATTGCTGTGTGTTAGTGATCATCACCTGACTGGCTTTGTCACAGACCTTGTTTAGTAAAAGGAATTCTTAGGAGTGCAGCACTGCACTTCAGTAGATTTATTTTGGAGTTAGAAATGTAGGTGCTTTGGTGGAGGGAAGGGAATGCTTCTGCATGCTGCAGGGGGACAAGGTGGTTTTTTGGCTTGCTGAAAACATGTGTGCCAGGTTCAAAGGCTGGTAGCTGAGGTGTCCAACCTGAGAAATGAGGACAGGTCTCCCTGGAACTCAGACTGCTCTGTTACCCTCAGGTGATACACACAGTGGGATGTTTTGCAGAGTTTATCACTGGTAAAAAATATTCTAGTCCTGCCAGGGCAGCTGGCATCAAAGGAAATGATCTAAAGTGGTGACAGTTTTCTCATTCTGTCTGTTTAGAATAGATTAAAATTTGTTTTTTTGACTCTCCATAAGTCCGAATTCCTTTCCCAGGACTGTTTGATTTCTCTTGTGAGAAAACAGTCTGAAATTTTCCAGAGTTTTGATTGTATTTACTTCTGTCCATTTATGAAAAAAGCACTAGCTTCCAACTCTTCCTCCACAGAGACAGAATGAGCAATTGCCCACATTAGACAAGAATACTTTAGTCCTCCTTTCTTGATTTCTAAAGTAAAAAAGGAACATGAAGCTGTGTAGCCATTGAGAAAGCTAAAGAGGAAAGGAGCTTCTTAGGACTGCTGCCTCCAAATCAGTCTGTTAGATTGTTCCAAAATTTGCGTATTCATATGAATAGAACAACTCTCTATATCCTGGTTTTGTGCCTCTCCTGGTATGAGCTTGGAAGGTATTTTTTTCAACTTTGTTTACTGAGTGATTGTTAATATCAGTTTTATTTAAGAACTGATACAAAGATCTTCCTGGAAAAATTTGGATTTTATTATTTTATTTTATTTTATTTTATTTTATTTTATTTTATTTTATTTTATTTTATTTTATTTTATTTTATTTTATTTTATTTTATATTAAAATGTCTTTCTGTACATTCTTGTTTTAGCCAAAACTGTGATTTACCTCTTGTTGAAGAGTCTGAAGAGACAAGATTATAAAAAATATGATCACTCCCCATAAACTAAAATCCTATGCGCCATAACAGAACTTTACAAGCCTGCAATAAAGTATCTTGAAAGAGAAAGGGAGTCAGGAGAAAGATACATGAACTTTCCGAACTCAATAGAAGCTGGTAACAGTGAAAGTTTGTGAAATCTACCATTCCTGAAAAACATCTGTTTTTTTAGATTATGCCTTGACTTTTCCTGACACGATTTCATTAGTTGTGGTGGTAGAGCACTGCATGTAAATCAGAGTGGGATTTTACCTTTATGTAGCAGAGGAGGAAGGACAGATTTGCCATATGCCAAATTTCTCACTTTGCCTGAGGGAAGGATTAAAATAATTTATTAGACAAGTAATCCAAAACTCTGAGACAGGTGAAAGTGTTTCTAGATTCTCCTGGAATTGTATATTATAGATTACCCCTCTGCTATTAAACCAGGCAGAGTGAATAGGGAAGGGAGGGGCTCCAATATCTGTTTCCTCTATAAAGCTCATCTCAAGATTCTCATCCTGTCACAAAATAGCAAAGATAGCCTGCTGTCTAAGAATTTCATTTTCCCTTCCCTTCCCTTCCCTTCCCTTCCCTTCCCTTCCCTTCCCTTTCCCTTCCCTTCCTTCCCTTCCCTTCCCTTCCCTTCCCTTCCCTTCCCTTCCCTTCCCTTCCCTTCCCTTCCCTTCCCTTCCCTTCCCTTCCCTTCCCTTCCCTTCCCTTCCCTTCCCTTCCCTTCCTTCCCTTCCCTTCCCTTCCCTTCCCTTCCCTTCCCTTCCCTTCCCTTCCCTCCCTTCCTTCCCTCACCCTGTATTTTTTTTAAGCTCCTGTTTAACTGCAGGTAGAATTTGCTTCTCACAATTACATTCTGTTGAGATACTGCTCTGTGTGTACTTGCAATGCTATTTAAGATGTCTATTTGCACTACCATATGAGCAAACTAGGAAAATGCAAATAGTGTATTAAATGAACAGGGATTTTGCTAATTTAAAAATATTAATTTTATGCATTTTTGTGTCCTTTTGCTCCTGGGCAGACAAAGGAAACCTAAGTTATGGATATCAAAATTATTCAATTTATTCATCTAGGCTTATTCTATTCTTCATATGAGTTCCCCAAAGACACATTTGTATAAACAGAAGCATCCTAATTAAAATTGCTAGGGAGTCATGATCTATTTAAAGTCTCAAAGCACAATTTTACTTTTAGCCTTCATATTGTGAGAGTGTAAAAGAGCAAAGTTTCTCTTGGAGGTTTAAACATAATGAGGTGAAAATTTTCTTTAAGTATTTGCTATTTGGCTGCATGCTGCTCTTATCTCCGCTAACATGCACCTGATTTCCTTTTCTATCTTGCCTTTGTTCATTTGTAAATCTCCAGCGGTCTTTCATGTTTTTTTAAAGGACTGCAAAACTCATTAAAACTTTCCAATTGTTTATTTCCTTGTGCTTTCTCATTTAACCCTCTTTTCACAGTTCCTGCAGTTTGACTTAAAGTAACAAACTTTAGAGAGTTCAGGCATGCTACTGTCTCTACAAAAGTATTTGCAGGTCAATTTATTGCCAATATTTATTTCTTCTGCAGATGTACAGGCTTAGTTCTGTTGATGTTTTTTTTCAATCTAGTGTCTTTACTTCCCAAACAAGGACCATATAATTCCATTTCTTCCAATCAATAGCACTAGTCTCCACATTTTTTTTTGAAGGATGACACTTCTCTTAGTTTTTTCTCCTTGTGTCTTCTCCAAGATGCTTTGTCAAAGTCTTCCATTGAGGACACCTGTGTAACTCAATAGCTACATATGTTTGAACCTTGTCTTCAGTGAAAGAAGCTCTCCAACATTTATACAAAGGGGCACATTCCCTCCAATATCCAGAAAACTTAAATTTGTTGTTGAGGAAAGTGTTCTCATGTTCTCTGTAAGAAGAGATAGGCAGTAATCCACTAAGCTCCTCCAACTTTCCTCAGCCGTAAATTCACCTTTACAACAAATCACTTTGTTTGTGTGTTGGTATGTGACTTACAAATTTTGGCAGGAGTCTGAAGCAGGCACAATTCTTTTGCCTTCATCAACAACACATATAATAGCCAGTTTGGGATTTGTGGGCCACTTGCTGCAAAATGGCAGCTCTGAGACAAACTTCTAGTGGGAAATAATCTGTTGGCTAGGAAGGAGGGCAGGAGGTGCAAGAGAGTAGTTGACTGAATGGCCAATACATACCTGTAAGAAATAATGTTCTTACAAAGCAAGTAACTTGCTTAGAAGTCATGAATACAAGTTAGCAGTAAGAGACCAGCAGGTTCAGTACATGTGCTTGTGCCTGCAGCACAGAAAAGCTCTTTTCACTTTGAGCACTATTGCAGCAACATTTTTTCACAATAATAAATTATTTTCTGGCAATTTGGGAGCTCCTGGTTTTGCTTAACACACAGTTTTGAACAAAATAGACTAGACTAGAATAGAATACTGCAGTTGGAAGGGACCAACAAAAAACCTCTTCTCCAACTGTCTTACCAGTTCAGGGCTGAACAAAAGTTTTTAAACATGTTGTTTAGGGCACTGTCCAAAGGCTGTTTAAACTCTGACAGGCTTTTGGCACTGACCACCACTCTGGGAAGCCCGTTCCAGTGTTTGGTCACCTTCTCGGTAAAGAAATGCTGGCTAATGTCCAGTGTGAACCTCTCCTGGCCCAGCTTTGAGCCATTCCCACACATCACTGGATACGAGGGAGAAGAGACTGGCATCTCCCCCTCCATCTCCCCTCCTCAGGAAGTTGCAGAGAGCAATGAGGTCACCCTTCAGCCTCCTTTTCTCCAAACTAGACATGCCCTGAGTCCTCAGCCACTCCTCACAGGACATTCCTTCCAGCCCTGTCACCAGCTTTGTTACCCTCCTCTGGATGCATTCAAAGACCTGAACATCCTTCTTGAATTGTGGGGTCCAGCACAGCACACAGTGCTCAGGTGAGGCCACCCCAGGGCTGAGCACAGCAGGACAGTGACCTGTGTGTCACCCAGCAGGACAGTGACCTGTGTTACCCAGCAGGACAGCGACCTGTTGTGTCACATAGCAGGACAGTGACCTGTGTCATCCAGCAGGACAGTGACCTGTTGTGTCACCCAGCAGGACAGTGACCTGTGATACCCAGCAGGACAGTGACCTGTTTTTCCTGGCTGTTGTGCTGTGTTTGATGCACCCAGGGTGGGGTTTGCCCCAGGGCCACAGCTGACTCCCACTGAGATGCTGTTGGCCAGCAGCACCCCCAGACCCTTCCTGCAGGGCAGCTCTCCAGCTGCTCCTGAGCAGGGGGAGAAAGGAAGGGACTCCTTAGGACAGCTGGAGTTCACCATGGTTCCTGCACTGGGGTTTAACGCAGAGCTTGGGTGCTGATGACATGGTGCTAGTCCACACAAGGTCTTTTGGGGCAATATGAAAGTAATCTCTCTCCAGTGCTTTAACTTTTGTGGTTTGGTTCTGTTCTCAGAGCCAAATGAGGCCAGATCCAGTGTCCAGTGGCCTCTTGCAGTTGCCCCTGAGCACATCAGGCTGTGTTTTCAGGTTGGAAAAATGTGACATTTTGCTTTCAATTCAACCCTGAATGAAAAAATCCAAAATCGAGGCGGGGGAGAAAGGGAAAATAAAAAAGGGAACAGAATACCAACATTTATATTTTAGGGTTTATAATTTACATGTTTCTAGTAGTGTGTACGATGCATGTCTTGTTGGAATAGACTGTTTTGCTTCGGCAAGAAAACAAAGCAAGTGTTTCCTTGAGCATTTGTTCTCTGTTGACATTATGGAAAGGAATTAGCACAACAATGCTGCCTGGTCCCCCTGTAAAAGTGTGAGGCACTGCTCTGATGTAGCTTGATTTCCTCAGGATTATCCATCAGTGATTATATTTGGTATTTGAGAGCTCTGGTTTGAAGCTTGCCTCTGTGGTTGAGGCATTTACAAGGTCCCCACACACAATTTCGACCGAGCCTGGATGTGTGTGCGAGTCCCTGGGTTCGGCCAGGAGGTGGCAATCTCTGCTTTCGGTGCGAACTTTGGGAAGTTGTGCCCCCCCCAGCCCCAGCTCCGTTCGGAGCAGCCTCGGCTCTGACTGGCGGCGGGGCGAGATCTCATTCCAAATCTCTCTTAGCATCTGAGCGCTTACTTAGTCATCAAAGTATTTCTGAAAGCAGACTTAGAAAGCCTGTTGCTTTGTAAGTCATAGTTGTTCCTTTCCCATTCCCAGCTCTCAATTACAGACAGAAACTCCCACAATTCAAAACTCAGCCATATAAATCAAGTTGTGTGTATCGTCTTTTACCGTGAACCACAGACATTAATTAATATGCCAGTACTCAGACCTCATAAACTCCATGTTCAAACATCCAGACTTAATGTTACTTATTAATATTTTAAATTAATCTTGTAAACAGGTAATGGAATGAGAAAAAAAGAAGCAGGTATTTTCCATGCCTGTTGATAAGTGTTTGCCTCACTTATTAGGTCCAAGCAATGTAATGTCCTTTCCTTGAGGAACAATTGGCCAGTAACTGTACCCAAGGTCAGCAAGTCCTTGAGCTCTCTGCTGTGTAAGTGCAGTGTTGCAAAGCAGCTCTGAGGTTCTTTCAGTACTGACATTCCCTCTCCCTGCCCCATTCTGAGACCTCTCTTGCATACCAAAATGTTACAGCAGTCATAGTTGAAAAATATGAAAATTATTGAATACTGATTTTTTTTTGCTTTAACTTTGTGTAATATTTGAATTTCTGTTTGAAAGTGGGAGAGACATATGTAAAAGTCTTCTCACAACAGGTATTTTGATCTTAGCTTTTCTGCCTGAGATACATAAGCAAGCTAAAATACTGTGATTGCTTGTCTATTGGCAGTATCAAGAAAAAAATAGGTTTTTCGTTGTTTCACTGCCATTTGCTCTGGACTATTAATACCTAGAATTTGCTACTTAAATACAGTCTGTATTCTGGCAGCTTGAGGAAATTCGATGAGGATTATTAGGAAATTTTGTTACAGTTAAGTTAAATAATTATGCTTAAGGCATGCAGTCTACCTGAACAAATGAACCTGCACAGATTCATTCTGTCTGGTGGTCAAAAGCAGAGTATGAAACATTATTTTTGTTCAGTTAAAGACTGAGGTGAGAGCTTTATGCAGTTTGTTGTTACAGCAGCAGATGAGGAAAAATGGAGTTCCTTACATTTTCTAGTGTAACTTCTCAAAGAGAGTTGCTTTTTTTCAGAGCCTCACCTGCTTTGTTTATGACCTGTCTCATTGCTCCGCCTACATTTGTGCTGCTTGTGATGAATAATGAGCATCTGCTAGCAGCCTGGGAAGCACTGCTGGCTTTCACCACAGGCAGGCAGCTGGAGGTTTCCTGCAGGAGCAGGGTCACCCATGTTTACGGAGAAATAAGAGCATCCTGTTAGCCCTTGGCAGCCTGCAAATGCGCTGGGTATTGTGTTGTCCTTGAGTTCTCATAGCTGTGCTGGGAGCTGCCTTGCAATTTCGGTATTGTTCCTTGGGTAGTTGTTTCAGGTGCTTGGATGCCATGGTGACAACTCCTGTCAAGACAGATAAGCAGGAAGGGTTGCTGACTTAAAACCAGTGGGATATTCAGCCCTGGCATAACTGCTGTTCTGAGGCACCACTTGAACAACATGTATTTTAAACATGTTGTTTAAAATATCCAACATTTTGGATAGAGTGGTTCCACAGTCCCTGTCCTCAGAGGTTTTCAAGACCCAAGTAGCTAAATCCCTGGTCTGATCTCACAGCTGACCCAGCTTTGATAAGGAGGTTGGTCTGAGGTCTCTTCCAGCCTGAATTGTTGTGATCATGCACATGGTCCTCTGCAATGCCTCAAGCCTTGAACCTGGCCAAGCCCTGCTGTGCCTCTGAGTCCTGGCCCCAAGACATCTGCGAGTGCCAGTCATTTCCAAGTTGTGCTTCAGACAACACTTACCCTTCAGCTGTTCTGGGAGCTGCTATCCCATATTACTATTGGGAAAACCATGAAATAGATGACCCTGGCTGAAGCCCCAGGGAGACCTCCATGAGGGCTGAGACTGGGATTTGGTAATGCAGCTGGAGAAGGAACAATATTTCCACTCCAAATTAATTTCTTGTTTTGTACTAGGGTGAAATCTGGACATTTCAAAGACAAGACAGAGAAAGGAGTTTCTTTTATTTCATTCGGATCTAAGAATAACCAATAACTGAGAGGTGCAATGGCAGGACATATAATAGACAAGGTTGCTATTTCTGGGCCAATGAGAAACATCATGGATTTTTTGACCTATAGATATTTTGGATTTGCCTAGTCTTTTTCTAGTCATTACCAGAAGCTTTTATAGTTTTTACAAACTTACTCAGCTGTCTCCATCCTCCCTCCTTAAAAAATTATCTATCTATCTATCTATCTATCTATCTATCTATCTATCTATCTATCTATCTATCTATCTAACTATCTATCCCTATTACATTTTTCCCTTAGTGTTAATTTGGCTTTTTATTAGAACACACCTTTTTTTCAATTCCATAACCTCATCTAGCTGGGAAACACCAACTCCTAATTGTGAGATGAAAGCATTAGACAACATAGTTTCATTTGCAAACGACATTGTTTGAACTTGTCAATGTCAAATGACATTGAGTGGCCAATGCAGGTGGAAATCACAGTTCACTTGAACTGGAAACTCTGGATATCAGTGAATGAAATCCAGACTCCACAGAGTCTAGCAGAATCTGCATTCAGTTGAGTTAACAATCCTTAAACACAAGTCTTGTTCTATTTGTAGTTCCTTACAGATATTTAGTGCTGTAATCATTTCCTCTGAGAGTAAAAGACAAAACATCCCTCTTCTTATTGGAGCAATTTGCTTGTAATGCAAAGCAGAACTATTCCAAAACAACTGTCTTTGACTTTTATGTTTTTTCTTCTTAATTTTGTATTTTCCTTTTAAATGTCATCCTTGGTACAAGAAATTGTCTTCCAAAAATTTAATAATCATCATTCTCATCATCATCATCCTTTCATCATCTTTTTTTCCCAGCAATTTTTTTCAGACGCATATTCTGTCTAAGCAGTATATTGGATTAAAAATCTAAGTCACAGCAGTGTTTCACTTTTGAGACAGTGTCAGGCTCCACAAAAATGTTTCAGAGTGTTGTGAGCTCCAACTAAACAGGCAGTAAATGGGCCACAGGTTTTTCTCTGGTGTTAGGACCTAATAAAGGCTAGTGAGGCATAATAAAAGAGGCTCACAAATAATAGATTGTGCTGCACTTCTCTCATGGCACCTCTTGATGAAAACAAACTTTTGTGGTCTTCAAGTGAGAGCTGCTGGAGTGGAGGCTACCTGAAGGAACTGGAAGGCAGAGACCATGGCAAGAGCCACCAGTACTGGAGAAAGAAATACCAGAGAGATAATAAAATATTGTTCATGGGGCCATTCCTGTTTCTTCCCTTCATTAATGAAACCATGCTGGTTGGCTGGAGCTAGGCTAGAAAGATCTAGGCACACTACCTGAATGGATCATGAATCCAGTTTTCTAATAGGATTAATCTGTAAAAAACCCCACATTTTTGTATTAAAGGTGCTTCCAGGTAAGACAGGGAATCCTGCAAAAGAATTAAATCCTGAAAAGGAGTATGATTGTTCTGTAGTACATGGTCACAATAGTTGTGTGACTGGTTCAAAACACTGCTGTAGCTTCCCTTTAGGAGTAATGCCTTTGAGAACTCAAGCCCCATGTTTTTGTAGAAAGCTTAATGGAGCCTGTGAAAAGGAGACAGATTTTCTCCATGACTTACTAATATGCTTTTCTTAGAGTAAATTCAGGAAGCTTTGCAAGATGAGCCTTGCAGAGTTTCATGAAAATTTCTGTCCCACCGGAGAAGAGCAGCTTGGATAAGCATGAGGTTCATTAACTTTTGGGTGACCTTTTCACAGTAGATACATGGCTGTTGCAGAAGCAGGTAATGAAATGCTGATAATTTTGCAGAAAACATTCCATAAATGTGGCTAGAGGCAGCAATATGAAATCTAAAGAAATAGGTTTCCTGCTTCTAAACTGGAGTTAAAAATGAAGCTGAATTCAAAGACAAATCAAATTGTGCAAGATTATTAATCTGATTTAAAGAGAACCAGTGTTGTTGGAGGTTTTGTTTTGTTCTTAGCATGGAGACATGGTATTTTCATTAAATGGATGAATAATAAACGGATTAACCTGTCAGGGAGGAAAATGGCATACTATGCTTAAATTCTGCAGCTATTTTGGAGAAGTTGACAAATGTGTGAGTGGAGATTAGGCTGCTTTTCTTTTAACTCTTTATTTTCCCTCCAGAAAATGCATATAGCTGCAAGTAGAAAAGACGAGGCAGGTGCCTGCAGAAGCGTAGGTTAACTGTGGATATATGTATTTTCTTCTAGTGGGAGCATTTGCTTTTAAATAGGAGGTTGTATATTGAGTAACCAGGGATTCCAGGACCACAGGAACAGAGCGTTCTGTGCTATGGCACATCTGATTGTGTCCTCCTTGGGAAAGTGTGCTCAGGTCTGATCTTTTGGGGCTTGCCTAAAAGATATCAGTGCACCCCAAGGATTAGTTTTTTCAAAAACTTAAAAATCCAGAGGAATGTCTCTTAGTTTATGTGATCAGAAAATGAGCACAAATGAACTAGAAATCCTTAAATTACACCAAATCTGCTGCAAACTGTATTTTTTAAATGAGAGGGATTATTACAAGTTGAGGAAGTGAGACCTCCAGCCCACTTTTTGTTAGTGGTGGGACTGAGAGAAGGCTGAGAAATTCCAGTCTGACCCATGGACATTTTTGTACACAGCTTCTCAGGAGTTCAAGCAAAGAAATACCTTTGTCATCTTCTGGTCCTACAACAAGAAGTTTTGAAGGGCTATCCTCCATCAGTGAAATTCCATTAAAGGCATCATAAGTACATGTGAAGATTTAGTGGGTTTCAAGTTTTAGAATTCAGAGGCTGGCTCTAACATTTGGTGAAGAGATTCACAGGTCTTTCTCTCTAAATTCCACAGAATTATCATAATGAAAGCTTAGTACTTCCACAGCTGTAAAATGAAATACCTACAGCCTGACTATAAGCAAATTGCTGTAATCAAAATATTGATATTTCTGCTTTTTAAAGTTAGTCTATTATATATAGCTGATATCTCAGTTCTAAAATATGGACAATAATCAGATGTGGGACTGAGCCCACTGTGACCTCTGGAGAGAATTAGGTTGGAGCTCTGTGGATCACCCTCCTCAGCAGATGTTTTCAAGCACGAAAACAATGCTTTTAAGATGGGAAGGAGAGGAAAGGGGATTATGGAAATCCCAGTGAGCTATCCTAGCTTTCACATTAGTTATTTGCTTTACTTTTCTAGAGTATTTCTGAGGAGAAAATGGCTAAGAAGCACTGCAGGTGTCATCTTTTGTGACCAGAGCATTATCTGTAACCTGAATTATTTTAAGAATGAGTTATATAGTGATAATTGGCTTTTTATTACATTTTATCTGACGTGCTGCTCTCCTGGGAACATTTGGGGTTGAATTGGTTGCAAAGAGTTAGTAGACTTACAGGGGGGAGCTTGAAGCTTCCACTACCTCCTTCACAAACATTTTTCTTCTTATATTGAAAACTCATAAATTTTATAACCTCCAAATTCAGAGTTCTAAACTGCCATGTCAGAATACTGGAAACAAACTGAGCTATATCCAGTGCCTGTGTAAATGTGCTCAGCCACAATTTAGGTTATTAGAATTTTCTTTGTGAAGTACAGCAAGATGAATTCAACAAGGCTGAGCCTCTCCACCCTCACAGGTGAGCCACGTGGCAGAGTTAGTACCTTGTCCATTGGTTGCAGTGCTTTAAGCTTTGTCAGGACGCTCTGAAGATCAAAGATATTTCATGTTCACACAATTCACAGCTTTGTGAGTGCATTTTGGGGATGGAAGGTAAATAGGGGCCAAGCATTTACTTTGGGCTGTGTTTGTACTGTGTGTTGAACCTCAGCTTGGGCTCTGGGCATTGGTCTAGCACCAGTATTGAAGCACTGGTATTACATCCTCAGCTGGGGAGGTACCCATAACACATATGATGCAGATGTAGCTTTTAATATGGTAGAAAACTAGCTCTATACTGATTGTTGGTGCATATTTGTAGATCTGCAATTTGTTGTTTGCATTTTGTTTCTTTTTCCTTCTTTACAACAAAAAAATTATAGGCAAGAAGAGTATTTAATGAATCTAAACTGAATTCTGACTGTATTGAGTTATTTGCCAGATTAGATCTCAGGGCAAGGATTTTGTCTCTAGTGCAACAATAGGTACATGTTTTACTTTTTCTTATTGCCTTGACTGTTTTATGAAATAATTCCTAGTTACTACCAGAATGAAATTCTTTAGGAATACTCATTGTTAAACATCTTCCTTAAAAGTTAGGAAAAAGGTGCATAGGAGATTAATATGATGAGTGCTATAAGCATATTTTATAAATGCTTTATGATGACATATCAAATGTCATTTGTGCATGGTGGCAGATACTTTTTAGGATATACCTGGATTTGATTAGAGACCCCTTAATATGCCAGAGCAGGGAAATGGAATTGAACTGGAAGTATAGATGAGCAAATAGAGAATAGAAACTCATCTAATGCTGTGATGTCCTAATGGACAGTAGGTGACTAAAGCAGTAGGTAACTGTAAAAAATACAAATCCTATTTAGAAAAGGATTGTGGACCTCTGCCATGTATAAAGGGGTACATGTGTGTCTTACTGTATTTGATTTAGCAAAGAATGGAGGAAATTTTCTTGTTACTATCCATTACTCATTTTAGGAACTGAGAGAATAAAGTTAATTTTCCTTTTGGAAGTTGCTTCTTCACAGCTGAAAATCCACCCTATGGCTCCCTCTTTGTTTCTGTTGCCCTCTGATTCTTATGCTCCAGATTGCAGTCTAGTTGCCTGGCTGAAACTGGAATTAGTCTTCTAACCACAAATAATGTCAGAGAGAATGAGGTTTCACAGTGTAGTAAACTTACACAGGCAGTGCCAGATGGCTTTTACAGTCCAGTTTGGCCCATGAGCGTTTGCTCGTGTGAGTGCATGTGTGCATTTAAAAAAACAAAACCAAAATCTAGTAGCTGCTGGTAACTGGACCATCTGGTAGCTGTTCCATCCAGTATAATGTAATTTACTTTTTTGCTTTTCAGGCAGGTCTGTTTTTAAATGGCTTATTTTAATCACCAGAAAGCACATATGTGCCAGTCAGTCGTCTAGTAGTTCCCAGCACTCTTCCCTCTATGCAGCCTCCTTCTGTCAGCTGGGGTTTTCCCCAAGATGCCACTCACACTGATATCAACTTTGTCTTTTCCCCTAGGCATCTTCCAGCTTTCCATATGCAGTACAGTTTTTTTTTTTTTCCAGCAGAAAGCACTTTCTGTCTCTATCATTTCCTCTTTGTAAGGACAAGGTCTATTCTTCCTAAATACTCATATCTCATTCAGTCTTACCATTGTTCACTCTCGTTCTCTCTTAGGATGAGGTCTGATCTCACCTGACCCCAATGAATGCTTAAAAAATTTAGGCTATGAAACCCAAGTTTCTTATAGCCTTTTCCCCATGTAGCTGAACTGGTTACAGAGCTGTGCAAGTCCCCAAAGCAGGTGCAAGGAAAATCATGCTTAACAGCCTTTATCAGTGGGGAGAAACATTTCAGTAAGTGGATCAGGAGGGAGGCGTAAATGGCCATTGGCTAGATAGCCTGTTCTGGGTCACCCTGGAGCAAGCTGAGCACCTTCAGAAGGTGCTATTATTTAACTATTTATGCCCTTATTTAATGGATTGAATGGGATCCAGGCTGAGGAAAACTAAACTCAGTGTGCTTTCCCACTTGAACTGTTTTCTCTAGCTTCTTTGCATGTCCTATGTGCATTTAATGTCCATGAGATACTGTTATTATACACTTTGTTGTGCTGGAAAAAGCTTTCAAAATGGGGATTCTGCTATTAATAATTATGTTAGTTTCTCTGGAATATATGTAGGAAAAGGATCGAAATTAGCTACCTGCTGTATGTGTGCAGATGCTTTAGCCCTTTCTCATCTTTTAAAAGCATGACTGATTTCAGATTCTGCTTACCCTTTAAAAATCCACGGCTGTAGGAAATTTTGTTAATGTGGCACAGGGTAATCTGTGCTATCTTTTCCTTTCTGTCTCACTGTAATTTGTATTAGTGAAGTGCAGTGAAGGGCCTTTAAAGAGGGCTGTACCTTTGGTGCGCCCTCGCCCTGCAGCATCCCCGCAGTCTCGGCTCTGGGCTGTGTGATGCAGAGGTTGTAATGCGCAGTGTTGCTCCTAAGATTTAACAACTCTGCATTACAGCTCACCCACAGGCTTGTGTGAGCTACATCTGCCACCCCAGTATATATTAAACTAAATGTGATCTCTAACCATGAGCGGCGAGGATGGTGAGTTGAAGTAGAATAACAGAACACAGAATCCTTCATTTTAGGCAATCTCTGTAGGACAGCAGGTAATAATAATCTGAATTTGCTACTCTGCCAATGTTTTCTCTGTTGTAATTTATGTAGTTTCATTTTAAAATATTAAATTAATTCTATAGCTTAGTCAAGTGGTGAAACTATGTGCCATTTTGACATTTTTTCACATGAAATGCATTTCATAATATGCATTTTTAATTTGTGCTTCCTCTGAAAAGCTATCATTGTGTATTCTGGCATTGCAAGCAAAAGTGAAATACATGGATGGTGGCAGTTCCACATTTTATTTAAAACTGTATAATATCATATCTTTTTGTGTTAAGACAAAGTTCTTGTTGAATGAATTCATGATTAGATAAAGATGACATGAAAAACATATCCTAAGATAGAGGTATATGAAGTCAGTGTTATAGAAAGGATTCTCAGCAACAATCCTCACTGTCATTAGAGAACCATGGCATTACTATGAAATAGGAATGCTTTGCTTTCTTACTCCTCACAGCATTGTCCAAGACCATCAGCTGTGATCAAGAAATTGGATTGGCAAGGTATTTTATCTATCACATTGTGCCGCTATTGAGGCTGAAAATTATAGCTGATTGATTTACAGACAGGATTCATAGATATTTTTATTTGTGAAAAATAGTTTATCAGTAACTCCAAGAAAAATACACATGGACTGGTGCATTTACTGGCATCTGGAAGAAATCTATGGACATAGGTCCATTGCTTTGTACAGATGTGAGCTCTTGTCTATCAACTGCACAAGTGCCTCCCTTTCATCAGAAGTTTGTTCCAGTGTTGGAAGAGAATTCCAGTGGTGTGAGAAGTCACCAGTTTAAAAATGTGTTTCTATTGGTTATGTGGTATTCAAGAGCAAACTCTTGGTGTGTGGCCTTAATGTGTTGTCAATAACAAGACATAAAATCAAATTCTCAACATCCACATTAATAGGGAGAACTCAAAGGGAAAAAATGAAGTTTTGACTGCCACTTTTTGCAAAACATGCAGAAAAAAAGAGTATGCTACAGATCTTAAATACATTTTTAGATAAACTTCCAGCTCTCAAGTGAAATAAAAGGTCTTAAAGTAATAATCACATCTATATTTGTTCATCAAATATAAAAATTTTCCAGAACCTGAAGAAGAAAACAGTGTTTGGCAGATATATCTGTGCTTCCTTGCTGCTGTTTGTTTCACTGCACGCAGGAACCCCAGAATAAAAGAACCACTGTTTAGCAGGATGTTATCTCTGATAAATATATAGGAAGTGTGGAGAGGGTTGGCACTCTGACCATTCCAGCACATTGCAGAAAACAACATGAACCCACACAACATAAGATCTTTTCCCCAAACCAACCTGCAGAAGTCCAAATAAAATTCCAGGCTTTGGACCTCATGCTTCTGGCCTCTGATGGCTGGGGTTCAGTTTACACACAGCTAACAAAAGCTTCGTGATAAGGACAAGGTTTCTGTGTCACCAGTGAAACACAACTTCCTACAGATAAAGGTGCTGCTGTCTGTGTTGAGAATAGAGGTTTCTTGGCAGCCTGTCTAAGATTAGACCAAGCACCCACAGCAGATGAGGATAATCCCAAACCTACTGTCTTCCTCCTCAAGCGCAAGTCTTTGTACGTGTCTAAGAGGCATGGTCAGATGTATGTACAGATGACATATAAACTATCTATATATATACAAAAACCAAAACCAAACACTGAGCACATACACATGTATGTGTACGTGGTATTTCAGGGGGTGTGTGACTGTCTGTCATGTCACCCAGGACTTCAGCTAGAGCAGTTGGAACAACACTGGCCCAGCCCAGCTGTAAATAAGACTAGAGGGACATAGCAAAGAACACTGTCAGTAATAAACAGCATAAGAAAAATTGCTAAGAGTAGGAGACTGTAAAGAATTGGCTATACTTAAAGAAAGAAAATAAGAGAGTGATGCAGTCTAGAAAAGAGTACAGAGCAAACAAGGCAGAAAACTCAGCTCCATTTCTCAGCTTCTTTTCCCACAACAGAGCAAACAATACTTTTGAAGAATACTTATTGAGTAGAATAAGGACAGGCTCAACAGAATGCTTAGAAATACCAGTATGACTGGGGTATAAAAAGAAATAAGTGTGGGTAGGTTAATAAAGACTGAACAGTGTGAGACATGAGTGGATGTGACACCTGAAACTGCCTTTTTCAGTAATGACACTCACTAGGTAAATTTTGTTTTGTTTTGCATATTGGAATGTTGCTGCTTTCTCCTGTATGCACAGCAGATTCCTTTTCTTTCTTCTCAAACCTCCTACGTCTCAGACACTTCATGCAGAATTCTGTTTTCCCACTGAGCTCCCATGTGTGCTCCAGGTGTCCAGACTTGGCTTTCCTCCCTGCAGACTCCACACCCATGCCTCTTTGCTTTTATGTTTCTTCCAGCCTGGCTCCCACTCTGCAACCCCAGTGCTTCTGCTTCCCCTCACCCATGCTCTACAACACCCCTTTCCCTCCATTCCCTCCATCCCCAAGCTGGGATCTCCCTGCTGTCCCTGAGCCTCCTCCTTGGGGTGTGAACCCCTGCAGGTTGTGCAGAAACCCAGGACACTGCTTGTGCCAGCAGATAGATGAGAAAAAACAACAAACTGTGGAAGAAGGAGGTAGAAAGAAGCACATATTACCTGGTCTCCAGAGCTGCCCCCATGCTGGCTCTTGCCACTACCTTGGGATAGTGGTGATTTTAAATTATTTTGCATTTCCAGAGGAGTTTCTATCATAACACAGATGACTAACCTGTTGTTAGCCATCTCATAGAAGAGCTTTCATATTCAGATGATAAAAATGCTGGAACAATTTATGACATTTCTGTAATGAGGTATCATTTTCTTTCATGTCCTAAGGCGGTTTGAAAGAGGCAGACTATCAGTTATCTTCTGAGAAAATCCTACAGATAGTAGTTCAGGAATTTGTGTAACCACTTTACATAGTCTTCTGAAATTTTTTTCTGCTGAATCCCTCTTTGCAGCTTCATGAGGACCAAGCTTTATTTAGTTTTCTCCTGTTGTTTTTTAATCAACAGAAAAAAATAAAAACAAAAGGCTAGCCCAAAAGAAATGTAAAAGGAATATTCCTTTATCCCTTTTTATGTAAACAATACCGCACTTTAGAAATTTCTTAACTAGAATTATGCAAGAAAAGGTTGATCTACTCCAGCAGACACATCCCTATTTCATCCTTTGTGTGTATGGTTAGAACTAGAGGAGCTGAAATCAAGCATTTCTTCCAGTGAATTACAAAGAATGTCGGTTCTGAGCCAGCAAGCTATAAAAATGAGCAAAATGATATAAGAACCTATTAGAGGTAGCAAGAGATAATGATGATAATGTCCATAATGTACTGTTTCTGCCACTTCATTCTGCATTAGAGACTGTTGTTGAGAATGATCTGCCTCACCAGGTTGCTGTCTGTCCTGCTCCTCGCCTGGCTGCAGAGCCTTGCCTGGCTCAGTGTGCTGTTCACTGCCCAGACACAGTAAATCAGAACCACTCCACTGAGCCCACAGCAGCATGTGCTGCAGCTAGATGGTACAAAACTATATTTTTTCATGCAGCATCTGCCAGGCAGAAGTTCCAAGAGATGAACTGATATTGGGACCAGTCCAGGTACCAGCCTACAGCACTGTTTCCTGGTTGCATACCCAGAAGAGAAAATGTTATCTTAGAACTACAATGGCAGCAGATAAACTTATTTTGTTTATTTTCTTAAGCCCTAGAACCAATTGTATTCCTATCTGATTGTTTCAAAGTCAGTATTTTCTAAGGGGCTGACTTCCATAGCAGCTGGGCTTCTCTATTTCCCCTGGGCAAGGAGGTGTGTGTGTATGCCATGTAGCATGCACACATGGTTGTTGCTAATAGGAGAGGTTTTACACCTGGATGTAGAGCACAGTAAGCACACAGTTATCCAGATATGTGTGCACAATGTCCAGCAAAGACACTGGGTATAAGCCACAAGGCCAAAAAGTGTTGAGCTCTCTGCGCAGACATGCAGACACTACAGAGTCAATCCACACAGCAGAAATTTGCATTTTTGCAGGATTTCCACTTAGCTACAACTACCACTTCTGACTGAATTTCCTAGGTACTTATGATTATGATTATTATTTTCCTTTTTTTTTCTTTTTTTTCTTTTTCCCCAAGGCAAGTGGCACTTCTATTCATTAATGGCTAGGCATCTCTGTACAGCTCCCCAAGGTGTCACCAGCCCCTCCAAATAATCAAGAAAAGGGCAGAAATAAGGGATAAAATCTCCCACTGCTGCACAATTTTCCACAAAAGGAAAACATTTGTAGTAACCGAAAACCTCATTCTATTGACTAACCTGGTATGAAATTCCTATAGGTTCTGTTAGGTAAAAGTTTGCTAGGAAAGTGTGTTGGTTGACACTGACATGGAGGTTATCTGAGATCAAGAACTCACTGTACCTATGAAATTGGCTGGATTACAGAGTTCCACAAATACTTCAGCTCTCTAAGACGCCATGAAAGTCCTAACTTGTTTTACTAAGGTAAGTTTGGATCACAGAAGACAGTTCCACACGAAGTTTTTTTAAATTTGCTTACAATAGGCTGTTTTTCAGCCTATATTTTAATGTTTCTTTTATGTCAGACATCCATTAGTTTTATCTTGCATGCTTATAAGTCAAAGCAGGTTATTTAAATACCTGTTTTGCAAAAATATAGCTATTCTAGTAGCATTTTCTTTAGCAAGAATTTCTAAGTGAAAATAATGCTTTTTGATGGTGCATGTCTCCTCTCTCATCTACTCTGTGTTGAGCAGGTATCTCCATGCCTAAGCTCATAAATCCTGCAGACACTTGTGGCTATTCAAAAGAGACCTGTGACAACCAGAGAATAAGTGCGCTTGGTTAGTAGCCTAGTCTTCCTCTAGTCCACCTATGTGCTCAGTAAAAATATAATTTGCAAGATACTCTTCCTTTTGTGCAGGCTCCCCAAAGCATCAGGGTATCCCAGTGTTGAAGACTTAATCATGGCAAACCAAGTGCTGCTGAGAGGTATCTCAACACTGTAAATTATACCATGTTATACCATGGTCTGTAGTTGAAGGCAGCTTGTGCTTATTTCTAGTTTGAGCATAATTTAATCTCATTGTTCTGAAAAGTAGCCCCAGTTAAGACTTTATTTTTAGAAGAGAGTAAAGCAGAATAGGAAAAGAGCTTTTAGCTGGTGACCTGGCCAATTCTAGTTAAAGAGAAAAGTTTGACCAAATATGACCAGATTTTTAAAATTCATTTCTTTCATTTAAATGAAATTTCAATGAATATTTATTTTTGACACAGTTATTTCAAATCCAGCCCTGTATGTGCACAAAATCTATTGTAATATATTAAATTAAAGAAAAAATATAATTAGCATTAAAATGTATTTGACATTGGTATCCAGTCTGAAAGACAGTGAGAAAGAACATGTTCATGTTTCATTCTGGTGTTATTTGTTTCATAAGGGCCATTAAAAGTATGATTAAGGTATGTATAATTAAATTCTGGATTTATGCCTCCTAATTGCCTGACTAAAAGGGTCTTCACCTAAGCTGTGAATACAGGCTGTGTTTATATTGCAATATGTAGTACAGCAATACACTATGTTGTTCATCCTCAGATGTCTACTCCAGCTGCAATCCATCTACATCTGAGGGTAAACCCAGAGTTCTTCCTGCCCCCTGCATGTCCTGGCTGTTCCTGCAGGAAAACCTCAGCCTGTGTTCAGGAAGGGAGAGCCCCAGGATTGCCCTGGGCTGATGAGAAAGAGACCTGGACTGCCTGACACCATGGATTGCACTGAGTTGCTGAACAGACAGGTCCCAAATCCCTAGGAGAGACTCCTCCAGACAGTGAGCTGGCTGACCTAAGGTGTGTGTCCAATGGGGATAAATTGCTCCATGCAAGTGTCTCTACTTGTGTTTGCAACATCTCCTTGAACAGGCATTTAACTTTCAGGCAGTAGAAATTAGAGAAGGTGAAGCCCACCCTGAATGACTGTATTTGTTCAGTGGCCCACTGAAAGCATGAAAGAAACAAGTGTGAAATATGTGAATCTGCTAAGGTTTTATTTTCATTGCCAGTGACTCACCTCTGGGTATCCAGGGCCTGGATGGTCCTGCTCTGAGAAATGGGCTGTGTAAGCATCAGGGATTTAGTGCATTCCTCTAGACATGAGTATGACCCAAAGGGTGTGCTCTCTGCTGTGTTTGGGATACGTGTTGCCAGGATATGTGCCTCTTGTGGGGCTGAACCACTGAGACAGACCAGGGACCTTGCTGTGCCAGTCCTGCTGGGAGTTAGGCGTGAGCTCAGTGCTGAGCTCTTCATTTCTGAGCACAGCTTTTCACCTAGAAGCAAAATAGAGCATGCCCTGGGGACTTTACTATTTGTTTGCAGCTGAAATACCTCAGGACTAGATAAAAGCTTTGAAAATCTGTATTTTGGATGTGTACAGTTCTCAGGGGCTGAAGCCCTCAGGTGCTTTCTGGGAGGCTCCTGCAAGTGCAGTTATCCTCAGTCTCTTGTGTTTCTGCTCCATCCCTGTGTAGTACCTGGCATTATTATCTTCTCCCAGATCAGACCTGCAGAAACTTGTTGGAGTCCTTATAATAACCTCTTTATATCTTTTTGTCACCTGAAAATGAGTACTGACACTGCCTTTCACTGTGTGCAATCTGAAGCAATAAATCAAGTGCACTGTCACACACACAAATCCTCTTGGTTTTGTCACTGTCTGGCTTTTAATTTAACTCAGACTGGATATTATTTCTGGTTTTAGACCAAGTACAGCAATTAGATGCTTGCCACACTGCTAATAATTTAAGACTTAAAAATATCAATCACTGTTACTGCAGATAAATGTTACCCAGTATGACCAATGCATGAATGACAACCTTCTAGGGTGGAGAGAAGCTGCAAGATAGAAAATAGTATGTTTTATCACAGGAGAGGCCAGCTACTAAAGGATGTGCTGCCACACATGTGTCTAAAACTACTGTTGGTTACAGAGGATGATCTGATAAAACATGGATATTAAAAATGCCCTCAGTTGCTGTCCTGCTGGGTAAAGGCATTTCAAAAATCGAATCCCTGTACTTTTGATGTGTCAAGACTTCTGGTACTCTGCTTCACTGTACTGTTCTGCTAGTGCTTGGGAAAGGTGGCAAGACAAAACCGTGGTGTCTTCAGCTATTTTGGACCAAATCCTGCAGCAGTGAGAGCTGGGGCTTCTTCCCCAGTGTGGCACTGAGCAGCTGCAGTGTTCCCAACGTGTAATATCCTGCTGAAGGGAGGCAACAGCTGAAGAGTGCAGCACATGTATGTGTGTGTTCTCTTTGTTCAGTTGAGGCACAGCCTGGATGTGGCAGTGTTCCTGGTAGGGGTTGTAGACTTCTGTCATGCATCCTTTTATATCAAATATCTGTGGAACAAGATTAATATATTTAACTGCCCTTCAGTTTTCCTTTTTTAAATTTTTTTTTAAAGAATCCTTTCAATATGACTTCTGATAGAATCGCATTGCCTAATTTCCCATGTTTGAAGTGACCTTTTCATCAGCTTCTTTCTAAATGAAATTACTGCAAATTCATTATTCATAGAATCAAGGCACAAAGACCAAGTTGTAGAAAGTCAGGAGGTTACTTTCTTTGAAAATCTTTTGAAATCCTCCGACTTAGCTTATATATAACAATATTTCATGAGGGCGTCAGCAACTTTGTTCTAGCAGAGTCCAGTGTGGTCTCTCTTAGGAAGATTGAGAAGCTAACTATTATGGGTGTGTATTTGTGACTAACTTTCCTTTGCCATGGCTAGTTCTTGATTAAAGTTTCTGGAAGCTGCACAGACTAGATAATTAACAAATACGCAAATCCTTGGCCATAAAAAATGCTAGCTTGATGGTGTGTAAACAGGTTTTGCAGTGACACCCTTTTTCTGGTGAACATAATTCTAGAGCTCAATTACTTTGTATCTGTGAAGAAAATCCAAATAGTGATTTCAAATGATGAATTATTACAGCTTTCATCTAGATATAAAGGTGTTAATATTCTTTAGGTTTATTGGTATTTTCAGAGAGTAATATTTTCCAGGTTCAAACAAATATGTTCAAAGATGCTTGTTTTATACTGCTGTATAAAACAATATTATTAATGTATATTTCCTTTTCCACTGATTGGAAAAGGAAATATCACTGGTTTCAGAATTTATCTGAGAAGTTTAGTTCACATGAACAGCCACAGTCTTTGCATGAAGAATAGGCCAGCTTGCCTTCTTTTAACTTGTTTTCATCTCTTAGGAAATACTGGGCATGTGACTCAGACTAGTGTGATGTTTCCAGTCTTCTAATAAGATAACATATGTCCATGCAGATGCGTCTGAAGTTTGTGTGAAGCTTCTCTTGGAGAGTTTTGATGCAAGAGTGCAAGAAATTCCTCCAGATTTTTGTCCAGCACTTTAAGAAAATGTGTCTTGGTTCACTTTTGCACTTGCAAAGTTAAGACTGTCTTATATTTGATTGGTTTTTTTTCACTTTCCAAGAAGGAAAAAAGCTAACTTAGATTATCCACAATGTATGTGAAAGATCTAACCCTGAACTAGATGAAGAAGCTGCACCATTGCAGGGACACTTCAGAATCCACTACAGTGAATTTTCTGTCTAGCAGGTCTGAATCAAGTTTGGGGATATTTGATAATAAGCAAAACCAGTTGATCTTAAATTCAGTACCAGCTTGATATTTTTCACTTAGTTTTGTTTCATTGTGGTGATTTGGCCCTGGCTGGATGCTGGTGGCCGCCAAAGCCACTCTATCACTGCCCTCCTCAAGTGGACAGGGGACAGAAAATGTAGTGAAATGTTCAGAAGTTGAGATAAGGGCAGGGAGAGATCACTCACCAATTACCATCCCCTCCATGAGGCACAGCTGCCTCACCATGGGCTGCACCAGGGCTGCAGGGGAACCTCTGCTCTGGCTCCTGGAGCACCTCCTGCCTCTCCTGTTGCACTGGCCTTTGTGTCTGCTGTTCCTCTCACTTGTTCTCACTCCTCTCTTCTCTGGCTGCCATTACTTGCACAGAATAATTTTATTTTCTTCTCAAAAATGTTATCCCAGAGGTGCTATCCCCATCTCTGACTGGCTGGGCCCTGGCCAGTGGTGGGTCCATCCTAGAGCCAACTGGCATTGACTCTGCTGGACATGGGGAAATCTTATAGCAGCTCCACAGAGATGGCCCCCCTTCCATTACCAGAAACTTGCCCCACAAACCCAATTCATACATACATATAAGTGAAGGTAACAGGATATTTGCAATTTGTAACAAAACCTCACCATTTATTTTTTTATTTGTTGCTTAACATGGTGGGACTGTGATAACTGTCATTCTTCTTATTTCTAACATAAACAAACCCAGTAATATTATAATACAAAAATAATTAAAACTGTTTTTGTGTGCCAAAGAAGTGACTGCTCATTTTTAATAAGCCATCTGTTTCATTTAGAAATTGGCTGTTTATAAATTTCCTTTAGTCAGCAAAATATTGGCTTCTTCCAGTAATATTGAGAAAACCCCACAGGATCCAACTAATAAACTGTATTCTCTTTTCACTGTGAAAAAAGAAAGAAACAACATAGATTTTAAAAGAAAATGCAATTATTTGTGCCTCACAAAAGTGTGAGGCACGGTATTTGTGGCCAGAGGAAGGAAGCCATTGGGAATTGGAGGGAGGTGGGTATGAGAAGGGCAGTGCCTGTCCAGCCTCATGGACAAGGCTCACCAGCACCAAGCTGGTGGGAAGCGTGGTTGGGAAAAAAGGAGGAGGGAATTGAACTGGTTACAATGACGGTTTGTATCTCTCAAGATACTTCAGAAGGAGTTCCAGGGCACCAAGAGCTCACAGAATGAGGTTAAAACCAATATAACACCTAGTACTGAAATTGCTGTGAAAGTTTCTTGTTCTCATGGCATTTTGGAGGACAGGGGAGACACAGCAGAAGATATTATTTCAGTGGTTAACAGCTGATTTTCCATGAGAGTTTTACTGTACAAAGGACACTGATGGCGTGTCTGGGAGGCTCCTGGTTAATGAAGTTTGCAGCACAAATAAGAGAGCATATACAAGAGGGGAATATGATGTAAAGAGCAAGACCACAAGGGCTGGGAAGCAAAGAAGGGCTGCAAATATGTTCATTTCTTATCAAAAGGAAGTTGAGAGATGGGCTTGAAGAAAGGGTGCTTAAGGCATAACAAAGATGCCACAGGGTTCTTCACCAAGGCTCATGCTGAGGATTTTCCAGTCTTGCTGAGAAAGGCATAGCAAGATGGCTGCTACCTGAAGTTAGATAAAATGAATTCTGAAAGAAGATGTGGTTTTTTAGAAGGGAGAAAATGAATAATTCATTAGGGAATGTGGTAAATTTGGCATGCCTTCATGTGTTTATGGCAAAAGTAAAGTACATCTTTTAGGAGAATATTTAATCAAGCACTCAAAGGAAGTTATACAACTTGCTTGTGTAATGGGTTTTGCTGTGTGTTTGTGATTATTTTTCTTTGGTTTTGGAGCCAATGAATATATGAAGTTCCCCATTTATTTTCTTTCACAGAAAGAGAATAAAAACCCTTGCATTGTCCCAGCATATTCATTGCTACTGCTGTTCTGCATTAAGAAATGCCTATAACAGAATCTCATTATTTAGAGTGTCTGACAGTTGCCTGCAGTGGTCAGACTTTATTCACTTTCAGTACGTATTTGCCTGAAAATATTTAGTTTGGGACTGGTTGGGGGTGGCAATTGTTTGCTCTGAAAGTTAATAACATTCTTTATGGTTGTTCTGTACATGCTTTCTGCAGGGTCTGCCATTTTGGGGGCACAAAGGGTGCCCTCATGCCCCATGCCCTGTGCTGGGCATCTCCTCCTGTGAGAGCCCCTGGATGCACCTGAGGTGTTGCTCTGGTGCTCTGCTTCACCTGCTCTCCTACTGTTTGTAGCACACAGGGTGCTGGTGTGGCCAGTACAGCACTGCTCCCACAGGGCCACAGGGGAGCCCTGACCTGCAGGCCATGGCCCTCAGCCTCTCCCTTGCTGGGCTTCTGAGCTCTGGCTCTTCTGGCCACAATCAAGTGACAAGATGTTCATAACATTTAAAAGGTGCAGTGGTCACATAACAGAACATGTAATTCCAGTCTTCCTGTAAAACTACCCAAGATGCAGCAAAACTTATGGAAAGTAGATTAATCTGTTAACTTTTATAGGTTTTGGAAGTAATTTCAATAAAATCCACGTGGTTTCTTTATTATACTAGATTTTCCCCTAAAGAAATTGGTATTTTATTATGATGTTTGTCTTGGACTTTCAAGAATTGCAGTTTTAATGTACCCAATTATTTTTGTTATTAAAAAAGTCAGAAAGCAAACTGATTAAGATGTTAGAATTTTTGATTGTACTATCCAAACAATTCCACTTTGTTAGCAGAAATATTTGGATCCAAATTTTACTGGCAGCCAACAGACTTGTAATTGGGTTAAAAATAAGCAGGGAATCAATTTTTTTAAAAAAGAACTAAATCATTTACTCATGCCTCTGTACATTTTGTGCCATAATATAGTCTGATTTGAAGGTTTCTTTTCTTTTTTTTTTCAAGAGGTTTTGATAAAACTCATATGGTAGGTGACACCTTGTTCTGCAGTGGGAAAAGTGGCAAATCAAGTTCAAAATTCCCTTACTGCAATACTTCTTGAAGTCAGGCAGTACCAAAAGTAGGATTTTGAATTTTATCTTAATTTAGAGGTATGCTGTAACAGATACATTAATTTAAATACTTCTCACAATGCAGTTGATATTTTTCTTGCATGTGAATCTTAATAAATCATGCCTGCCAACGTAGTCCATTAAATGAGATGCATAATGTTGTATGGTTCTCCTAGGAACTGGGTGGAATTTTGGCCCTATGGAAGTCAGTGGGAATTGTGCCACTGGCTGCAGCAGGTCCAGTCTTTTCCCAGCACATTCATTCATTCATTTTTGAATGTGCGTGTCTAGTGTGCTGATTTTCAGCCTTAATGTTTGGTTTTGCACTTACATTGAAAAAGAACATTTTAAATCCTATCAGGAAAAAAGCCAATGCATGTTCTTAAACCTTTGGTATTATTTCCTTTGGAAGAACTAGACAGAGAATAATATGTATTTTTTCTTTATCTGATGGCAATATGCTGTACTGAAATGAAAAACATTTCAAGCTGAATTCAATTTTATGTTTTCATACGTATGTGTTTGTGAGTGTGTGTATTCTACTGACGTTATTTCCTATTGACTTAAGATACAGTTAAATATGGGTAACAGGCACGATAGGACTTTCTTTGAAAACCCTTGCCAATTAGGAATTGAAGGCTGGTAAGAAAATCTCTCCCTTCTTCAGTTCCTTTTTGATATCTGGAAATTCACAGCAGATGGCCCCGGTTCTCTCATTTGCACCATTCTGGCTTCACTGATTTAGGTTGTAGTAAATCCTGATTATCCAGCTATGAAAGTGGGATCAGGACCAGCGTTTTGGCAACTGGCTCTGACTATAAAAAGAACTCGGTACAGAGGAACAGTTTGTGGCTCTAATAAAACCTGTGGGATTTTTGCTGTTTACTTCACTGGAATCTGGATGTCACTAAAGTGTGGTGTTCTAAGTCACCTCTGTTAATATTCTGGTAATGAATGATGGATGAGATATCCCAGGGAAACAAAAAATGAAAAAAGACATCACTTACCAGTTATAGGGCAACCTGATGTAATTAGTGTTTGCAACCTTTGCGAAAGTGGGTTTTGTTTGTGTGATTTTTCACTTCTGTGAGGAGGGAGCAGTGAAATCTATGCCCAACATACCATAGGCAAAGACCTGTTCTGACAAAATAGAACAGCAGATTTAATTTTCATTTTGTCTGAGAGATATTTAGCATTTTTGCTAAACTGTAATATGCCACTGTGCTGAAATCTATAAATGCGTAACTTTCCTGAACTGCAAATTTAGTTATACTGAATTTGCTGGGTTTCCATAAAATTGCTGTAGAAACTTTACGGCAACAGAATTCTACATAAATGCAATTTGCAGGTTTGTCACTTTTTCAGCTATATTTTCCATCCTTCTCATCTTTGTGTTATGGAGAAATACTGACTTTGTGGAATCACTGCAGAAAGTTATAAATGATGTATGAAATGAGAAATCCCTGCTCAGAGCACAGAACTTAATCTATGCTATTTGCTGTGAAAGTCAGCTCAGCTGCAAGCAGAAAAGCCCACCAAAGCCAGAAGCTACAGACTAAGAAAACTAAAGCGCACTCTAAGTAATTTTTTTTTTTTTTGCTTTGTACCAGGGATAAGCCAGGGCATAGTACTGCAAGCTGCAGAAAGTCATGGGGAGGGCAGGCATTCTCAGTTTGGGTGTGCTGAGTTCCTGTGCAGGCTGTGGGTTGAGCAGACTGCCCTTATCTGAGAGAGGAACTTCTCTGTCTGTGCTGAAATGGGAAGAGGTGATACAGGGACAGCTGCAGGAGAGGGATTGGGCTTAATTCCCCCAACGCTGCATGGCCACCAATGGAAAAAAACTATAAAATGCCCCACTGTTCTTTCAGGATTTTTCAAATTGAAGTGTCTTTGTGTGTGTAGTGGTTACAGCACTTTTGTGGGATCACTTGTCAGCGTGACACAGTTTATGTCACCTTCTTGGATGGACAGAATCCACAGCTACTGCCATCATCCTACAGGATCCAGCCCACTGGAGAAGTAGATGCTGCAAGAACAAAAAGTAATCCTGAAAGGATGCAGTGATTTCCCTCTCCTCATCCATAGATTTTTTTCAAGCTCCTGCCTAAAATCTCCAATTCTGCACTAGAGTTAGGGAGGCTGCAGTCAGTTGGTTGTGTCTTTCTGTAAAGAAGGCATTTTTTGCAGTTGTTGTCTAAAACTCTGTTTCTCATGAAAGCTGCTTTGTCAGAAAGATACATTAGCCCTACCTATGAATAGGAACAACCAGCCATTTTGTGATAGAAGCAGCTTGCAAATAACTTCAGTGGTTCCTAAGAAACAAACACTTCTGCCAAACACCTGTAGTGGGGAATGCACTGTACAGGTAACAGCAAACCTTGGCATATCACACTGTTTATTTCCCTTGTCCTCTCTACTTTATTGTGAACTCCTTATCCATTGTGGATAGCTGCTGAGAAGGATGCTAAAGGAAGCTTCAAATTCTGAAATCCCAGAGTCAAACCTGGGCAGGAGGAGAGAGCAGCAGGTCATAGGTTGAAGTGGCTGGATTCTAAGCTTGGCTTTGTAAGAAACTCTTTTGGGAAGCTGTCTCTGCTGCTGTCCTCCCCCAGTAGCTTACTGCAGGGCTCTCTGTGGCTGCAGGCTCCTTCAGTAGCTGCTCTGCATCCCAGAGCAGCCTTGAGTTCTGAAGGATGAAGTGTTTAAATGTGCACAGAGGGTCAACTTGGAAAGACCAGGATTTATTTACAGGACAGTTGGCCTGCAGTCTAGCACACAGAGCTGCTGCTTATATCCTAGGTAAAATAGATGACTTGGCACTTGGCAAGTGCTACAGATACTGCTAAAAAGGTGTTTCTTGGCTCATCCATCTCTTGCAAGGTGCAGAGGAGCTGTGGCAGCTATATAAAGAGTTTGGGGAAAAATAGAGACACATGAGTAATGGAGTAGTAAAACTCAGTTCAGCTCCTTGGCACTTGCAAACTCAAGCCAAGCCCTGCGGCCTTAACTTGAGAAAAAAATTATCTGGAGAAATCAAAGGGAGTTTTAACTTAGAAAACCACTCTACTGCTTGCTTGTTCTAGGAGTAGGTGTTCAGCAGCAAAGTTCCCTTTCTTTGGCTATACAGGCTGTGACTAGGGACAAGTGTCTCCTCTTAGTATCACAAGTGATGCAAAATTAATCAGAAGCAAAATTCTGACAGCTAGAAAAATCTGCCATATTATTAAGAACAGCTTCTAAAATGCTGAAGAAAAATATAATCAACCGCTAAAGCACATCTTGGGGAACTAAAGGGGTTTATAAATAATCATTAGAATAAACTGCTGCCTGCCGTGAGGCACATCTCTTATTATGTCTGCTATGTCCCTTTCAGCTCTCTCACTGCATCATCAAGCATGGATTAAGGTCAAATAAATTTAGGATGACTGAACTCAACAGTCTTGACTAAGTTTCTAAAAATGTGAAGGACACAATCTTGTGAGTGAAAAAGTGCAATGTATTCAATTGCACTAAAATACTCAGATTACAACTGGTTCATAGACCTTTTCACAAGAAAAATTTATTGACAACATCACCGTGCCAATAAATTCACATATATTTAGAATAATGCATATAATTATGTCAATATAGTGAGGAATAATTATGGTGGAAATAAATATGCCCCCTCCTATTTTTAAAGTACTTTACTGTTTACATATTTTTCATGTTTGAAATGGTATCAGTTTATCAGAAGATACTCCAGGTTTGAGCAAGCAAGGATTATGTTGCATAATATTATTCTCATGTTTATTGACACTTCTCTTAAAAGAAGTTAGACTCCTAGACCAGCTTTTTATTGTGTGTGTTTATTTCCAGTATGATGCGGTTTGTGCCTCCCTTACAACTATGAAATTTATGCCAATTCTAACTTTTAGCTTGAATAGATCTTCCTGATGCTTGTCTTCACAAATGTTTCCAGAAAGCAGCTGGCTCCCAGTCGCTGGCTTCCAAGGCTGGCTTGTTCACCTCCTCCTCTAAAAGAAACTCTGCTCCCCAGATGGGAGGATGTGGAGCTGTGGAGGATGCCTATGGGAAGTGCCTTCAGCAGCACCAGAACTGAAGGAGGGAGGGCTATAGGTCCATTTTCGTCTGCGCTGAAGGAGGACTACAAACCTGACAGCCATATGGAGAGAATGCTGACCAAACCTGAGAAATTAAACCTGATCAGAAAACATAAATATAATAGGTGCAAGGAGACCTGGTGGGAGCTTCCACAAACCTAGACAGAGAGAAGTAAAGCTTTAGAAAGGTAAAAGAGTTGAATGTGAGCAGGGCAAGGTGTCTGCTGCAAGCAGAAGAGAACCTGTTTCACATCTGCAGTAAAGAAGAGCACAGTTTTCCCACAGAACAAGCCTTCAGAGGGCTCCCTGGGCTCCCCTTTCCTGGGCAGAGGGACACTTCCCTGTGGCAGCGTGCTCTCCATGCAGGGATGGAATGGCAGGGGCTCCATGCAGGGATGGAATGGCAGGGGCTCCATGCAGGGATGGAATGGCAGGGGCTCCATGCAGGGATGGAATGGTAGGGGCTCCATGCAGGGATGGAATGGCAGGCTCTCCATGCAGGGATGGAATGGCAGGGGCTCCATGCAGGGATGGAATGGCAGGGGCTCCATGCAGGGATGGAATGGCAGGCTCTCCATGCAGGGATGGAATGGCAGGGGCTCCATGCAGGGATGGAATGGCAGGGGCTCCATGCAGGGATGGAATGGCAGGCTCTGCATGCAGGGATGGAATGGCAGGCTCTCCATGCAGGGATGGAATGGCAGGGGCTCCATGCAGGGATGGAATCGTAGGGGCTCTCCATGCAGAGGTGGAATGGCAGGCTCCCCAGTTATTGCTTCCAGCCTGCCTCTATTCTCTGGCACTGTGCTGAATGCACTCTCCATTCTTTTCTGAGTGCTGCTTTTCAGCCTCACTACTGAGCTTTATCTTCCAGGCTTTTGCTGATCTCCTATGTATTTTGTTATCCTCTGATTTCTCAACTGATGTTATTATTGATGTTCCAAGGTTTTTTTGAGAATAGTCTGAATGTTTTTTATAGCTCTGCATGCCAATATCACATTTTATAATGGGTACTGCAGTGAGCAGTTGTTGACTGTAGATGCTGTTGTCTGTTCAGCAAGTTACAACAGTTTTTTTTTTCCTGCAGTTTCTAGTAGCCAGTGTGGTTAAGATGCATGACTAAAAACTGTCCCAAGCTATAGATGAAGACCAATAATGTTTCCAGTGTTTTTTTGGACTTTTGATTTGTTTTGTTTTAGATTAGCAAAATCTGCATTATCATTTTGAGGGTAGAAAGGGAACTGACTGCAATAAAAGCAGAACAAGATTTATAGCATGTTCTTAATAAATAAAGGCACACTGCTCTGCCAAATTATGCAAGATGTGGCATGTCACATTGTTCTGTTCCTCTTATGATCTATGGTGCCATATGGACTTAAAAAATAGGACTATTGTATGGATTTTTGCAGCATAATTGGCATTGACACTTGTATTGATTGAATAAATGAAATAACATGCACAGTTCTGACAATCTTTTCAGGTTTCTAAGATTACAGTCGTAATGATTCTATGTCAGCAAAAAAGTCTTTAGGAATTTAAAATGAAGCCACAGCCAGTTCATTAATATACATATGTTTGAAATTGCAGCCCTAACAATTGAGTTCTCTGCACTGAATGCTATAATATATATTGTCGTGAGCTATATGCCCTCAGATCATTTCTGTGAATTACAAGAAAATTATGGAGTGGAGAACATTTTATTATTGTGCTTTTCATCCAGGGATACAGCTTTTCACTGATGAAAATTGAAAACACTGAAAATTAAAATGTAAATGCATTTATCAAAAGAAGAGGAAAAAATTGAATTCTGAACTTTAACTGCTTTTGCATTTTACTTCTTCAAAAAGCAATTTTGATATTTACATCTCAAAAGCACAAGTAGTCAGACTGTAATATCTATTTGGATTCTTACTAATAAGTGACTGGCTCTTTGTTGCTGGGGGTCTGAAGATTTGTTTTAGTAAAACAGCATGGAAAGCTGCGTGGGTGTTTATTTGTGTATGTGCATATTCTGAGAGACAAACAAAATAATTATACATTTATTTAGCCTTTCTCTCCTTTCTGTTTAACACATTCTTTTTGTGTTTTTTACAGGTCAGTGCCACATTACAAAAGATGTGAGTTACTCATGTCTTTGTACAGAAGAAAGAAAAGACAGAAAGCAAGGAACACTGGAAGCTCTTTACATGAAATTTAGCACTTAATAGACAGGATAAATGCATAATTTAAGGTTTATTTAAGCTGGATTTTTTTTTCCTTTTAGTTACAAAAAATATGTGTTGTTTTTTGGTTGGCATCCTGACTTAACTGAGGATATGTTAACAGCCCCCAAGAAGAAGAAGCTCATCCATATTGCAAAGAAGGCTGTGGGCTCAGTTTCCTGCAGAGGAAGAGTGCTGGATGAGGCATGGAAGCAGGCAGGCTGTGCAGGAAACTGAGACTTTCTGTGCCTCTGGTGCTACCATGTAGTGTAAGAAAATAAATGTATTATCTAAATGGAGACTGTGCCTGTTTGTGCAGTCCTTACTGTGTGCACAGTCAGAAGAGTTGACTGTCTGTAGTTAAAATCCATCCAAATCCTCTACAACTGGCACAGGTAATGAGTAGGTAAATCCTTTGTGTATCACTTTCACAGCTTTTGTAATTCCCTTCTCTTTCTTTTCCTTAACTTTGGAAGCATATTTTTTCTGGACATTTTCTGAACTCCTTCATGCTGGGCAGCAGTGCTAGATCCCTAAGATTTAAGTGACAAACCCCACAGACTCAGGGACTTGATGCCAAAACTCTCACCATGTGTAAATACAGAGGAGGCACCGGGAGAGAAAGTGAGTGCTGTTCTTCCCTCCCTATTTGTGAATCTTTGGTTCCATCATGTCTGTCTCTTTTAGTGTTTCCCATTGTATTTGGAAGACAATGTTTATCTTTCTTTAATATTTTTAATTAACTTTAAAATTGTAAGGTGATAGCTAAGCATAAGAAACACAGAATGTTATACATGGCACAATATCTATCACAGAATAATTGGTACCAAGCAAAAGTTGATGCCTTTTAGGATCTCAGATACTTAAATGGTTAAGAATTTTCTGCATTCATATTTCATAGGAAAAAACTTTTCAAGAAAAGATATTGGAAAAATATGTCTATTTATGCTAAATATGTTCATAGCATTTTTTAGAATGAAAGCAAATCTGGTTTCATTATCTTTATTTAAGAAAAATTACTCAAAAATTTTGGTTGAGTTTTGTGGTAGAAAAAAGTTATTTTTTATTCTATTTAGGTATCTGATACCTCTTTTTACTGTGAAAGGAAAATTACTTCATTGTTTCAGATGTGTCAGACAGTGGAATATCTTGGGCTATCAAAACAGACTACAACAGTCATGATCAGAAACATTTTGCTTTAGCATGTAAGCCATTATTTCTATAAAATCATTCATATTCTTAGGATTTAGCAGGCATATTTTGTGAATTTATTTACATCTTCCCAATGTTTTATTCATTTATTGTTTCAGTTTTATCTTTGTTTTTTCTGTTTCCCTGTCTTTCTTGAATTTATGATTAATGTTTCTTTAAGCAGCAAAACAATACATTCCAGATCAAGAGTTATGCAAAGACATAGCTTTTTTTGAAGAATAAAATATCAATAAAATATCAGTATTCATAGCAAGTTTTCTTTTTATGAGAGAGATGTTGTAGGCAAAAGTTATGCTTAGACCAAAATAAAAACTATGCAAAGGGAGAAAAATGAAACAAGCCATCAATGTTTGTGGAAAATTCCAGTCACTACCTGGATCTGGATACAATTGGCAAAGAGGACAAAAGAACTAATGGCATGGATTTAATGGATCAAGTTTCTCTTCTGCAGTTCATCTCTTCATTAATGGCCCATGAAAAGTGAAGACCAAGATATTTGGACCAAAGAGCTGCCAGAGACTAAACCAACCATTACCCCTTGAAAGATTGCATCATTGATGCTTTAAATTAAATCTTTATTGCCATTGTAAAATGTCTGTGAGTTACCTAGAGAAAATAAAATATATGGTTCTCAGAGAGTGGTCATTATTTTTAAGCTAAATAAGAAATGTCCTTTCCCCTTAGGAACAGTGGGAAATGGAGCCCTCTGTAGGTCTTCCTCCGCTAGATTCCTGGCCAAAGGCTATTCTACCTTTCCATGCACATCTGGTTCTTTGTTCCTTTTGAAAGAGGTGAATCAAGGTTTGGGTCACATCTGCAGGCCCTATTCTAACAGTAAAATAAAAATAACCATATTTTTTTATGGAAGAAAGAAATTTTCCATGAAAAATTATCTAAGACAAAGATGGGCGTTGTTTAGAAACAGAGACTTGGGAGGGACCTTTTTGCTCTCCACCAATACCTGGAAGAATATTACAGACAGGTGGGGGTTGGTATTTTCTCCCATGCAACAAGCAATAGGACAAGAGGAAATGACCTTGAGTTGTATCACGTTCTGATATTTATTCACTTAAAGGGTCGTCAAGCACTGAAACGGGCTGCCAGGGGCAGTGATGGAGTCACCATCCCTAAAGGTGTTCCAAAAGTGTATGTCTGTGGTGTTTGGGGACGTGGGTAAGGGATGGACTTGGCAGTGGTGGGTTACTCGTTGGACTTGCTGATCTCAAAGGTCTTTTCCCACCCCAACAATTCTGATTCTATGATACTGTGTTTTAGTGGTGAACATGGCAGTGATAGGTGAGTGGTTGGACCTGATGATGTTAAAGGCCTTTTCCAGCCTAAACAAATCTGTGAGTCTCTGGCTCCATGGTACAACCTCTGGCTCTGTGGTACAAGAGCCATGGGAGAAAGCATCACTGCCTCAGGCTGCTCTGTAGCTTCCTGTCTTACATCTGAAAGGCAAAGACTTAGAGATCTAAACACCAGCATGGCCCACAGGGGTTTGGGTCAAGAGTTTTTGGTGACAATTCCCTGACAGGACTGTAAGTAGTTCAGTGGCCTCAGAGGGACGGAGGGCCCAGGCAGGTGCCTGTGAAGAGTGGCTGTTCAAGAACCAAATATTTTTTGTGTGAAAGAGAAGGTAATGTTTCAATGGAGATGCAGAGGTTTGGATCTTCACAGTGTGACTCAGGAGCATTCAGGCCTAGCTTCAAAATATCAGTGTGCAAGGGAAATACCTTAATAATTGCTGGATGCAGTGGCACAGCTTAGCTCCAAAGAGCTACTTTGTGCTGGACAAAATGGCTCTCACAGGCACTCAATCACAAGACTTCCCGTTTCTGAATAACAGAAATATTCTCAGCTGAGAAATTTGGTCACTGACAGTATCCTGGCAGCTTGAGAAACAGCCACTTCTCTGTGAATAGTGGGGAATGTAGCATTTGTAGCTCTTCTGTTCAGGAATGAATGGGACTGCTTTCCAGGACACAGTGTGAGGATCTCCTGTAAAAAAAAAAAGGATGTAGGTGCCAAAAAACAGCAAAATTAAAGTGCATATACTCGGAACAGTAATTTTGAAATAGTTTCCTTGGCTCTCATATATATATGGAGGAATCTAAACTCCATGGCTGCCTGATATTATATTTTTGTTTATTTGGTTCATTTAAAAAAATTAATTAAATAATTAATTTATTTACAGTCAAAGTTGGATCATTTGTGAAGACTCTTAGAGACTCTATCTCAACTTTCTGCCCAGAAAGGTTCAATCCCAAATTTCTCACCTATCCTCCATAGGAGAGGCCCAACAGCTGTGATGCTGGGACAGGAGCAGGAGCTGGAGCAGGGTGTGTGGGGTGTGATCTGCTGTTTCTCTGACTGAAGCTGTTCCACTATGCAGAAAAACCTTCACAAGTAAAAAGATCAATCAGGCACCAAGAGAGATATATTTGTACAGCCACCTGGCAGAAGGAAATCTACATACCACCCCTCCACCAGGCTCTTTCTCATGACTTTATGAGAAAAAAACACTGGAAAGTGTATAAAAAAATTCTGATCCTATGATCTTTCTTTTCACTTTTTATTTAATTGGATTGTACATAAGTGCTTTGCATAGGAGGAACCCTTGTCAGAAGTGTGAAGCCCTTCCTGCTGAATGGGCAGATGAAAACATGCTCAATATGCTGCTGTACGTGTCTCATAAGCTAAGCTTCAAGTTGATCTTTGATCCTATGAAACAAAGAGCTGCTTTTAAAATGTGTCTTAATTGCAAAGTATGAAATAAAAACCAGTTGTTGGTGGCAAAAATTTCTGTGCATCCCTGCTATTACCTACAGAGAAAGAAAGTGCAGGCAGCCTGAGAGACTCCCTGGAGTCTGTGCACAAGTCACAAGTCACAGCACAACCCTTCTAGAAAATCTCAGATAGAAATTAATAATGTTCTTTTTCCCCATCTCTGTCTTGTTCTGGGTCCAGCTGAGGCTTGACTGCTTATACAGCTGAGAAATTCAGGTCTTGGTGCCTTTCTGATTTTGTGCAAAGATTTTACTCAAGCTCTGCTTCATTCCCTAGATTTGAGCCTTCTGTGCTTTACTCACATGCATTGATGGCAGGACAACTCCCAGTACAGAGCAGCAGTATGCAGAGCTTTTTGCGAGGTTAGGAAATGAATCTGAAACTTACAAACCATTGTTTATCTCATTATGTGCATCTACAGAGAGCCAAGAGCAACCTACACAGGTTGTGAGTTTTAACTCCCAGCTGATGGAAGCAGATTGCTGTTTGGAGCAAGGGAAGCCCAGTGCATGGAGTGCAGCCGAGCCTCCCTGCCCTGCCCCGTGCAGGAGTCACGGACTCTCGTGGCTGTGGCTCCCAGAGTGGCCTCAGTGAGCACAGCATCCTTCATGCCTGGCTAACAAATTCACTTAAAGGAGCACTCACTCAGAGGCTGGCATTTTTTTCCCCCCCATTTTGTCAGATGGATGAATGTCACAGCAGCCAAGGACAGATGAAGGTTTGAAATATTATGAACAGAGGCTTTTCACTAAGATAATATAAAGTCAATTTTTGCAAGCATATCTCTGAGGAGGAAATAGGCTGGAGATTATAATGAGAATTTTTTCTAGCTGTAAAATTTTGTTAAGATGCAAGCAAAAAAAAGAAAACAAACAATCCACTAAGCCTATCAAACTTAGCTTAGTCCTGAAACTCCAGTGTTTCTTAAGACAATACGACTTGAAATTGCCACATCATTCAATTTTAAGTGATTTGCATACCAAATGCAAAAAAAAAAATTATTAACTAGAAACTTACCCCCTACACCCCTCTGAGACATATGGTGAGACAGCCACAGAAATGATGGATGTAGTGGGTGATTGCTTGCTGAAGCAGTGTGTGAGAAACTATGCTAGGAATAATTCATGTCAAGACATGGTCTTAACTAAAAGACGTATTAAAAACAACATCTTGACAGGTTTAATATCTTACATGATACAAATAATCCGTGACTTCTAAAGCATGTGAACATGATATTTCAGTAGAACTTCAATTTTATTAAAAGATTTCAAGAAATGCTTCATCTAATGTTAAATCATCCTTTCACAAAATAAAGGAAACTTCAAGTCGTTCTGAATTATGGTATGGCCTCATCTTTATCTAATGCTGCTTCAAATCAGTAGTAATTCCCCAGGGAAAGCAGAATAACGATGGTATGAAATAGGTGAAAGTCACCCAATAAACAGGACAATGAGGCATTTTGTATGAAAATGCATTTCAAAGTATTAAAAAAAGGATTTAATACTTTTTCATGATGAGAACCCACTGATATCTTTGCTAATACAGCAGATGTATTTCACATGAATTTCTGTGACCTGTATTTATTAAAGAGTAAATTTTCAATAACTGAAGTGACAAAAGTTGGATGTTTAACAATGAGGGAAATCAGATGATGCTAACAAGTAAAACTAGCATTGCTTACTGCTGTGATTAATCTGTGGTTGTTGAGACAGCTATAAGATCAGCAACAGTGGGTTCTAAAGTGACCACTTGGCTGTACCCACCATGAACAGAGATCGTGGGTGAAGGGACAGAGGATGGAGCTGAGACATACGGACTGCTCCTCACCTAGCATGGGATCCTGGGCACTCCAGCTTTCCCATGTCAATTCTTGTTTGTCTCACAAGTTGAGAAAGCTGTCCTTGACTGAAGGAATTTTAAAGTGTTTTTCATAGTCATTGGCCAATGAAATAAGCTAATAACAAGTAAAGCTTATAATAAGTAAAGGCTACAAAATGTCTTCTATTCTATAGTGGTTTTCATCAAAGGACAGGATTCTCAAGAACTGAAATAAAGAGAGTTGGGATCAGCATGCAGAAGAGCCAAGTAATTAATCCGTGTTTCACACCAGAGGTGTTCAGGTATCTCTGAGGTTAAGTATAAAGAAGATTGTCCTTTTTCACTCTCATCTCTCTAATTTTGTGCATCTACTTGTTTTGAAATTAAATTGGGTCAAACTTTGCAGAAGCTAGATCAAAAAAAAAAAATCTTATGTGTCCTGTAAACCATGGAGTTTAACAGATGCTGACCAGATGGAAACAGCCATTTTTTTTCAAATGATCTAGTATTGTCAGTTGAAAAGTATGCAGTTTTGTGGATTTATAGTGTTGCCCTCTGAAAAATCTTGCTAGTTCTAACCAGTGATGTTTTTATCTTTCCATAAATTAGACAAAGGCTGAGATTTACCTCACAATGAAAGCATAAAGTATATATATTCCATATATTCCTGAAAACTAAGAAAGTAATCACATAAGCCCTGCAGTAATATTCAAATGCCCAGTCTTCTCGTATTGCTATTGTTTATCAGTATGGAAGTCTTGAAATAATAGAATCTGGATCATAAAATGGTATATAAAAATTATTTCTTATCTTTAATATGCCTTTCTATCTGGCAAGTGAAATCCCAGCTCTCTATGTTTTATATGTGAAAGGGTGATTTTTTTTTCTGCCAATGGCCATCTTGTCAGCAGCTTCTTATTAATTCCTATAATCCTTTCCTTTGATGCCTTCTGACATCAGAACTTCAGGAGTGTACATTTCTGTGCACAAGCAGTTAGACATAGTAATAGAAGAGAACACACTTTTGGTGGCTCTGACAAAGACAATTTGATGGCCAATAGCCCCAGCTTTTGAAAAGTCTGACTTATCTGTGAATGAACCCTTAAACTTAACTGATTGTGAAAAAACATAGAAGACTCCCAAAGATTAGTAACAAGGAATAATGGAAAAGCAACAGGCATCTCAGAGCAATAAATAAATCAATATTTGAAGTTGAATATTATCAGAATATCTATAGATTTCTGAAGAAATCCAGCTTTCTTGAGCAGTCCCCAGCTTGCTCACTGTTATATGACATAATAATTAAATATTCGATATTGCAAACTTTGCTAAAATAACCTCTTTGCACTCATGCAAGAGATGAAAATTATTTCCTTCCAGTTCTCAGAGGGAATTTGGAAATTCAGAAATTAAATTTTAGAATCTGCCTTTATAAGGAAATATCAATATATTGTAACATTTGAGAGGCTAATTCAGTCAAACTACTTTTTGATGTTTCTCGGGAAAGGCACAAGAATCCTGGTGTTCTATGGGAGCCCAGAGCTTGAGAACAAGAGGGAGTTGGAGTTCTTGGTTCTCAGTTGGTAAGTGTGTGTGACATTGCCTTGGCTTCTTTCAAGTCCACTGAATAAATCACTTTACACTGCCAAAGTGTCTGACCCTAATTAACCACAGAACAACCTGGGGAGGTAATTAGGCTGTGGGCAGAGAGAAGCACAGAAAAAGGCAAAAGAGCCATGGATAGTAATGAAGAAATTGTTTGTTAGTTGAACCATTGGGAGAGGGGACCAGAATGAGAAATACACTTAGGTTTATGGATGTAAAACAAGGATTAGACAAAAATTTGCTTCAGCTTTGAATTTCACCTTTAAAATTATTCAGGTTACTACTTCTTTCATATAAAGTAAATTGACGGGTATCTGGTTCAGTAACTTTTCTATTCAAATCTGCAAATTTTATTTTATTTTATTTTATTTTATTTTTGCTCCTCCTGAGCTGAGCAAAATAACATGCAGAAGAGATAATTGGATCCCACCAGTGATTTTTAATTCTTTTTGAGTTACCTTGCTGAACACATGAGCAAATGGTAGCACATCTTATAAATCAAAGGCTAATAACCCAAATCAAAAAAGGAGACCCAATTCTGCCAGCTGGAGCAGTGAGGCTGATACCTTTTTTTCAGGACCTTAATAAGCTGAGAAGGTCCATTCTTTCAGAGGGAGCTCTCAGTGTGTCAGACAGATTCAACACATCAGTGAATTAATAGGTGAGCTGAATCCAAGCTCAAATAAAATGAGAAATAGAAGTTTAGACAGCAACATCTAAGCAGTGAGAAAGTACCTTCCTATTTTTTCCTGTTTCATGTAAGCTTAGAAGACAGGAACAAACAGAAAGAGGTGAAGAAGTAACAAAAAATGGTAGAAGAGTAATGAGTTCTCTGTTTAATGCACTCAGCAATAGCTTGTAGACAGAAAATTTCTGAGTGCAGTGGATGTATTTCTCTAAAATTAGAAAGGAATAAAAGCAACCCATTGGTTTGGTCCCACAGGATGGGATACAAAGCTGAGGTCCATCAATAAAAATTGAATTAGATTTACAACTCTGCCCTATTACCTAATTATAGCATGCTTGGGGATATATGGTAATTTATCAATAAAGAGAGACCTATTGAACATGTTAGTTATAGGTTTCACACTGAAGACTATTTTCATTAATCAAGCAGCTAGATAGTTACCCTCACCACTTTACTTTTAAAGGAAGGGGAGTTAAGTTTCTCCTGTAGAGCTGCTTCTGTCTCAGTGCCTGGCCGGAATATACATGAGTCAAGAAAAAAACATTCTTTGTTTATATGCAGAGCATGTTTGCAACTTGTGTTAGTCTAGTGGCTCCAGTGAGTTTGCAGCAGGCTGGAAGTTGCCTCTGCATGTTGCATTCTGTTTCACCTATTTGTAATGTGAGCAACACCAATTCTACATATAAAATCATCTTTTAAGATGTAAATAAACCCACCAGATTCTTAGGGAAGAAGTAAAGGTTGCTCAGGCATCCTTGCTTCTATTCCTTTGTGTGTGCTTTATGATATAGTCTATAATTATGTGACTAAATGTAAAAATGTGCTGGGTGTAGAAGAACACGTGATCACATATTTATATGCATTGAGAGCCAAGAGGATGGTTTTTTGGGTCAAAATTATTTGTGACTTTTTCTGAGCACCTAATATTTCCATCAGTTTTCTGCTCAAGTACTATTGCATTCTTTTGGAGACTTTTTTTTTCTGTGAACTGAGGACAAGAGAGCAGAGTTCAGCCAGATACTCTGTGGCTGCCCATCCTCACCCTTCCATGTGATATGGAGCGTGTGCTGCATCTGCTCATGGGCAGGTGCTCCCTGCCCCTGCTAACTTTCCCCAGAAAATCCTGCACTGGGAAGCTTTCCTTGTCTGCATGCTGTAGGCTGCCAGTACACACCTGGACATTGCCTCTGGTCCCTGTGCCACAATGCTCCTCCAAACCCATCATTTTACTCTGACAGTGGCAATCTCAGAGCTTATGCTCTGTGCCAGGGATAAGAATAAGAGAGCCCTGCCAGCACGGGAAAGTGATAGTGCAGCTGCTGCAAAAAGTGAGTGTAGGGATGATAGTGAAGAGAGTAAATTGTTAGCGACACAAAATTTACAATTGTAATGAGGATTTGTCTGCTGACTGGTTTATCATCCATCAGCTATTTCTGGCCTTAGGCAACACCCATGCTGTTAGCTGTTAACAACTTCAGTCTGCTTCCTTCTACTTTAGTTCATTGCTTTATTTTTGCTTCAGTAAGTTTCAGCACCTAAAAAAGTGAAGTTAAAAATGGATATGAAAATTTTATTTGTGGGTGCTTTAGACATGGAGATTCACCCACAAAAGTGTAAAATGTCAACTGCTTATTTATTTTCTTCTTGATGTGTAGGATTTGGCTACATTAATGAAGGATTTCCTCCCCCTCTTTAGAATACCACATTTTTATTTTAAGCCTGAAAAAGCATTGTCTTCACAAGTATCATAGGCAAACTTGCTGAGGGTTCACTCAGTCCCACTGTCCATGTCACCATCAAATATGTTTAACAGTGCCACTCCCAATACCAGCCCTGAGGAATGCCACTGGTCTCCAGGCTAAAGGAGCATGTACACATGTTCCTCTTTCAAAGGCTTTTAAAAATACATTTTACCTGAAGAAGTGGGTAGAATAAGCCCAGTATCAGTCTGGCAGCTAGGGCTGAAGTGAAAAATCATTTTGCTTCTAGCTTTTATTCTTCTATTGTGCAGTGAGAGCCCTTTAAGGTGAGCATCTGAATAATGTTTTGACTGCAACTTGATACATTTTAATTCCTTCATCATCATCATTTGCTGGAAAAAAAATAGTTGGGCAACTGAATATGAATTTCTCTTGAAGATGGCATTTACTGAGGCAATGGAACAATGAGGCACAACTCCACAGTTGCATGGAGGTTTTATATTCATTGGTTCATGTTCTTTTCCTTAAATCTTTGCCTATGGAAAATTGGACTGTTATCTATCTGTAATGCTCTTGAATTCTGGAGATGGAAAGTACCCATCAGGTGATGTGACAATGGCACTGGCTGTTGTCTACCATTTTATTTCCAATTCTAATTCTGGAGAATTGTAAACACTCGTCAATAATTACCAAAGAAGAATACTAGAGATGCCTAAACATTCACATCTTCCACAGAGCCAACAAGACTAAAAGTAATAAGAATTAAATAAAAACAATCCAAACTGCTTCTCCATTTAGAATGCTTAGTTCTTCCTAGTTCTGAGACCCTAAGAAGTTTAGTTTGTCTTGCTTCCATTTTTTAAAACATGTTAAGAACATTTTTTGTCCTAATGTACAGGAAACGTAGTTGAAATGATTACTGCAAAATCTGCACAATTTTGTGCATGTGCATTGCCATCTATCCATAGTCTGCAGTTTCATCTTTCAGAATGGATGTGCAGATGAAAGGCATCTACAGCCTTGGCAAAAACAGCCCTTGTATTTGAGAGGATATGAAAGCTCATTTTAAAATACGGGTATTCTTGTGTTAAAACACATATAATTAGTTTTAATTTTGGCCTTAGCATGTAAAATTTATTTCTGAAGTTTTACAGCTTGCTCACCTTTTTATGTCATTTCCAGTCATTTACAAACATTGATCAAAGGAAATCCAGTCCTATATAAACAAAAATGTTGTTAATTTTTGTCTCACTCCAAGAGTTTTTGTATTGCTAATTGCTGGGTTTATGAACCAAAGCTGATTGATTGAGAGCATTGGATATAAGATGCTTCCTGGTGTAGCACTTTAACTTTGGAAAGTGCTTTGCCATACTGCTGTGGAAAGCTAATTGAGAAGGGAGTGTTCCAGTCTTCTCAGCACAGAGCAACTGCAGTGTTTTGATTGCTTTTTGCTGCTAATTGCTTCAATTTAATGAAATGTCAAGTATCAGAAAGTTATGTCAGACCAGCACTCCTGGTCCCGTGAGAACAGCACAACCAGGACACCCAGGAGCACCAGAGCTTTGTGTCCTGCCTCTGGCAACAGTGACACCACAAACCTGGGGGAAAAATTAACTCTTTACTTACAGGAAATGCTTTGGTATGCTTCCACAACATTTTAGCAGCCTCTCACAGCTTTCCGCTCTGAAACTTTGTCAGACAGAGCCGGTATCTCTCTTTGACTGCTCCTCAACAGATTCTTCTTTAAGTGCATTGAAATGCATTTTTCACTAACTTCTAGCAACTGCAGCATCCTGCAGGAAGTCAAATTCCAGATAAAATGGTTTAATTTTAATGCTAAAAGACTCGTGCTGTTTGATTTTCTTTCAGAATTTAATTTCTCTTATCACTTTGGTTTTAATTCTATCTTGGATTAGGATTTTTTTAATTAAAGAGTTTTCTACAAAAGAGAAATCAAGCACATGTCTGCATGCCCAGCTGTATTTATGGGATTATACTATTTTATTTGAGGGAAAAATAGGTAGTCTTATGATTACAGATAATTTGCTGTAATGCTCTTAATTTATAGCAATCATTGGGAATAAAGATGGAATAAAATAACAGGCAGAAAAATCCTGGGCTGTAATCCATATAATGAGCAAATTGAAGAGAATTAATGTCTGAGTTTGCTATAAATTTGCTATTTCCTCATTTTTAAGCATTATCAGTTGTAACCTTGGTTACATTAATGCAAGTTTTTATATGCTAGTAGTTTATATTACTCTGAATTTTATATGGCAGATTTTATAGCTGCCTAATTGCTCAGCCCTAATACAGAAGAATCTCAAAATGGGATAAAGTTTATATTGAGTTTTAATGAGCAGCACTAAGAAGTCCAAAGACATCCCATGCTGTTTCAGACTTCTGGGTCTGAAAGTGAAGCTGAATACATCACACAGCAAAGCTCTTTCTTTCAGCTGCTGAGATTTCCTGATATCTGAAGTGGCAGCCTTCTGTGATCTCATAATTTTCTCTTGAATGTTAGAAGAGAAATGGAAATACATAAAAAATTGAAAGTAACAAAATATAAATTAAACAGAAAGTCATCGGAGAGCTTGCACTTTTTCAGAATGGTTTTATCTGCACTGCAGAGCTGACATGTGAGAGCATTGGTTATATTCCATACACTGAAAATTCCTAACTAGCTTCCAATGTCAGCTGATAATGCCAAATAAACAGCTCTGGTTCATAATCTAGATTTTTTTTTTTTTTGGCACAGGGCAGGGACTGAATTTGAATTTCAACATATGCCAGGGAGAAAATGCCCACCAGGATCCTAGAACTACACAGTGCTTGCTGTCATCAAATGATGTGAGGACCTGTAAACTGTGATTCAAAAAGACATGAGATTATCTGTGTAATCACTCAAATGTAAAGAAATAGCAGGGCCACGTTTTTGGCACTGTTATCTTCTCCCACAAAATATACATATTGTCCTGTCAGCATGACCTGTCTGTTTCTGCAGCTCTTCTTATGACAGAAATGCATATCTGTCACTGCAGCAATCCAGCAGGGAGCAGGTACTGGTGGTTTTACACTGGTGTCATATTCATCCACCTGCTTTGTCCTGAACACCTGTAATCTAGAAATGACTGACAGCACCAGAAACCTTGGGGAATTGTATCATTACTGAGGGAAGAATTTGATTTCTGTCCAATTCACTTGCTCTGTTGATTTGCTGAGCAGCAGACTGGTCCGGATTGCACAGCAGGGCTGGATTCACCCAAAATGTGGAAGGGGAGAGTGCACTTGAGCACAGGCACTCCATCTCCTCACCTGGAACACATCCTCTGTCCATGAAGGCTCACAGATGTTTTCTCAGAATAGCCATTCTCACACACTTTTAAACAATGTTTCCTGAGGTATTGGGGATACAAAATCACCTGTGACCTGTGGCTTGCAGTCCTTGCCTCCCAAAATAACATAATGCTTTCTGGGAAAGAGGAAGTCCTGACTCAAATTTCTATTTTCTAAGCAGGCTTTGATGTCTCATGTGCCAGGAAAATGGCTATCAGCCATTCTCCATGGGTGTTCCTCCTGTTGGAGCTGCTCAGCTAGCTTCTATTCATGTTAATTCTAAGTTAAATAATAATTGCTCTGACTGAGTCCATGCCCCCCTGGTAGGTGTACTCAGCTCAGATCTAGGAAGCTGAGGTCTCAGTCCCTGCTAAATGTTTAATGCTGTGTGCACAAAGAATAGCTCCCACAGGAGGAATCCCCAGCATAGAAAAGGCAAAGATTCAATCATCCAGAAGAGTGGTTTGAACTTGGCTCTTTGACATTGCAGGGATACTATAATTGGATTATCAGATCCTGTGAGGTGGAACCTCCCTCACTTTTTTCTCTTTGCAAATGGGGTAGAAACATTTAGCTCCAGGCTTGCAGGTTGTAATCACAGGCAACAGGAGAAACCTTCACAGCCCTCACTGTGACTGGGTGAGCTGATGGTCAGGGCTGAGGTCAGTTTTAGCTCTGTTTTACTCCTGACTTTCTGTGTTGTGGATTGCTCTAAAAACATCTGTTATGTCCACAGCTGGAGGCCCTGGGCAACAAGTGGGGAAAGCTTGGGGAACTCTGCCTCAGTCTCTGTTCAGGAACATCCTGAGAAATCTGTGAAAGGAAATACTGAGCAAAAGGACAAGTAGAGCCTTCAGTTACCTGACTCTGGAAACCAGTGTCTATAAACAAGAAGGGGAAATTAAAAGAAGATTTCTTCCTGTGTTGAGGACAACATATAGTTCCTACAAAACACTGCACTAAGTAACTCGTGTAGGGGGATAGAATATAAGAAAATAAAGGTAGTATAGAAAGTAATCTTACCCCTAAGGAGTTGCAGCTGGGCTAACAATTAAGCTTAGGAGCAGGCCTGACTTTAACAGGCTACAGCTGTAGCCAATAATAATAAGAAGAGTGTTATAAAAGAGTGGATTTGTTTGTTGAGGGGCAATTGGAGTCAGTTGCTGCTGTGAGGACAAGGAACAGTTAGTGCTTAGAGGAGATGCCTATGAGAAATATCAATGAGATATGAAACCCTTACAATAAGGAAATAACAATATGGAGTCTTTGCAATTTAATGACAACACTAATGAAAATTTACTTGGCTGTTTTGATTAATTAATATTTAAAATAATTTAAATGGTATCTTTCCTGAAACATGTAAATCCTTTTACCTTGCCTTTCCCAGTTGTTCTTATTCCATACACTTTGGTTAATTGATTTATATTACAGAGTGAACTCAAGGTGTCTAAAAATGGGTTCCTTTGAAATGAAACTAAACTGGAAAGTGCTCTCCCAAAACACAGCTTGCCCATTCTCATGCTAGGGCTGAACCTATAGGGCCAGCTTAGAGTTGAGTAGAGTTGAAATCAAACACTGGGATGTGCATTGTGCTGCACTGATCTGCAGATCCACTTCTGGTGTGCTCCTAAAGCCATTTCAGACTTCATTCCTCCTACAGCCTGCTCACCAAGAAGTTTCTCTGAGCACCATTAATTGGCACTGGGGACCCTGGCCCTTTCTGTGGCCTGGAAGTGACCATTGTTCTTCCAGTCTCCGATGCCAATTGAGATGAGATGCTTTCTTCCCTTGTTCCCTTTCCTTGCCCACAATGCGCAGTAGCAGCCAGTTTTGGAAATGTGTCTGCCATGGCAACAAATTTGTTCATGCTCAGAATTGCTGCACCTCTCCAAAATTCAGCCATGCCAGCTGACTTGCTGCCCAGCTGCTGCGGTCCCTCACTCTGCTGGCTGACAACCTCCAGGGTGAACCTGACAATCTTCCTCTTTGTGTTGAGTTTAGATGCTATTCAGACTTTCATTTCTTAGCTGCTCTTTTCTTTTTCATGAAGAAAGGCACAAGATAAGAAGAAGGAATAGATCAGCTTCCTTGATATCCTTCTTAATTGTATGAACCCAAATCAAATAGCTTCCATTTTTTTTGCTTTTATCTAGTGGAGGTATTGAATGAATAAAATTTAATCTTGAAGTGCTGAAACAAACAATTAGAATGTTATTTAGTTATCAGGCACTCTTAGGGGTCATGGGATAATTAACGCATAATCTGACTGCAAGTAGCATTTAGAGTTATTGTATTGATATTTTTTATTCTTTTCATATTGAAAAAAAACAAAAGGACCTCCCTCCCCTTCTTCTTTGGTGTTGAAGAGTAGCTACAAGTACAGAGTGCTTTTGTGAAACCAGGGAATTTTATGATCAATCCTAATGTGATCTGCCATTGACATAACTACAAGTGTGAATGCAAGATGACATCTGGGTGGTATTAGCAGAATTTATATTAAATTAAAACAATATGAATATTTAGAATAATGTGATGTAGAATACTTAACCAAACTTTTGTGCAATAGATGCATGGTTCTGCAGCTGAACCATTTCAATAGGCAATGAAAAGTAGGTTAAAAAATAAGTAAGAATGAAGAATCTCTTCACCTGATACTGACATATAAAATTGCAAAATAGCAAATGTTGCATTATTATAGATCTTTCAAGAGATGAGACTGCATCAGTACTGGAATGATTGCTAACTGTTACATTTGGGCTGAATTCAAGAGGGCACAGTGTTTTAGAACCTATTATCTCTCTTAACTTGCTCTTTATCTCAGTGGGTAGAATAGAGGTAATAATTAGAGAATTAAGCTTTGCTCACTCAGTCATGAAGTGCACAAATTCACTTGCTGTTTCATATTTATTTTCCAGCTGGAGGAGTTTAATTTATTTTGCTTTCTGCTGTGCCCACACCTGACTGACCAAAGCAGCTTCACAAGGGTCCCAATGATCTCTACTGTTTAACCCCTGTATCTCTTCATATTGCTTTGCAAAGCAGATTTCCTTGGAGGTTTGTGCCTCAGATCTTTAGATTCAGCTTCAGTGACTGCAATCCCTGTTGATGAACATCCAGAGTACACTCACATTCCTTCCAGAAGGACAAGAACTGTGAAGAGGAACCTAGTAATGATGAATGGCAGGGTCTGGTCTTCACTCAGCAATATGTAAATTTTAGATATTTTTACCACCTCAGTTTCCCACTGTCAGATTCATAGGTCATGGTCTTCTTGCTTGAAAAGTACAAGAACGTTGTTTCCAATGGGCAGAAATATTAGCATATCACTGGGTGATACTGATGAACAAAATTGTGTTTCTCTTAAATGACTATTTCCTTTCTGAATCCAGATGTTTTCTGTGGTCCCTGTTGGCAAAATGCTGTCTGTGAGAAGGTCCTTGCTGTCTGTCACAATACAGTGTTATCTTGTGAAGGGTTCCTTAAATATCTGCAAGGTCACAGAGATTAACTGTTCTGTTGGGAAACTCAGGAAAAGTAGAATGTCAGCATCACCTTTCCCCCAAGTGAAAGGCTGAATGACATTTCCAGTGATATTGATTAGAGCATCTTTGAGTTTGAAAAGGGAAATGGTGATTTCAACATCTACAGTGAAACACAGGGGTAGAAGCAGTAATCTGTGAGTGTCATTTCAGCAGGAATCTGAGTGCAGACAGCATTTTGTTTCAGGAGAAATTCAAGTCTGGGAATCAGGAAATCTCCTTCCTCAGAGTGCTTGGGTCTCATCACAGGGGAGCTGGATTTTTCTCTCTCCATTTGCACAGGTAAAACTGTGGACTGAGAGAACCATGCACAATGGTACCTCACTCTTTCAGGTACCTTCTTCCCTTACTTGCCTTCCAGGCTGTAGTGCTGGGGAAAACCACTTCATCCAGGATGCTCCTGTGCTGTAAAGTCAAAAAGGACACTCCAAGCCATCTGTGAAAGTTACACCTTTTAAGATGCCTTCCTCTCATGCCAGTTCATACTGCAAGACAAGTCACTGGCAGCCCCAGAAAACAGTATCTCAGTAACCACAAGCGAACAGCTATTTTATCAGAGCTGACTTCTCTCTGTCTCTACCACAGCCACTTCCACTGACTCAGGGGTATGTGTCAAAGGAAGGATCATCACTATCTTGACTGTTTAGCATATAGTTTGTTTCACATTATGTATTTTATACAGTGTCCCTACAATGCTTCTGCATTAAATAGAGCAGCAGAGTGAAAAATTACCAAAGAATGTAAAGAAGAAAAGAAAATGGGGAATGGCAATTTTCATCTGGGGTAAACTGACAGCTGCACTGAATCCAGTGGAGCTATCCTGAGTTCTGCTGCAGATTCTCCAGGCAAGAATTAATCTTACTTTTTTTTTCAGAGAAGATCAGAAAAGTCCTGAAATAGGGAGTTAGACAGACTGTTTTAACTTGCAGAGCTGCAGATGATGTTTTGGCACCAGAAATAGAAGGGGTTTTGCCAACTCACAAGGAAGATGACAGTGCTAGGAAAGGAGAAATAGAGAAAAAAGGGCAGGGAGAAGAGCCTGAAACAAGAGATGAGTCTGAAGCAAGTCTAGAGTGCATCATTTTAACAGTTCTTTGAGTGTGCCCCTATCATATAATTAATACAAATGTATCTATTCCTTTTGAAATACATTTTTACTACAATTCTGAAGCAGTAAAATTGAAACAAGTCATTTAACAATACAAAGAAATCATCTTCACATTCTAACTTATTATAACTCAATTTGACTTCATTATTAATAGAGTAATAAAATAATCTTAATTAATGTTCAGATTTTCTATATCTTTGCATAATTGGTAGATGATCTTCTGTGCACTGAGCATTTTTCAGTTTCAAGATTATCTCCAGGTTGAGCTCCCAGGCTTTCACTTGATCTTTTCTGTCCTTCTTGACCTCAGTCTTCACAATCAAATGGCTATTTAGATTCTTATGATTGCAGCCCAAGAGAGAGAAGGCAGGGGAGGTTTATCTTTAGCCTGGCCCTTCTGTAAACCCATATTGTTTCTTTGCTATTACAGAAAGAAATTGGGGTTGTAAAAGTCTGCATTACATTGATCGTCTACTGGGTTCAGAGGCATAATGGGTTTTATTTGATTTCACTTACACCAATGTAAATTAGAAGGGGCTGCATTAAAGCTATCAAAAGAAGCAGCTGCATTGTACTGGTGGAAAGGAAATACTAAGACCCCCTTCCTCTCCCACAGCAGCAACTTTTTCCCCATTTCTCTATCCTCATCTCTGTTGAGTTAGAACAGAGCAATATTGTTGCACAAAAATAGCTTTTCACATTCTTGTATGACTATCCAGCAAAAATTTAGTCTAGCAAACTATCAGGATGATTACTTAAATTTTATGCAGGGATCACTGCAGCAGAGGGATGTGTTCTTGCCAACAGCAAAAGCTTGGGAACAAACAGAGAAGCGAACTGACAGCCTGGCAAGATGCCATTTTTGTCTTCCCTGATTTTCTAGGGCTTTGCTAGTGAGGCAAGCTGGTTTTTTTTTTTTTTTAGCAACCTTGATACCCTATTTATGAGATACAAGATGCTGCCCTGAAAATCACTGATTGCAAGGTTTGATTTCCTAGGGTGAGTACTGGCAGGTAACAGGGGAGAGGTGGCTGAGCTGCCCAAGGGGCACTGGCTGGCATTGTTGAGTGGCAATAGGTGACAGAACCTTTCAGCTCTGTTCTTTGATGGCATTAGAAATAGAAGTGGGTCTCATCCAAGTCTGTGGACCTGTCACCTCATCTCTGAGGAGCTTTGAAGTCTAGTTGTGGTTCTAATAGCTTCATCAAACTCTTTGTGTCTACAGGCAGGGCAAACTGCCTGGGGTTGGGGCTACACACAGCAGCTGGAGAAGGAAATGGCAGAAGGGCAGTTCCACAGGATTTGCTTAGGGTCTTCTGTCCCATTGATCCTGAAATATAAATTACAATGTTACCTCTTCAACAATAGAACATTCTGAATGGAGTCTGTATGGATTTCACTATGGCAGAATCAGGGACTAAGGAAACATGGGAAGGGGGGCCCATGCCAAGGTTTTACATAATTTTCTAATATTTATTGTAATGTGCAAAAGCAAGGTAAGATAGGTTTGGATTTTGCTGTTGTTGTTGCCTTTTGTAAGGCACTCAGTCATGTCACCTGAGTTTAACCATCAGAACCTGTGTATCTAGTCTAAGCCAGTCACCTCATCAATGAAGAAGGAAAGACATTCACAGGCAGCAATTAATCTAATCTTAAACTGGGGCCTGAGATAAGTGATCTCAATACCACTCTAGAGGAATCTATCTGACAAAAGACAGAGAACAGATAAAGAGTATAGACAAATTAATTTCAGACCCATGAAGTTAGGGGAGACAAATCCATTTGGGGTCATTGATGATCACAGATATTTAACAGATGTGGAAAATAAAGATGGACTTGGATGTTTTTCTGTGAAAGAACTGGAGATTACAGTGCAAGGGGGTGAGTACTTAAGAACCAATGTGCTGTGGGCACACTGTGAAAAACCTCCTCACTGCTTTGGCATGTTGGAATAGTCTGTTGTCCTTGACTGACCTGTATACCTTTAGGTGATTAGAGAAAAGATACCTGGCTGCCTTTTTGATGCAGAAGAATGTGAAAAGAACTCCAAAACAGTGGTGGAAAGAGACACCCTCATAAACCGTAAAACACAGATGCTGAGGAATTCCTTGCTACCAGGTGTTGCAAGGGCTAAAAGTGTTTCAGAGAAAGATTAGACAAATTCCTGGAGATTCAAGCAATCTGTGCGCAGAACTAATTGTACTGGAAGGCCAGTGCCCAAATCTAGCTCACAAAGGCACTGAAACCTCTAATCTGTGAAAAGATAATTGAATTATTTTTCTCTTCAAACTACCTGCCCTGACCACAGCAATCAGGATAATGAAACAGCTGAGCTTTCCCTTTCTGGCTGTAAGACTCTTCCCATGTTCTTATAGTTCCTTATGGCTATGGATAACCTAAATGTTCTGACCTTCCCTCTCCAACAACTTTGAAATTGGACATCAATGTGTGTTCCAATGCTGTCACACAACACTAGCAGCTCACAGAAGTATGATGCAAAGAAAAATATTTTGATGGTTTATAAAAACTATGTCCTTTGTACAGCTTTTTGCAGGGAATCCCAGAAAAGGTTTCAGGTATCTTCTTTTGTTGGCAAAATATTGCTGTGTTTGTTGCAAAAAAATAGGTAATCTCTACTATAGCCTGTTCTGATTTGGAAATATCTTGGATTTTTAGTGTTAGGTAGTGACAATAAAGAAAATTAAATTAATCACAGAGTTTTGTATTATACATGTCTACTCTGTGAATTTCTTGCTGTCCAGATGTGGTCACCAGGGTTTCCTAGTATTGTTTTTTGCTAGTTACTTTGTTCATATGGCTCATTAGAGGTTCTTTTAGCAGTACATATTAGTGTTTGTGTTGGAAAGTAGATTTTCCTCTATTTTTAGAGGTAGAATTCCTCTTGTGGCAAATATCAATGCTTGAGATAAAATGCTTTTGTCAGATCTTCATAAACAATGAAACCAATAACGTTTTAATTGGATTATTCCTCAATTTGTCACTACCTGGTATTTCTCTTTTCCTTAAAAGAATCTTAATTTGTGCTTGGAGGAAACCAAATTATTCTAAAGCCCAATCTTTCTCCTCACATAATATCCATTTTCTATGAATAGCAGTATTTATTGATTCTTCTTTAACTGAAGCTTATTAATTAGAGTGGTACTTGTGAAGTAGCTGCCCTTAAGCAAGATTAGTGTGATCTACAAGTTATTTTTCTACTAGGTTTAATCACAATTAATTATATATAACCATTTCTTATAATTCTCTACACGTTCCTAGGCCGATCACATGGTTTCACCCAGCACTCCTTAATTTTCTCATGTTGGGAAATGACAAACCAGAAAAGATTAAAACCAAGGTATTAATGAGTGATATTTTTAATCTGAGTTATTTTTCAACTAGATTTTGTTTGCTTACCAGCATGGGGGGTCAGAAAGTGACTGCCTTGCCAGAAAGGAGGCCAATGAAAGCAGCCAAAAGAACAACTGTATAACCTCTGAACTTTTGTACCATACCTGCCTTCTACCTTTTGTAAAATATAAAGCAGCAGTCTGAAAAATGTTCATAAAGATTTAGACCTCAAAGGTCTAAACACATATGCTTAAATCTGTGAAAGTATTTCAATTCCTAACACTGAACTGCAATAGGTATATAATTTTTACTGAGATCAATTATTCTGTAATAGGATTCTGGCCCAACAAAACATGTAGCCATGTAATTCTTGCTTACTTTTACATCGCAGAATATCCTGAGTTGGAACAGACTCACAAGGATCACCAAGTCCATCTCCCAGAGCTGCACAGCACTATCTCCAGGAGTTACACATGTGCTTGAGAATATTGTCCAAACACTCCTTGAGCTCTGCCAGGCTGGTGCTGTGAGCACTGCCCTGGAGAGCTGTGCCAGTGCCCAACCACCCTCGGCGTGAAGAACCTTTTTCTAAACCTCCCCTGACACAATTTCAGGCTATTCCCATGGATCCTGTCACTGGTCAGAGAGAAGAGAGCAGTGCCTGCCCCTCCTCTTCCCCTCACAAAGAAGTTGTAGACTGGGCTGAGGTCTCCCCTCACTCTTTGCTCCAGGATGAATGGACCAAGTGACCTCAGCTGCTCCTGCTATGGCTTCCCCTCAAGGTCCTTCATCTTCTTACAATGTGGCACCCCAAACTTCCCCCAGCACTTGAGGTGAGGCTGTCCCAGCCCAGAGCAGAGTAGGACAATAACCTCCCTTGCCCAGCTGGCCATGCTGTGCCTGATGCCCCAGGACAGGGCTGGCTCTCCTGCCAGGGCACTGCTGACTCATGTTCAACTTTCCATCAACCAGGACCCCCAGGTTCCTTTCTGCAGTGCTGTTCTCCAGGCTCTCATTGCCCAGTCTGTCTGTACAGCCAGGGTTGCCCTGTTCCAGTTATAGAATCTAGAACTTCCCTTTGTTATCTGCATTTAGCTGCATTGAGATAGCTTTAGAAGTGCAGCTCCTGTGTTATTGGCATTAAATCCCGATATTGCTGGATGGAATGTGCCTGGGCTGGTCTGGCTCTTGCTGCTTGACCAAGGGCAGCAGCTGAGGTGGTTTCACCTCAGAGACACCTTTGGCTGGCTGGATGCTGCAGCTGGCGCTGGGGACAAATCCAGGCAAGCAGGAGCTCAGGTTGACCTCTGGTGGAAAGGCTTTAAGCGAAGTGAAGGAGAAAGGAGTTGGGTTCTGCTGAAGGGTTTTGTTCCAGAGCTTTATTCCTGGCCCACAGCCTCTGAATCCAGCCACAGCTCCAACAGAACCCAGAACCGCATGGTTGCCATGTCTTTTAACCCCAGGGAGAGGGTGAGGGAAGGGGTGGGGGCCCCACCAACCAGGTAAGGGAGGGGAAGATTCAGGGGACAAATGACACCTGAATAGCCCAATGTCCCCAGGGCTGAGAGGCATCTTTTGAACTCTGCCAATCAGATGATGCCCTTGCTGGAATGCCGGATTGATGGACAGCACTCAGCAAGGGAGAGGTAGTTGGCACACCTGGGGGGGGAGGAACTGGGATAGCTGAAACAGGCTATTACATCACACTGCAACACTGTGTGGTGCTAAGAAACTGAATCATGGTATGTGATGGCCAAATCTTGGAAGAAATGAGCCTGGGCCCTGCCTTGCTCCAGCACTGGCCCTGCTCTGACAGATGCCCATTCTGTGTGTAAGGAAAATCCCTTTTCATATATGTGCATATGCAGGAGCAGGGCCTGAATTAGTCCTGTGCCATCTGGGAGAGCTTGACTGGCTCCCTGGAAGGTCCACTACCTCCAAGGGACTCAGACAAGCACTAAAGGAGATAAAAAAATAGAGCTTAGGCGTGCTCAGGGGACTGTGGCAATTTAAACTACTGTGAATTTAATCCATGAAAGTTGGATCCTGGGTTTAGAGAATTAGAGTTATTGGGATTTTTTTCATGTAGCTTTGCATCTCTGGGGCCAGGCTGATGCCCAGGACCACATGCAGCCATCTGCTCTGTGAAGTATTGAGGCTGGGTGTCTTCACTGCCTGCATGGAGAGCCCTGTGTGACCAGCTCAGGCATCTGCTCTGAAGGTGTCTGCATTTTGTCAAATGAATCCTGAGTTCTGGCTTGCTGTTAGGCAGCTAAAGTCATGACTTGGATCACCTCCACAAACACCAGTCATGTACTGTAAGTATAATGCAAATTTCAGGACAAAAAAACCTGTCAGGGAGAATAATATGCACAGGACTTGGCTTTCCTTTGCACTTAGCCTGACTTACATTGCACAGCTGTTAATAAAGGTGCCTTACACATCTATTAAATGCAAATTAATCACAATTTAAAACAACCTGACATGGTCTGAGAGATACATGGTGCCTTTAATGTAAAGGAGTAAGGCAGGTGCCACTCTGGCATGCTTGCCTTTTCAGAAGAACAGCCTGTTCACATGGCAGCCTGCCTTGCTGGACTGATTTTAGCAGATCTCCACACCTCTGCTTAATACAAAGCGTGATTCAATGCACCAGGGAACTGGCATATTTGCTCCCTGTCTTGGATGAGTAAGTCCAAGGATGACCATGATCTGCAAATGTGGCATAAGTGGAAGGAAATGGTGTGAGGCTGAGCAGCACTCAGACTCTTATCTTCCACCTGTAGCTGTGGTGAGGAGCAAAATCAGGTGATGAGAAGGAACAGCTACTGAGACCTCACACTCTACCATGTCATTGGCTCAAAGGCATGTGTAGCAAACAAAAGGTGGAATGTGTATACAGTGCTGAGAGGGAAAGGATGTCTTTTCCCCTTCTTTTCCCAAATTTGGATAGGCTTTTTGGTTACTAAAAATAGGGAAACCAGGATAAACTGGTAGTGCAATCTGTTACTGGAGCTTGTAAGTAGAAGTTGACTAACGCTAAATTGTGGTTTTACAGACAAAGGCTTATTTATTGTCACTGACTACATAAAAAATTTGTGGTGCACACAGAAGCCAAACTTCAGATTTTGCCATGGTTAATAAAATATTGAATTAAGCAGAAGTGAAGCTACCTGGCATGTCTAAAAGATAGTCTCAATGCCCTTTCAATGCTTTATTTTAAGACCAAGTACAAAAGGTTTTCACCTTACATAATTAACTTTTTATCATTAGGATTCAGAAAAATTGAATTGTGTTGGACACAGGTCATCATAATGAGAATTTAATGGATCTGTATTACTATGCAAGTTAAGCTTTGAATATGTGCTAAATGCATTACATTACCATTGACCTATGCAAATTTCCATCTCTGTGACTTTTTTTCCACTGCTGCTGCATTAAGACCCCCTCTTTCTCCTCATCTCCTTAAACAATGATTTCCTCATTTTCATATTAATTGCATCAGTTAACTGAGATAATGCTCCCACTGAAATGAGCAATAGGATGAATCACTGAAATGGTGCAGTTATTCTTTTTGCTTAACCAATTTCACAGGACCTTCACAAAGAACTGCCTTAATTTGACTTTATATAATTGCTTATCATTAGGCACAGCAGCCCCATGAAGTACCTTTATTTATTTAAGTCTCATCTCTGATTGATGGAAAATTAGTCACTTGCATATCTGAGGAACACAGATTGTTCTGCTACCAGGCAACTTCGATGTAGAATACCCTGGAGAACTTCAAAACAAGCAACTGCTAATGCATGCTGAATATAAAATACAGGGAAACAAAGTGCAACAGCTAATGACATCCAGGAGCTCCTGTAGAACAACTGTGAAGTCACAGAACTGCCTTACCTGCTCCTCACTAAATTTTCTCTATGAAAAAGGAAGGACAGGCAGATGTTGTTCCAGAAGAGATTATACAGCTGGCTTCAGCCACAGATACACTCTGCCTGTTTTCAGCAGTGGTGATGCCTGCCTATCACACAGTGTGAACACTGAAGGTTATAACATCCCTCCTTTTTAAAATTAGCAAAGCACCCTACATGGTTTGGAATTCACTCAGAAAGCTTTAATCCACTTCTCATTTTTAATATTCTTAAAGTATTTATTCAGGACAGCTCAAAGGAATTGTTCACGCTTTTCTTCTTTGTAAGGAAAAGGGTGTGTGTGTGGGGAATTAAAATTTCTAAGGCAAATTATGCTGTTATCATCGACTGACATACTCAGAAGGGACCTAGAAAGGATGCCACCTCCAGCATAAAAGAAGCCATAGCATATTATCCTATCATGGGATTTGAGTTGAAGGATTGCCTCCAGGTCTCCTCGAAGCACGCTGTGTACTTTTGTCCCTGTAGATGAGACTACCTGTCACTGAGCTAGATATCAGCAGTCATTAAATCCATACAGTCATAATATTGTTCTTTCCAGACATCAATACTGTGATTCATTTCCCCCCTTACATTTGCTCCCACTCTAATTCTACATGCCAGTCTCTCATCTCCCTCCCCAGCAGAAGCCTCAGTTAACCTTTCCCTTCTTGCCAGGCTGTTGTGGCTCCTGAGGAGCACAGCCCCCGAATGGCCCTTTGGACTGAAGCCTCAAATCATCTTCAGCCACTGGCATTTGAGTCAGGAAAAAAACTCCTAATGAGCTGAAAGCAACAGCAAAGGATTATACTGATTATTTCTTTGATGTGTTGCACTTGGAGCTATATAAAATACAAACTAAAGAGAATACTGCCCCATGGTTTAGCAGTCAGAAGTATGAATCTTGGAGTGAAGGCTGTTTTCAATTGTTTGGGAGGGTTAAATTTTGGTTTAATTCTGTTCCTGTAAAATCCCAGGTAAATGAAGTACAGTTTTGTTTTGTGTTGCTTCTGTTACTTTATCTCTGCCCAAAATAACTGCAGGAAAGAAAGTGGTCCCTTCCTTGGCCTGGCATTATACACATGATTAAAAAAATTAGATCGGTTTTTGTGGGAAGACTGAGATCTGAAAAAGTAGCTTTTCATACCAGCAGTGAAAACCAAATGCAAATTTATAAAAATTATGTAATGTTTACGTTAAACTATGTGTTTGCAGGTTTTCATGCTTCATTTCAAAACAGGACATGCCCTGAGAAACACAGATACCTGTTTTATTGAGTTCATTTCAAAAGCTGGAATAACCCCTGATCTCAGCTGGCAAACCCTCAGTAATGGCCACCTAAAGGTAAGTTTTAGAACTAATGCCAAAGAAAAAGTCTTATGTGCTTTCCTCCCAAATGCTGTTGTGTTCAAAGTTTAATTGAGCTGAATAAATTTTTTCCTTGTTACCTGGCACATTGCTTTGCCTTGATAGTCTCATAGATCAGGGGTATAAACTCACACGTCAGAGTATCCACAACAGGGGGGCCAGGACTAGACCTGAGCAGGCTTTGTATGGAGATGATGTCCTTATCAACACGTCCAAGGAGTTTCTGTGCTAGTTAAGCTGCCCACATCCTGGCTGCCAGGGAATGTTATGCAAGTCCTTACCTTCCTTATGAGTTTGCACAGCTCATCCTTGCTGGTAAAACAATTTGCTGTAAAAAATTAGGAGAATATTTCCCTAACTGAGTGCAAAACATGGAGCTATTCCAAGAGGCAAGTATTTGCAACTAGGAGACAGCAGAGTCTCAGGTACACTTAAGTACCTCACTGTATATTGTCATTTATCCATAGCTGCTTATTTTACTCTAAAATTGCTAAAATGAATACAGTTGCAGGAATCTTTCCCCCACAAACCCTTAACAGCAACAATAATGACTGTGTTAAATCAGACCTCATTGCAATGTAATGAAGCCTGTCTGACATATTGCAGGTATGATACTAAGTAATTTCATAAATTATTAAACTGTAATTGAAAGTAATAGTGCAGATTACTTTTCGACACACTTAAAAAAAGACCTTGGCATGAGAATAGGGACTGTAGCATGACTGATTGGAAATAATGATCAATATCTTAATTTTAAGAATAGCCACAAGTTCCAAGTTTGAAATCAGAACAGGAAAAAAAAAAATTTCTACTACTCAAGCCACTCTTGACACTTTGACTTCTGTTTAACTTCTAAGTGTAGAGGAGAAATCAAGACATGTTTTACCTCATAGAATGGGAAGCTCTAATGAATTTGGATCAGCTATGCTGAAATACTTATGGAAATCTCAAAATTTGGAGGAAAAGGAATTACTGTCTAGATATTTTTTAATATTTAGAAATGCATTTTCACTCTGCCACTTCAAGGAAACTAGTTTCACTGAAGATTTTGCTATTATATAAACTGTATCATTTTTGCCTCTGGACATTTTGTGATTCCTGTTTCACCCCAGTTAGAGGTTAGATGCCATTATATGTGTTTATTTGTGCACATCCTTTATGAAACCAGCCATACCCTTGCACTTCTGCTCACTTAATTATATTTACTCCAGATCCAGTGGCTTGATGCATTTAGGCAGTGATATGAAGACAAAGTCAACAAACCTTTGGATGTATTTTTAGATTGTTTATCTTGGAATATTGTGGCCATGAACTGCTTGAAAATAAAGGTATTTATTAGATTAACCTGATTGTTAGTACATTTAATGTCATGTTTGCACGGTCTTTTTTCACAAAGCAATTGTTGGTTAAAAATCAAATGTTCTAAAGGAAAAAGATTTAGCAACTCTTTTACTGACATGCTGAAATGTCAGGGAACACATGCATGAGGGGGAAAGGAGAGAGGGGCACGGCAGCCCAGTGGTGAGGATATCTGAACAGATCCACAAGGTCACAGGTTAAATCTCCACTCCCACCAAAAGGATTTTTTTTCTCATCAGGAGAAGGAGTTCTACCTTTCAGTAGGACAGAGTGAGCTAAAACTAATGTTTTCATAATTGCATGGAGACCTATGATGTAAAATACCCAAGTCATCCCACTGAAGACACAAAAATATTGCCAATTTTAAGGCAACTATGCTTCACAGTCTCTTGCTCACTTTACTGGATTTCCTAAAGTGAAGCACTTTTGGTTCAAGGACATCTTCATCTCTAGCTCTTGTTTATTTGTCTTGTCACTGGTCTATTGCTCTCCAGAGGAACATTAAACATCTCAATGGCATGGCTTATATGTGAAATATACAGTTGGTTCAGCACAGAGGGCTTCATTTTAGGGCTTATATTAGTGTGTCCCTTGTGAGATGATATTATGCCATTTTTGTCCTTAGATCTTATGGGGAAAGCTATCATCCAGTAAATTGCCTTAGTCAGATAAACATTACCAGATAGATCTCTACCTGCCTCTCTCAGCAATGGGCTCTGCAGAAGGAAAGGTCATTGTTCATTCTCTTTCATTTTATCCTGCTCAATTGTTTCTCATTGCATCAAGACAGAGTCAGCTAGTTTTTACCAAGGTGAACTTAGGAAATAATAGTAACATAAACACAGTTTAAGCAAACCAAAATATTTGACGGTTCTGAGAGAGTGTATTGACTCTTCTAGGAATTTTCTTCATTCAGTTTAATTCTGCCCTGAGTTCAGCAATATGTAAACCTTTTCCACCCCCTTGGTTTTCTACTTTTGCTCTACAAATCCTGTAGAAAAGTTTTCCTATGATTTGGAAATAGCTTTGTTCTATGTCTGCCAAGTGGTAAATTCTACTGAATGGGTTTTCAGCATAAGGAAAGGTTTACAAAGGCAAAAGCAAAGTGAACAGAGTTATCTATTTTTGACTGTGTCTAGCTTGTCTGTCCATAGACAGAGTAATAACTCTTAATATGGCAAATATCATGACTTGGTCTCTATCAGCAAGGAACAGTTGGGATGGAATGGGGGAGTAATTTTTCCTCTCTGCTCTAGCACTGCCATTCCTGGTCATGCTGCATCACCAGTTTGTTCCTGTCCTGGCCATGCAGACCCCAGCACTGTGTCTCTTGGAGGCATTTCTAAGTGGATAGTCTAAATGCATCTTGTCAGACGTGCTGAATTAATGAAGATTTCAAATTTTTCAAGATGGTGCAGAAAGTTCAGGCCATTACTTGTTTCTGAACTGCAGAGATGTAAGTGCACTGTATTTCAATACATTGAAAACTCAGTGCATTTTTTAAAATTGAATTCCCTTTAGATGCTTCTTAGTGTGACATTTGAAGTAAAATCAGCATCAAGCATGGCCTTTTTAAAGAATCTGGCAAGAGCAGTTCCTTTATGGCAGGCACTATTTCAATTTTATTCATTTGTACTGGAGCCAAGAGTGTGCATTTGAATCTGTTTAAATGTAATTTGGATTGGATCAGTTTAACCCAGAGACCATAGAGGATAGACTGATGCTTTCATATAATCAGTGAGTCATATATGGATTGCAGCCACCCCTAAATATCTCAAATAAAGCTCGAGATTGCAGCGTGCATTGGAGTAACAGATGATGTGACCAAGGGGCAGCAGTTAGCACTTACCCAGATGAGACAGATCATACCTCGGTGGGGTTTGTGAGTGCTAATGGGCAGGAATTACACAGACAGCCCCAGAACAGGCACTGAGCATGTCCTGAGGACTATTTAACTGTTCTCACTGATCCTGCAGGAATTAGGCTGATTAAGTGAGAGCTTCCAGGTGCAGGTTTTCTGGTGACCTCTCTTTTTGCTACAATCCTTCCTTTTCTTTGGATGTGAAAGGAATACCAAGGATGCAAAGCTCAGGCTCAGCCCCAATACTGGGTATCCCTTTCACTCTGGGAGGCTCACTAGACTCTCTTCCACAGATTGAGTTTGATTTTCTGATCCTAAAATGGAGAGAACCATGAGACCATTTAGCATTCCTGTTTCAGCATTCAGTTGGGCATGACTTACAGAAGTAGTCTAGAAATTCTAATGGGGAAAGCTTTCTTTGCTTTTCTTTTCCTTTTGGATACCACATGCATCTCAGACTTTTAGGTCAATAGCTTGTTGGACCTGTGTTATTCTCAGACTTGCTGCTCTTGCATTTGAAAATCCAAGCCTTTCAGAAAATGCTTTCTGGAAATATTAATATCTTCTGCACACATAAAAGGGCTCCAGTTATCTGGGATGATGCAAGGGTTGTTCCCACTGGCAAATCAGTCTCTCTATGCTGAAAATCCTGTCTTCAATCCTTTAAGAAATGGAACACATTCAACTATTTCACTGGTAACTGTCTGACATTCACTGGGAGGCAGAGGCTGGGGGAACTGACCTTGGGCAAACTCAGTGTATTCGGTGCTCTAGCAATTATATCAATCTGCCTTTTCTGGTTTTTTTTCTTAATTCTAAGAATCAGAAGAAAACTAAATAGCAAAAATACCTGTGCTTGTGAACAAAAGTTCTTGTGTCAAGCCCATACATGCTGCACAATGTGTGCCTGATATCAGCGCTCTTGATCAGTAGGAGAGGTGCACAGCAAAGCCTCCTGCAGAATTGCTCTCATACTGGCCAAAAGGCCCATCGGTATTCTGCTTTGTGGCTCTCTTTCAAGCCCCTGTGACAGAGTGTGTACAGAGCAAAAGATTGCTGTTACCAACACTCATATGGATCTGTCTGCCCTGCACTGTGTCTCAAATGTAAGAGATGCCACACTGAATTAGGCTGAGGATTTACTATTCTGATGTTCTGCCAATGACTGAAACCAGTTGCTCTGTAAGATATATCTGTGCAATAACTGAGAATTGAGGTTGGTTGGAGATGGCTTCTGTATCCTGCATTTCATTTTTTCTTGCAAAATACCACCCTACATTTACAGGAAGCAAACAGACCTTTTCTTCCCAACATCAGGTTGGAAAGTTCTCATCTTTATTTAGAGTTCAAGGAGGACATTATTAATCTCTTTCCTGTCTGGGTGACTCAGAGGTTTCCTCAGACATCACTACTGGGAAAAAAATAAAATATTGGAACACTTCTTGTCTGGGTCCAGAGCTGAAATGAGTTTTTTGTTTTTTTTTGGTTTTTTTTTTTTTTTTCCGCTATAACACAAGGTAATTGCATTGCATGCATTTGTGTTCTCCTAGCTGCGAAAGGTCAGTCAGATTATTGTGCATCTCCTTCAGCTGTGTCTTGCCAAGATTGTGACAAACAGTTGTAGGGAGTCTCTCTCACAGTACTTAGCTATTGTTCCAAAGCAGAGAAAATACACCTACTGCACTGAGCCTTGCAGGCTGCAAGTTTCTATCACTTTAATAGCCTATGTCCTTAAATATCACCTCTGTGCTTGCTGTGCTTCTTCAGCAGAACTTTAACATCTTTAAAATCTCATTAGCTGCTCAGAATTTGGCCAAGGCTTACAGAATCACAGAATATTCTGAGTTGGAAGGGATCCACAAGGATCATTGAATCCACCTCTGAGCGAATGGCCCATAATGGGATCAAAGCCACGACCTTGGCGTTGCTGGCACTGTGCTCTGACCAACTGAGCTTCACCAGGATCTTGGGCCTTGCTTGTTTAACTGCTTCAGCACCAAAACGTCAGAGCTTTTTTCAGATATGATGATTACTGACCCTGTCCTCTTTAGCAAGAAAGAGAAATGGTGGCAGCAGAAGAAGATAAAGTGTTGTCTTCTAAATGGACATGTTTGGCTTTCAGGTGGCAGAATCACTGTGCAGGGTGCATAGAGCTTTTGTCACAGCTCAGCTGTTGGCCACAGATCTCCAAAAGCTGCCCCACAGGGGTCAGGGGGCTGGCAGCTCGGTCCAGAACATGCCAAATGGGTTGATTAGAATGTCCCTTTTGAGGACACTGGATGGAAAGGGGAGCTCAGCTTCTGACAACATTTGCCTAAGTGCTTCTGAGGGGAAGCCATTGCGACAAGCCTCTGTGCTTTAGACCCTTTTTCTCCATGAACACAAGCAAGCAGTGGGACAGAGGGTTTGCCTAGAGAAACTGTGCAGTCTCCATTGTAGATATTTGAGATCCAGATACGCTAATCCACAGCCAACACTGACATTCTGAGGTCAGCCTTGCCTGACCCTCTAAGCAGAACAACCCTGGGGTGTGCGGCCCCCAGCAGAGCAGGGGACACAGACCCGGCTTGGTGGATACCTTTCTTCAGGAGGTGGTAAAGGATTCATCTTCCACTGGAGACATGTTCCCACGAGCCATTGGCTCTGTCATCTCTGCTCTCACAGCTCTGGGAGGAGTTGGGGCAGTGTGTGGCTGCTTGCCTACCAAAACACTACTCACTGCCTGCATGGCCAGTGTGGGGTATAAGTAATTTATACAGTTTCCCACCAGCAGATGCATAAGAAAGGTCATGAAAACATGGTTCTGTGCAGTTTTATTATTTAGTTTATCCTTCTTTGCATAAAAGATTGAATTTGGCTATTTTTTTAACCTAAATCAAAGAACAAAACCCAAGCAAAATTCAGTCTGGTATAATTTCTGGATAAAATTTCAGATTCATCATTTTTAAGAAAAGCAGGAAAATTTATCAGGCATATTTTTTTAAAATAATTTTTCATAATGAAAACTGGGTATATTAGGAGATCATGCAGGCAAAATTAGCTGGCAGTGGTCACCTGCAGTGGTAAAGAATGCAGATTAAATTGCTCTGAAACTTCTTTTATAATATCATCACTCCCTGGGTACACTCCCTACGTACACAAGGAGATGTGTGTAAGTCTCCATAGGCACAGACAGGCACAAAGTGGAGAAGTTTGAAAGAGGGATAAAACATACAACCTTTTGAAATTTATCTGCTTAGAGCACAAGGTAATACATAAAAGAAAAATTCATTTTCTGTGTTTACAGTTTATGTTAAATGCCATTGTAGATAGAATCTCAGTTACAAAGGCAGTTTGGTTCAGGATGATTTGGTTACTAGCTTTTTTTAATGGAAATATCACTATTTCAAAGCAAACATTCATTTCAGGCATGTCACGGGGCAACAGCTTTGACTAATCTCTTCTGTCACAACAGGTTCCTCCATTTTATTACTTTGGGTTTAAATAAAACTAATAAAATAATTTTCAGGAGTTGTGCACAAATAGCAGCAGCTGGGGCAGGAAGCCTGTGCCTACCCCAGCTCAGTGACAAGACAGGAATCACACAGGTGACAGAAATGCTTCAATATGATGTGACAGGTCATCCTCACTGCTCACCCTGTGTTTGGCAAGTCCCTGGTGACAGGCTTAGAGCAGCCAATTCACTGCTTTGCTTGAGTCATTTGAAAGTCTAGGGGCAAGCACAAGAAAAGAGTTGAACTGATGTCATTAGTGACTATTTGGTTTGAGAAAAATCCTCTGATTATATATTTTTGTCAGGGAAATGATTTTGTCAGCCTACATGCTTACATCCCACGTTTCAGCTCTGAACATTGATTTATAGCCAAAAGAAGCAAAATTGCAACATAATTAAAGACATAGTTGATGTGAATATTTGCTTTTCTGACAAAGCTTCTGGAAAGGAACTTTAAAATGACCTTTTCCTTCTGTGTAATAAACAATATCTACCATTCAAAATGGAGTAGTTTGTTTCATTACATGACTGAAGATTTTGAGTTTCCTTTAGGAAATCCTCCTTTAGGAGGACATCAAGTTAACTTGTGCACAAGGTTTTGCCATAGCCCTGGCTCAGTCACAAGGTGAGGTGGGAAGTGAGGAGCTTTGGGAGTCAGATGTTCCACCTGACCTTTGAGATTCAACTTTGCACAGATATTGCACCCCAGGAACATTCTTTTGTCCCTTGCAAGGTAATATCTGCTCAAGTATTACCATACAGGGCCAGGCTGCTGTTCCTATAAACATGTTTTAAAAGCATTTTTGTACAGTTATTTTGTAACTCTTATCTATAAATCCCTTCAATGAAATATCAGAGAGTTATTCAGCTGTGAAACTACGCAGAGGAGACATTTTCCTCATCCTGGGTCAGCATTTTCTGACTTTCTGTAAACACTCTCTCACATGATGCTCGTTAATAGGCTTCCTCATGCAGAAAATTCTTGGCAGCCACTGGAAAAGTTCTCCAAAAGACTGATTACTTTCCCTTTGCCTGAGGCCAGTTGCTGATCGTGGCCCTTACGTAGCATGACAAACAGAGTTAATATCAGAACGTGCAGCCAGGACTCTGAAACACTCAGTCATGCACCAGTTAAAGCCTGGCCTACCAACACCCCAGGAGGTTTAATAATGTGCTGCAACCTGTTGGAACCAGTTCCCAAGAGTGTTAAAGGGGGCACTGGGGGGCTGGAGAATGAAGACAGCAGAGGACAAATGTAGCTGGAGTTCACCCAAGGGCACACTGCCACGGTCTGAGGGCACTAATGTGATGTGTGCTCCTGCCAGCCCCTCCTGGGGGGTTTCCAACACTGCTCATGGCCCAGGACCACATTTCAGTTCAGCTGGCCTTCAAAGAGCCCATGCAGCCCTCACCCTGCCCCAGGGATGTGCCTGATTCCTGGGCTGGGCTTTCCCAGGGCCCCTCCCCAGGCCCTGCTGAGGCTCTGGGATGGACTGCAGCTGGCAAGGCCCTGCCCTGCCGCCATTTGTATGCAGGAAGCTCCTGGGATGACATCCCAGACTCCATCATTTTCCCCTGACCTAAGAACACAATGCACGCTTGTATCATCACAAATTGTACCAGCTTATTTTCCGAAGAAGGGCTCTAGACAAAATAAATATAGTTATTTCTGGGAGGAATCAGAATGTTGTTATTTATTAGTGATGGTAATGATCTTGCATGTCTGTTGTACTAAGCAGATGGATCTCTAGGCCCTTTGCAAATGTTGCTACTTTTATTAATAAGGGAGAGCTCAGCAAAGCTGCAAAAAAAGAAGAAATGCAGTAACTGTAACAGCAGGCAGTGCCACTGCAATAACTCAAGACAAATTAAATGTTAAGGGACCCTGTGAAGTATGTGGGGGATACAAGGTGTTTAGAGGGAAGAAGATGTTTAGAAAGGCCCAGTAGAATTTGGCAGAAACAACCATGCTGGCTAAAAAAATTTATTTTGTAACAGTTGTTGCAAAGTATTTCTCTTTGTCTGAGCTGTCACATTTAAACTCTGTCACAAAGCTGGTGAAATCTTATAATGGAAGTAGTTTATCGGAAGGCAAAATATGGGGAAAATAAGTATGTATACAATAGTGGAAAATAAACCTCCAACATACCCTTCCCAGGTATTTTGGGTGAGACATCAAATGTTTATGAGCCAAAAATAAAAACCCAGCCAAACACCCACCCCACAAAAATCCAACAACAAAACAATAGGCAAGTGTTAATATCCTGCATGAGACATAAAATTAGGAGCAGAAACCAGATCATGCTTTCAGACAGAATTTGGGTGATAGGATAGGTCTGTGTCATCCAAATTCCTTTGAGTTTGCAGAAACTTATAAAATTGTATATGACATTGTTCACTAAAATCTGACTAAACAAGTTCAAGTTCTCTGTTCTGTGTACTCCTTAGCAATTTTCTAGGTTTCTTTATTATGGCTGAAAACCCCCTCAATTTAGAATTGTGTAGTAAACACTTCCTCTAATCTCAATAAAAGACACTATCAAATTTTACAAGGAAAGCAGTTACATGGGCTTGATATGTCCAGAGGAAATTTTGTTGTAAGCCTTTAATTTTTATCCCACTCTCTTTGATTTCCAGACCTTAGGCAAGACTTCCACACGCCCACAGAAATGCTGAATTTCACCTACTTTATAAAATAAATGAACAAGTTACACCTTAGATTCCCAAAACCAGGTGCATTAACAATTACTGACAGATAGAAAGTTCTTTCAGCTTCATTCCTGTATTTCCCTAATTTTTTTTTCTGGGATTCCATATCTCATCTTTCCTCACTCTGATATTTCAGTAAGACACCTCAATGTGGAGGTGTCCTGTTGAATGGAGGGTGGGAGACACCAATTTTTGTGTGCATTGTGCTCCTATAGAAGTATTGCTAAGAATGCAACATGGCTGAAAAGACAGCTCAGAATGAAAATGTGGCTTTACACAGCCAGGATAGTCTATGAAGTTAATGCATGTCAAAGTAAAGTGATGCATGCAGGAAAACCATCATCCAAATTTCATTTGTAAAATGAAGGGTTCTGACCAAGCCTTTGCCAGTTTTGAGAGAGACTTTGAGGAAACAGTTGATAATTCCATGAAAATGACAGCCCAGCACTCAGCACTGAGCAGCAGCAACAACAAAACTGCAAACGATAGGAACTATTGGTAAAGCAATACAGAACAAACCAGAGTTGGTTATGCCTTTATATAAATGCATGGCATGTCCGTATCTTTATACTGTTCTGGCCTTTTCATCTCAGAAAGAATATAGGAAGAACTGGAAAAAGGTTCAATTGTCCTTGATTGTCAAGGGCTATCGATATATGGGATGTGTGCTGTGCTAGGAATAGCTAAGTAAGCCAAGATTCTTCTTTCTGGAAAAGAGACAAATTACAGGCGACATGATAGAAGGCTATAAAATCAGGAGTGAGGTGGAGAGGATGGATGGGAGCTGATGGTTCACTGTCTCTTCCACTACAAGTACTAGGGATCCTCAAAGTCAGATGGTAGGAACAAGCTTCAAAACAAGCAGAAGTGGGTTATTCTTCATGCAGTAGGTGATATGTCAGTGACATTGCCTGCCAAAGGATGTAGTGAATACTAAAGGTTTAGGGGGGAACTAGGAGAAATTGGACAGGTTAATGGAAGAGAAATACTTTGGGGAATATACAATACACGGTAGCCAGACTTAGCCCAGGGCTAAAAATAGGTGGTGACTCGGGCAGTGTGATGAAGGGCTGGAGTCTAGTCCTGCCATTTGCTTAGTTCTTCGTGATCAAGTCCCTTAGGGCAACTGTGACTTCAAACCCTGTCTTCTGCCAGTTGTGGCTCTCATCAGGTTGGCTATTCATATGCTCATTAAGAAACAATAACCTAGCAAAGGAGGGTTCTTCAAGTCTGGTGGGCTTGGAAGTGCTAGGTTCATGGTGGGACTTGATGACATTAAAGGTCTTTTTTCTACCCTAAATGATTCTAAGAAGCTTTACCTCTTTTTATATTTTTTCTTTTTTTCCCTTTTCTCTTTTTTTTTTTTTTTTTACAACAATGCAGTTGACAGACTGCATTTAACTCCTGTTGACCAATGTACTAATATACCCCTATGTATCAGACCAATACAGTCCTTATTCCAGAGGTGTTCTTGTGTCCATCAGTATAAATATGTCCTTTATGTTCACAGTCCAATTCCTCCCTTTTGTCTTTTTCCTCTCTGTGCTTTTCATGCCAGTGCTATGTCATTTCTATTGCAAAACAAAGGAAAGGCCTTTGTATTACACAAGGAAATCTAATTTGCTTTTCACAATGGACCTAAAACTGGTGATTGATGTGTTTCAGTAATTAATTCTGCTACCTGCAAGTTGCTGAATGTAAGATTTAGGAAGACAGGGAGAATGGGTGAAAATGGAAAATATATTAGCAACTTTTGTGTCTTGTGCTACAGTGTTCAATATGCCACCCATTTATGTTTGAACAGGAGAACAACTTTCTAATACAGGAAGATAACCCTCTATGTTGGAGAGGAAAAGTCTGATAATTATACTGCCTATTGAGAGAGGAATAATTGAGCACTGGGTGCCAGCATACATTGTCTCAGGAAAAGAAAGAAGCAAAAACTGTGAGTATTGGACAAGTCAAAAGTTAAAAGGAAGCTAGAATTCTTTGAGAGTAATGGTATATTTTAACTCCACATTGTTGTTAGATCCCATGCCATTCTCAGACTGTGTCTACACAGCACAGGCCCCCACTGTTCACAGATACACCATGTAAATCTGGCAGATGCACACACACAATGGAAAGCTTAGTCCCAAGAGTCTGCTGCTGTGTGGGCACTAATGTATTTTGCTTTGTTTTTCTACTGAAGCTTTCAGTGTCTCTGTTTATAAGACTCTCAGTGCCCAGCAGGCTTGCCTTCACAATAGGAAATGTGAATGATATTCATCACCTTTGGCTCATTCTTTTGGTCTGCCTCTGTAGGCAGAGTTGCATGTGCTGGGTGGTATTTTGTTTGTGTATTGGAACCTTAGACTGGTCTTTGGTAGATGGCCTTCCCCCATTTGAGGTCTTTCCAAAGACTAGATGTCCTGAATTATGTGTAACAGCGGGGAGTCACCTGAAAGGTACAGCCTTTGTGCTACACCCTGATACCTCACCAATATTGCAGCTGTCAGCTAAATGGACAGGCAAACACCTTCTGGCCTTCAAATCTGTGAATAGCTGCATCACTTACCTCTCTGAAAAAGTCTTAATGTCTGTATGGAGGACGATTTTGTAAGCGCTCCACCTCTGAGCTGCACTGTAGCTTGGTAGGCCTTCTAGTGCTCATTTTGTGTTCCCCTGACTGATCATCATCCAGAAATCTGTGGTGCCTGGGACAAGTAGTGAAAATTCCTCTTGCCTTTGTGGGGCTCCACAGCCTTTTCAACTGGAAACAGGGGCCTGTGAAGCCAGATTGGTGACTGAATCCAAGAACAATGAAGTGCTGGATGCACTCTGCAAGCAGGGTTCTTCCCATTGTGTTGACATGTTTACTTTGTGGTTACTTAATTTTCTAGCTGATGTTCTGACCTAATTAAGGCCATTGTCACTAAATTAAAAGTCATGATAATGTAACTGCTTTTGGGAGTCATAAAAACTGTTTGACATGTCGGGATGTTCACATCTTGGAAATATGGTATTTCAGGAAAATAGAAATAACTGTAATTTTTTTGGACTGGTCACAGTGTTAAGGGCTTTGTTCCTCTTATTTACAACATGGCATTTGCTCCCAGAAAGTCCTCAGATCTCTAATACTTGCAGCTAACAGATTCTAACAGAGGTGTAGGCCAAAAGCTACAGTATAAAACTAGGCAATGAATGATTAAGAATGACATGTATATTATAAAAAGTTAAAATCTGCTTGCAGAGATTTTTCAAAGTCTTTCCTTTCCCTATCCATGCTAATGATAAACAGGTTTTGAAAATCTAGCTTTGTTTTATAGCTTACAGAGAACAGTTACATATTCTCTTCCTTTTGATATGTAGAGTTTTTAACCCTGCTTTAGCAGAAGTTTAGCAAGAGAGGACTTAAACTTGGGGGCTTTCTTCTGCTGGCTTGTAAAATAGTTTGATTTTTTTGCTACTCTTTGATATTGCCTTCTGGGACAAGAGCAAAGGTACAACTCTGTAAGAAGAAAGATATCTTCTAAAATACATATTGAAACAAGAAATACTAATTTGTTCATACTTATCTAGTGTCAAAGAACTCTCTTTTATTTTTCTTTTTCTTTATACTTGCAGCAGCTGTTTGACATTGCTATTACCTTCTCTTTATTTTGTTATTAGGCAATGGTTACTGCTGTCATAGGTGGTACTGCAGTAATCAGGATTACTCGATAATGAGAGGAAAAATATTTTTAGATTAAGAAAAAGATACAGACAAAAAAGGAAATAATATGAAAAGCAATCCTGATTCCCTCTCCATTGAAATCTTTATTTGCATTGCATAAATTCTCAGACAGGTTACTGTGTGCTCTTGATATTTTTGCTCAGAAATTATCTTCTACCCAAATGCGTGTTATGTCATTTGATAAGCAGAGTGACAAAAATGGTCCTTGCTTTGCAACTGGGGCTATTTCTTAATGAAAAAACAGATTGCTGTAGAAAGGCATAAGTCTCAAAAAAGTGGGTTTTAGGCAGAACCATGAAATCATGGGACACAGCAGCGGAAGGAACTGCTGAGTGTGAGGATGCTGCAGTATGCCACGTCACATCAGGGACTTGAGCCTACATCCAGTTCTAGCCAATATAGATACATTCATTCTGGTGTCAAAACTGCTGCTTTAACCAGCTTTTCTCCTTCAGACATACTGGCCCATCTCCCATGATTTATTTATTAAACACCACATTATTAAATTTAATTTCAGACTCTCTTTTACCAAGGCAAAGCAAGCCAAAATTCCATGTCTCTTTCTTTATGGGTTACCTCAGCTCTCTAACAGTATTCTAGATGGTTCCACCTGTGGTAAATCTGGCCAAGTTGCACCTGCAGTGCTTCCACCTGTGCATGCTCTCCCAATAACTCTGATCCCTGGTGTGACTCCAAGGACAGCTGGCTGAGGGACAGAATACTCAAGGGATGTGGGAAGTAGAAGTTTGAGTTAGTACTTCTGGTCATAGGGTGTGTGATTTTTCTTTTCTGAATCAAGAAAGTCAGTGTTTGATTAAAAATATTTTTGGTTAACAGACTTAGTCAATAAACATAAGACCCTTGCATTCTGTACTGGCAGCAGGTTGAACTGCCTAACTCTGTTTATCCAGTAAGTTCAGCTACAAAAAGAAACATGAGAAGAGTATCTTGACAAGAAGGGCAGGTGGTCTAAAAAGTACTTTACACTTCTCCTGGCTACTAAGGGCAAAAAGGCTCCAGAGAATTTGGAAGGAAGGAACAAGAGGTACATCCTTGCAGCAGTGCTGGGAAGAACTGCCCAGTCCATTTGTGGCTAAGGAAGACAGTGGTGTGTACTAAAAATACATGTAGTAAAAATAAGAGAACTTCTCAAAGTTCTCCAAGACAGCTGGCTAGAAATGAATCACAGAAACCTATGGAAAAAAACCAAATTTACTAAATTTATAATAATACTAAAAGAAACCACAAACTAGGAATAACAGAATACACAGAGACTGGCTGACCTGCCATCCTGCCATCAGAACAAGCTAGAAAGGTAGAAAACATGATGAAAGTTTAAATCTGAAAAGAAATAAAAATGTGTAAGTATGAAAAATACATGATTTTCTGGCAAAGAGGTCATGTGAATCAAACCCAGTGTATTCTTTTAATTTTAATTAAGACTTGGTTCGTCAAGATAGATGGATAGACTATGACAGCACTGCATTTGACCATGATTAAAAAACCTTGCTCTTTTTAATATCAGTACTGAATACATGAAATAGAATTAGACACTGGCAAAATAATAGACCTCAAGGAATTAGTGCACAGAGGGAAATGCCACTGACTGGGATTCTTCATTTGTTTTAAGAGCTAAAAGTCCTAATTCCAAAACTGTTTTCACAATGTGCCAAGACTTGCCACCTGGGGATGTATACAGTGGAGATCACTGATGAGAAATGAGGAAATGATTTCAACTTCCATGAACTAGAATAGGGTTAATACTAGAATATCATATTTTCTTCTGCCACCTTCCTTTAAAAAAATGTTGAGAAATTTGAGACTGGTAGAAAGATATGAGAAAAAAAAAGAGGAAATTCTTCACAAAGAAAAACCCAGCAAATTCAGCTGGTCTATCAGACACAAGGCTTGCTGGTAGTGTTTAAATAACTTAATGAAAAAAGAAAAGATTTTCTAAAGGGCTTTTCTGGAATTAATGCCTGGAAACAGAACACAGGCAAATTAATCTGAAAAACTCAGTGCCGGTTTTTACTAGTGATTTCCATTACAGCAGATAATTATTGGGAGAGATGGATTATTTTCCATTGCTTAGTATGCTCATCAAGATTTGATACCTTTGGAGAAGTTACACTTTTGTCAGAAACCAGTTTAGGCTCTGTGTGAAAATGATGTATAATTGGCCTGTGGTATGAAGAGTAGGTAATCTAATGGTCCTTTCTGGGCTTTAATGATTTAATCTCTTGATGGTTTTTAGAGAATTCTTGTGCATTTAGTACTGAAATACATGTAAGTTAGCTTGCTGGAAAAAAAAAGTATAAAAGGTTGACAATTCAACCAAGAAATAAAGTGCCCTGAACTCTCAAGAGGACTCTTTTGTAGAAACAGCAAGAAACATCAGCCTCTCTTCCAGGAGCTGAATAAAGACCAGCTATTCAAAAAGATGAAAAATTAGCACCTTCTGTTGCTGTCAGTAGGTCAGTGTAACACTTGTGGCCTACTGAGTGCTCACCTGTGAGCAGTTTAAAAGACTTCTGGCAAGCAAAGGCTGTGCCTCAGAAAACCATGGAGCACTTCTGAGACAGCCAACCCAAATGTACATGGAGATCTAACAGGAAAAAGGTGAGAGAAAGATGGTCAGGTGAAAAGGGGAATGTCTTCAGAGCTATGAAATGACTGGTTAATACAAAAACCTTGTGTTCAGCTTCCAAATCTATTGAATTTAGTGGGAGTATTAGAGTTAAACAAACTTGTGTTTATATTAAGACACACATTACAGTGAGTGAACGAATATTTCTTTAAAATAATTGATTGATTTATTTTCCATCTTTCACCAGGGAACTTGTCCTTATTAAAAAAGAAAAATATGAGTGTTTTGCAAAATCTGAGTTCCATTCAATATCCACTCCCTCCTTGAACGTCTTGTCACACTCTTTTTCCTATAAATCAATGAACTGTAAGACGTCCAAGCTTTAATCAAAGGAAATGTTATTATTCTGCAGGTAAGTGCTTGCAACATGCCAGGGGGTGTTTGTTTAAACTTTAATGTGTAGAGAGCAAGTTTCATTAGTCTATGGACAAAATACATTTATTTATCATTAAATGTGAAGTCAAGAGTTCTGTAAGTTTGTTAACAATTCTAATAACTTCCAGATATAGTTATAGGAATGATCATAAATCCAAAAAATGTAGAATATCACCGGTAAGGAAAGGAGAGTCTATTTTTGTCCTTTGAAAACCCCCAAAAAAAACCAAAAAGAAAAAAAAAAAAGTCTGAAGTCTAGAATTGAGACTCAAGTTAAATAAAAGTTTTAAGCAATATAGACTTTTCTGTGGGCAGAGAAAACTCTGTGAATCCAGTTGGAAACTTCACACTTTGTAGTTAAGGATTGAGGGAGAGGGGGAACAGAAGAGCTATGCCCCCACAGTGCTGTTCCTACCAATATTAACTGAATAATCAGAAGCTCCCAATTTTAGCAAGGCAGCTTGGAAATTCTGAATGAAAGGTCTTTCTCCTGAGGTTTCAGGTACTTTCACTGTGGATTGCAGCTTTATCACTGAAAATTCTATTTTCACAAATCTTTTGGTGGTCCCAGTTGGTAAGTGCAAGAAAGTCAAAACCCTTTACCCCTCACTCTAAGAATTTTATAAAAAGGTGGTATTAAATTCCACCAGCACATGAATTTGTACAGAGATTGAAGAGAATGAGAGATGAGAAGAAGGAAGCATAAATCATACTGAAATGTTAGTATATGATATGATGAATATGTGGTATGATGGTTCCAAGGACCAGCTGTGTCAGTTGAGAATTCACAAGCATATGGGGCCTGATGGGATTCATCCCAGAGCACTGAAGGAGTAAGTGCATGTCATGGCAGGATGCCTCTCAATCATTTCTCAAAGATTTTGGGAGTTTGGGGTCATCCCCACTGACTGGAAGCTAGCCACTGGCATTCCAATTTACAGGGAGGGCATGAGGAAAGACACAGGAAACTACTGAATTGTTAGTTTAACCTCAGTTCCTGGACAAATTGTGTAGAAGATCATACCGGAAATTATCCAAAGGCATTTAAAGAACAATGCAGTCATCAGGCACAGTCAGCATGGGATTAAAAAGGGAAAGTCCTGCTTAATTGATTTGATGACTGTGGGCTGAGCACGTTCACATTGTGCTAGGTAAAGAATTGGCTGAAGGTCAGAGAATCCCTTCCCTTTCTCACAGCTAAAATCAGGACTTCTGGGCTACTGATGTTCATACAACTAGAAAAGACACTCTAGCCAAAGCGTTCACATCAACAGAACAGAAGACATATTACTGAAAGCAGTATATTAGTCTTTGCAAATGAAGACCTGAAGTATGTGAAGGTGAAGGGCTTGTTTTTAATACCACTGTTAATGCTTTTCATTTATGCAGGTTCATCTGGGGCCAGGTCTGGTTTTGCATCTACTGAATTACTATTTCAGCATCTCATTAACACACAATCAGCCCTGCTTGCACTGAGTTACTATTCAGTACCTGTTTATTTCCTGTTTCTCTCTGAAAAATCACCTGCCCTACTGAGGCAGAATATCACCATCTAATCCTGGCAACATGCAGCTCCTGTGGCAGAACAGGGAACTGAGCCCAGACTCAATCCCTGACTACTTCCTCACCCACAAGGTAATTTTCCCTTATGGCTGGTAATGGTGACTAAATAGTCATGGTAATGGTGACCAAGTTTGTTTTTGACTAAGCCACAGCTCAATTCAGCTCCCGTGCTCAGTTCATCTGCAATTAGTCAGCTTCACACAAATATTTACATGACACGTATCCTGGCTTGTTTTTTCACTTCCTTGCTTTAATAAAGGCCAAAATGACAAACTTTCATTTACTTTAGCCTGAATGCAGTTTGACATTTCTGGCTGAGCGAGCTCCTTGGCACATTTCTGCTGAAATCCCACATGCACACGTGCTCTATTGCAAGTGCTGAGTAAGCAACCATGATTTGGATGAAATACTGGGCCTGGGGCAACAGAAAACTGCATAGATTATCTAGTCCAGCTGCAAATTCACTTTCAAAGGTACATCTATAGCTGCCAGCCATACAGCAGCTTCTGTTCTCTCAACTCTATTTCCTCTAGTTCATGTATTAACAGTTGGTTGCTTACCAAACTGTGCTCTTCAAGGAAAAATGTCTGTTAATGTCTCAGTGGAGTCGTGACCAGGGTAATGAAAATCGTTACTCATGAATACATTATGCAACAACTGAAAAAATAATCTATCAAATAGATATAATTGCCAAAGAATGTTTGTTCCTCAATAAAAACAACAATAAGTAAAAGTACTCCATTTCAGCCTAGAAAGGTGGCTGAAACTTTATCAAATTTGAGGTTTTGTCTCAATGTTTGTTATGATGCTCACTACAATTCACTCAGTTTTGAGTTCTGAAGATGAACAAAAGTTGTTCTTGAATTAATCTGGTGTCAAAGGGTACTTAAGAGGCAGGAAACAAGGAGCTAAATAATCATCACAGGCAGTTTCTAATGGTGACAACATTGATAATGTGTTCCTTTCAGAATCATACTCACCGCCTTGCAGAAACATCATGTCCAGTAGTGTGACCACAGATCTCTTCACAGAGAGCAGCAGGCACAACTTTCCTAAGGATTTCTCCTAGGGAAAGGCAGTGAGAAACATCAGAGAAGAAGAGAAAACAATTCTTATCTCTCCTTGCTGTGCCTGTTGTTTGGCACATGTGGAATGTGTTATGGAGATTGTTTACTGAGAATGATTTGTTAATTGGACTCTGGTGATGATTATTTGGATTGATTGATCAACTGGGTCAAAGCTGTGTTGTGACTGTCTAGAAAGGGTCATGGGTTTTTCTTTAGTGTAGTATAGTGTAGTATCACTTTAATATAGTACAGTGTTAGTGTAATATAGTATAGCTTAATAGAGCAATTGTTCAGCCTTCTGAAATCATGGAGTTGGAGTGCATTATTGCCTGGCTGAGGGCACCCTGCAATGATACAGCAGGACTAGGGAAATGATTGCTTCCCTGTGCTCGGCACTGGTGTGGCCACATCTCGAGTGCTGTGTCCAGGTCTGGGCCCCTCAGTTCAGGAAGGACGTTGAGGTGCTGGAGTAAATCCAGAGAAGCACAACAAGGCTTGAGAAGAGTCTGGAGAACAAGTTTTAGAGGAGCAGCTGAGGGAGCTGGGGCTGTTTGGCCTGGAGAAACAGAGGTTCAGAGGGGCTCTGATCACTCTGTTCAACTACCTCAGAGTGGTTGGTAGCCAGGCGGGTGTCGGTCTCTTCTCTCAGGCAACCAAGACAAAGAGGAATGTTCTCAAATTGCTCCAGGGCAGGTTTAGATTGGAAAGATTTATATTCGGAATGTTTTCTTTCGTGGGATTTTTGTTCAGCATTAGAGCAGGCTTTCCAGGTAAGTGGTGGAATCCCTGGAGGTATTTAAAGGACATGCAGACATAGCTCTAAGGCACATGGTTTAATGGAGGGCTTGGCAGTGCTGTGTTAGTGGTTGGACACAATGATCTTAAAGGCCCTTTACAACCTAAATGGTTTGATGATTCTACAAGAATATGATTTAAATTGGAAGACATAACTCACTAGGTCAGTACTCTGATGTGTTAGGTGCTGTGCAGGATAAATGTAGCACCTGAACACAAAGGCATAGAAAATAAAAGTTAAGAATAAATAAATGTGGAGAGAATCTGAGTAGGTTAGTTGGAAAAAGAATAAGAAATGCAGTAACAAAATGAAAGCAACTGTGAAATTCACTGTTCCTTTCTTTGGACTACTTCAATTATACCAAAAAACCCCAACAAACACCTCTTAGAATTAAGCTGAGAGAGAAAGCTGTTAAATAAAGTAAAAACTATTCCTCATATGAATAATTAAACATATTTGTTTCATTCTTTTAGGTTTTCAGGCCACCAGATTTATTAAGCCTGTTGGTAAAGAAAGAACTTTAATGTAAGAGCAAGGAACCAAGTGAATCATATATAAATTAGAAAAAACAAAAATTGTGGTAAATTTCCTTCAGTCTTTTGTTGCCTAACATCAGCTTTATGTCCCTGACAACATTAACAACAAGAGCCAGCACTCTATATCCTGAGATGTAATTAAAATACACACAAAGCTCTGGGCCTATATACAAAATACACTGAGAAATTCATGCAAATTGGGAAAAATTCAGTACTACATTCTGAAAAAGCTTATTCATACCAGTAGTCCTCCTACACAAGAGCTTTATTCTTAATTTTCTCTCACCAAATTACTAGAGAAAGGGGTTTTGTGAAAAAAGCTGAAGGTCACACTACCAAGGCAATATTAAACTAAGGGGAAAATGTGTTGCAGAACTGAAGGCATTAGCATTTAAACCAACCTGATTTAGATTATACAGATGTAAAACTTGATCTTTTCATACAGTAAAGCTTCTTTTATTGTTACCAGCTGTAGCACTGCATCTTCCTGTTATAAATGCTGTGTTTACTCCATTTCTCTGTGAGTAAGTTCCTGCTTGGCACAGAGCTGGAATTAGTGTCCTTATGTCCCTTTTCCCACCAACTGCTTACATTCAGAGCTTGCTGGGACAGGGAAATGAAGTGTTGAAGCTGGAGTGGATTCTGGCTCATCCTGTACAGGGAATGGCTCCTTTACTGGTGTAACCTAAGTCTAGATCCAGGGTAAAGAAGAGTCAGGTATCTGTGCTCAGAGCTGGGACAGCACAATACAACAATTATTTAAATGGCAGTTGTGAGAGCAGCTCCTAGTGCATGTTTTCCTGTTCAGCGTCAGGAGGGGCAGAACTGTGTGGCAGGAGAAGGAAAGGGTGATGCTTTGCCTGCTGGCACTGGTCATCCCTTCAGCCTGCCCAGATGCTCATAAAACCTCAGCCTGATGCACTGAGGCTGCCAGCTCTCAGCTTTCCTCCTCACTAATATTTCAGTGTTATCCCATGGCATTGCCTCACTGTGTTTTGTCTCTGGCCTGATACATTAAAGCCTTGTGGTAAACTTTGTCCAAAAGAATCTGCTTTACTGTGTGAAAACAGTCTGTCAGGACAAAGTACCCATGCCAGCTCAGTACAAAAATACCTCTTTTAACTCATCATCCTCTAATGATTTAAGCTCAAGAATTCAAATCCATTCTTTGTTTTTCTAAAAAGAACAAAACAAACAAACAAAATCTCAATCATGGTTTAAATAACCCTTTATTAAATAGCTGAGAAACTGGCAAAATGCCAGATTTTATTATAGATCCTAAATGACTGTGGCTAATTTGTGAGGAGATAGGCATTCTATCATCTCCCCTGAGCATTATCTGAGTTCACTGCCTTATTTGGTTGTAGTTTATAAGCTATAATGTTATTTTAGCTTGAAAATAGGGAGAAGAAAAATGACTGTAGCAATCTGGGTATGCATTTACCCAGCTGCCCTGCAGATAAAATAGGTAATTCTGGCAACATTTGTCTTCTTGTGACCACATTTTAAAGTAAAATATATCTACTGTAAAATGCACATATCTCTGATGAAGTGTGGTTGTGAAGGAACAGAGAAGGTCAGATGTAATTTGATGTCATATTACGCCATGTGTTGACTTAAGAAATCAGAGGTGCAAATCATTTAATAAGGTTACTGTAAGGTGTACAAGAGAGGATATTTCACCATGAGAACTCTGCAGGAAGCTTCAAAATACATTACCAAAGTAAACACTGATGCACATGTAAAATGCCTTTTGAAGAAATTTTCTGTAAGTATTAACTAGCGTAAAGAAGCAGCCATTTGCACAGAAAAGCATGATTAAAAATTGTTTGAAGTAACAAAACGATCTAGTTAGGGGAAACTTTAATTTCCTTTTTTTTTTTTCTTTTTCTTTTCCAGTTAAATTGGAAGAACTAACTCCTACAGTCCAAAGCAGGTACCTACAAGGCATCTAAATCCCAGTAAGTCCTGTAGATAGTGGAGCAGTAACTGCTTATTCAATATCAAAATCTTGATGCTGAACAGGGTTCCATGTGCTCAGCAGCCTGTGGAACTTGAGGGATGTGACAGCTGCCCTTCAAAACACATTTATTTAAAGTGTTTTTGGAAGGGTTGGTGATGTATGAGGGATGTTTTACTCCTTATTCTTGTGGGTACATGCAAGATGTGAGTAGTGGTGGTGGAGAAGCCAGGAGGAACACAGTACAAGGTGTCTTGTGGAAACGGTCCTGATCTGTGCTGAAGGACCAGGTGTCTGTGAGTGTGTGGTTTCATTCATTCATGCTCTACACATGCATAGGGGTATTTTTCTTCAGAATTAAACAGAATCCAGCCTTTCTGGAGACAAATAATCATTTCAACGCATCACAAAGTATTAACCAGATACCTCCTCTCTGAAACAAGTAACTTGTTTTTATTAAAAAATATGAAGTTTGAATTTGAAGACACACACAGAGGAATAATACAATAATTTCCTTACTAATTTGTTACATTTTTGTTTTCAAAAATATCACTGTATCTTTTCATCAGATCAGCTTTGCACCAGGCCTAGATCTGGTTTTTTTCCTGCAGTGAAGAGCACTCTAGCACTAGCTGTTTCCTCTGCAGGAATGCACTCATACATTCATGAGAAAACATGAAAGCTGGGCATTTGATTGTGTCTTCTTTGGGTCACAAAGGCTGGGTTTGAGGTCTGAAGCATTCATAGGTGTCATCAACAGCTTCTCATATGCTGGATTAAGAGGCCATATATTTAAGTAGCCTTGTATTTAAAATGTACTCTCTGAATTCTGAAAATGACTTGCATGGAGGACAAGACTGAACTCATGATCAGTGCTGCAGCCTTTGCAAGAGCCAGAGGTGCTGAGGGAAGTGAGAGGAGATTAGTAAACAGACACATTTCATAACCATAGTATGAACCTAATTTTTTATGAGGTCTCCATCCATCAGCCTAACTCCAGTGTCTTCTTAAGGAAAAAACAGCACTTGATGTCTGACACAGCAGATTGACATCCCTCAAAGCTTTCTTTAAGCACTGAGCTGTTTCTCTCTAACAGCAGAGTTAGATGGGGTGTTTGAGGTCCTTCTTATTGCTCTGCTCAGGGGAAAGATGCAAGTCCATATGCAGCTGACCAGGTGGGATTTTGTATCACCCTCTGAAATGTAGGTATGATAAAAAAAAGAGTGTATAATTTGGATAGGATTTAAGACATACTTTTAAACGCAGCACTTGACTTGTATTTTGCCTTTTTTTCTTGGCCAGTCATAATGTGTGAAGAGCACCAGCAGTGAAACTACATTTTGTGTACTCATTGATGGGGGGAGAACTTATCAAAAGAACACATTTCTGGCAAAGCAGACCTGCTTAGCTTAAACATTAAATATGTGAAAGGGGTTTCCTGGTATTTAAAATATTCTTTAGAGATGTACAATCCTGTGGGCTGTGAGCTGCTTTCACCACTACCTTTGAATAGAAGGACTAATTGCAACACTCCATATCTCTTGCATTGAGTCAAACCTTAATAATTCCCACTCAGGGTCCCTGAGCCACTGCAGATGAGCAGAGGTGTCCCCCAGCCCAACTTTTTTGTGCCATTGTGTTGAGGCTACAGAAGCAACTGAAACTCTGCTGTCATGCCCATAAATCCTAGGATTCACCTCCTAGCCACAGAAATCTTACCCTCATTGGTGCATATTTAATAAAAGTTATTTCAAGGAGACTCTTCTGTCCCCTGGTGCTTTGTTTGTAGTCCTCAGCTTTCCCTGTATATCATGCCATTGGCAGTCACAAAGCTAGAGAGGGAGGAGGTTTGTAGGCGGCCTAAAGATTCCTTAATCTGTACAGCACCAACACATTTCAATATACAGTAACACATTTGTATTTAAATTTTACATATGCATACCTATGTATACATGCGTAAATTTGAAGGTCCAGTGTTGAGTTCTCAGACTACTTTGAAGGGTATTTGTTGTGATGGTGGAATAAATTGGGAAAATTGTTTTTCACACTTTCAGTTGCTGACTGCTTGCAGTGCTTAGTGCCCAATCCTCAGAGAAGGACAGGGCCAGCTGTCTTGTGTGCACTCAGGTCAATTGTTACAGCACCCACATTTTCACAAGCCAGCCTGACTCCAGAGCTATTGCTGAGTTGCAAGGGAAGATCTTTGATCTATATCTATGCAGAGATAGATCCATTAAGAGTGCAAAACATTCCTATTATTAATATAAGCGTTCCACATTTACCCCATTCTTTTCCTGAAATGTTCACTGAGGAACTGGGAAATTAATGGGCTTGTGATACATTTGCCATGAAGGTGACTTGCACCTCAACATGTATCTGAGACATCCTAGGCACTGATTATTCTACTATAAAGCATGTCCATATGCATGGCCAGGTTTTTCAGATACGCAGAATTTGCTCTGATGTGACTGCTAGACATCTGGAAATCCTGGACACCTGACTAGACTTCAAATTCAACCTGGCTAAAATAGTTTGTCTGAGAAACCTGGCTCTACAACATCTGCCTTGATATAGTTTTACCATAAAAAATAAAAGAGTAAAACAGAAATATGTAAACAAGAGTACAAAACCCCACATTTTTTCAATGTGTTAAAATTATTCTTCCTGTGAGCAGGCTTATCTTCCTCGGGAAACTGGCACAAACTCTACTGTGACTCCCCAAGGGACCTACTGATATCAGCAAATCCACCCAAAAGCAGTCACTTAAGGAGCTCCTCGACATTTTCCAGAGTCATTTGAGCTTCTGGGATTTTCAGTCTGAAATCCTGTTTCCAGACATCTGACCCCTGGATAGTGTACAGCCCTTGAAAATGTTTATTTTGAACTCTTAGACCCTCTTTAGCAAGGCTACTAGAGGACTCCTGTACAGCAACAGTAATCACCATTTCTCTGAGTGGAATGAAAGACTGTCCGATCAGTCTGGTGCAAGGCAGTGTTTGTGTATAAGTTATAATTAATGAGGAATTGAAAGAGAATTGTTCCATTCCCAGGTTAAGCTCTGCTGGCGAAATTAGCAAATGTGATTCCTTTTTTCCCTCAAGGCATGAAGCTGGAGAAAAAAGCAAGAGGAGAGGGAAGCAGCTTCTGCATTTTTCTTCTAATCAGCCATGCGTATTAGCGTATAAGGCAAGACAGGAAGGTAATATGAGAATCAGGCAAGCAGCCAGATGACATTGTGTAAAGCATCTTTGTATAACTGCCAGCTAGTGTCTTATAATATTGAACACTGAAGTTTCTATTTAGCAGTGTTGATTGAATGGTGGGAAAAAAAAAGTCCAGGCAAGGATAATGTCTGTAATCAGCACTGCACGATTGCCATTGTCTATGCTTGGTATACTTAATGGAGAAGCTAATTACCATGTGTTCATTTTTTATTACGTTTACTATATTGCACAGAGAAGTAATATGATTTTTTTCCCTCCATGGGTTTACAGAAAATAAACAACACAAACAAAACCATGATGGATCCCCCTCTCCACCCCCAATCCTAATTAATTCTCATTAGGGCCACCGTTTTTATTTCCAAGAGGAAGTCAGAAGGCGAGGATAGCATGCCTGATGAGCTCCCTAACCTAGCCCTGTGTGTGCTTGGACTGGGCTGCTGATGGGTTTGAATGTGACAGGAAGGAAACTGCACAAGCCCAATGCACAGTTGTTTCATTTAACTTCTCTGAGACGCATTCATATACCTACCATTTCCCATGCAGCTTTACAAAAATAAAAGGGCAAAGTACTCCTGAAAAGTAGTGGACTGACAACTTCTTTCTGCATGGCTGGAAAAGAGCAGTGCTGCAGAGGCACACCCCAGGAATGACATGACAGTGCCCTAAAAATTTTTATTCCAGTCTTAGAGTAGCTAGGTGGGAGAATGTTGGTCCCTCTGTGATCCTCAGACCATCCTCTGTGCCTGTCTGGTGCAAACCATCTGTCTGAGCTCACCCACCTCTGAGCTGCTGTTGTGGGGCATCAGCACAGGCACAGGGCCCTGCAGGACTCCACCTGCAGCAATGGCTCCTTCTATCCATGGCCTGGTGGGCTGAGCCCACCCTTGGGTCAGAGTCTTCTGCTCCTGGAGGGAAGTGGGCACCCACATCTTCAGCAGGTGTCCTGGACACCAGCCAAGGGACTCTGGCTCTTGGGAGGGATTTTCTTTGAGTAAAATTCGTGAACAGCTACTCTGAGAGGGACTAGAACTTTGCCCCAGAGGTAAGCTGGGAGCTTGTCTATTGACTCCTTCTTCCCTACTCACCTTTCCAATAAATAATTATTCCATGAAATGTGATCATAGAGGGCCTTTGAATTGCCTCTGTGTGAGTTCATACCTCACCTAGAGTCAGTGTATGATTTTCAGTGAGAACTGTGCCTATAGAGGCCTTATTTTTAAGTGTGTTTGGGAACCACAAGATGGTGGTGGTGATACCAAGTAGGATGGTTCTGAATAGACTTTGCCTCCCTAACTTTGGTTGGAAAGCAATTCCGTAAAACTCTGAGAAATGTCTGATTTGCACTGGAGTGTAAATAGAGGTGTTAGCATAACCTCTGCCAAACTAGTGTGACACTGTTGAGTCCCATGAACTGCTGCATGGCCCCTGGGAGAGCTTTGGATCCAGCTCAGGCCCTGTTACTCTTCCTGATAGGATCGAGTTCCACATTCATGCTGTGTTTAGAGAATGCACAAGGTACAGTGTCCAGAGACCTGAACAATTTTCAGATGCTGATTAGACTGATATAAACACCAAAGCACAGCTAAAAAAATGTCACTCAAACTCAACTGAGTGCTGATTTTAACAAGCAGGTTCACAAAGTCTGGTCCTCCCACACTGAAGTAAATAGGAAGATGTTACAGTATTTATAGGCTGGATTTCAGAAAGCAGAAACAGCTAATGCACTCTCTTTATTAGGCATGTTCCCTAGTGCCTGCAAATTGCTGTATATTTCAAGACTTATTTAATTTTTAATATAGCAACCTGTTATGCAATCAGATATATTTTGGGGGAAACTTATTATTGCATCTTGGAGTCTGACTGGTTTCCCTGTAAGAGTTCAGCAAGCTATTACATGTGGCTTCTATGGACAGGATCTCCTCTTCTTTTCTCCTGCCAAAACTGAAATTAGAACATCTTACTCAAAGTATATTAAGCAGAAAGAGGAAGAGTCTGAGGAAGTGGTGAGTAAGGAGACAGATTACTTCTCTACTACACAGAGAGGGAATAAAGACTTCCCTCCCCATCTACTAATGAAGATTTTTGAGGTTAAAAATTGGTTGTTCCCCAATATGGACCTCTAGTGTTGCCACAAAGTTAGGCAGGTAAGAAGGAAAGACAAGATGATGATAAAGCACTTGATAAAGCATTTCAGTGCCTGTGAGACATGACTAGAAGGTCTCTAAAGAGTTTGGCTGCTCCTAGGTTCATAAATCTTAAAACCATGAAACTGAGATGTGTAAGACAGACCTGGACAGGGATCTTGCATTTCTCTTTTGCCCTCTTATGCCATGGGAGATGGGATTTTGGAGGGACAGGTTTAAAGATAATCTACATTACAGGTGCAGTTCCATTTACATCCATTTATAAATAAGCTTCCTCATAAAAATGAAAATAAAATATTTGAGAGAAACTTACAGCAGGCTTGTCTCTGAATCAATGTGTGCTCTGGTGCTGAACAGAGGGTAAACCTTACCAGGGGTCAGCTTCACCCATCCAGAGAGGGAGGAACAGGAATCACGAGCTTCAAAAGAGGGACACAAATCTTTATGATTGCAGGGCATCTTCCCTGGGGTGGCAGGTGCTGTAAGGGAGCAAACCCTCCTGCTTTTCCTTAGACTTTCATTGGACTTTTATTTCTCTTCCAAGAAAACATAAGGGTGGTTTTTTCCTGAGGTCTCTTAGATGCATGATTTACAGGCTACTTACAAATCTTCTCAAGGCAGTAAACCCAGTATTTACTTGCCTGAGTAAACAAGTCAGTGTCCACAGATAGGACTCACTCTTAGGTGTGGCGCCATTTTATATTCTCAGTGTAATCTTCTGCTTCCTAAATACTTCAGCTGAGAGAAAGAATCAATTGAAATGGCTTTTCTGCCAATGGAATTTCAAGTTTTTGAAGTAATGGACATTTTCTCATATAAAAGATGTGCTCTTAGTGAAAAAGATTTCTTCCAAGAAAAAATAAATCAAAACAGAGAAAGTATCTCAGCATTCTGTAGTTCTGTCACAGAACATCAGCAACTTAATTGTGTGTTTGGACTGCAGTGATAACAAAAGACATATTGAAGAAAACAGTGACTAAAATTATAGAAGTACATGTGTTTGGAACTTTCAGATGGTCACTTTGCCAAGTCTGTTGTCAGAAAGGTGCTCTCAGAGGGTTTTCTGAGTTCTTGTGCAAGGTGTAGAGGGAAAACAAATGAATAAAATGCTTAAGGAAATTTCTCATATGACCTATTTAGGCATAGTAGTAGGAGAACTTAGCCTGAACTACCTTCACAGGACAGTTTTCTGTATTCAAAATAAGTTTAGAATTGGTTCTCTTTAACTATATCACAGTATGCAATGCATGAACACCAATTCAGTACAGTATTTAATTTTTCTTTGTGGCTTTCTTATCCTTACTAATTTTAGATAGTGTTTTCATCAAGATATTCAGTTTGATGTAGCCAAAACTTGTAGTACCACCCACAGATGCTGGTAAATGTTTTGCATTTGAAAGTAAATATATGTCTTGAGAAGGAAGGAAGTGTCCTATAGAGGACACTTTTCCTGTCCTCTTCTTCTTTATGAGATAGTTCTATAGTGTAACCTAATGTGCAGAAAAGTACTGAAATAGAAGAGGAAATTTAGAGATTCAGTGTGGTATATCTGGCAGGGAATCCAGATCTCAGTTTGAGTGTCCATTCAGTCCACCAGACTGGCCGCAGACTGACCACTGTAGGTACATTAAGTGCTTAAATGAGCAATGTATTTACCTTGGTTTTTGTCATGCCCTTTACCCACCATTAGCTCTGGTAACTCTTCACAGGTATATTCTTTGGTCATGGCACAGGTTTCTTAAACCCCCTCTCACTAAGGACATTTGGGATGGGCTGAGAGCACACAAGCAAGCTGCGCGGGCACAATCACTTATTAAGGTGTGGTGGCATTTTGGACTGAAGATCACTCATCATCCTCTCTGATCTAGAAGCCCAGCACAGACCTACTCAGGAGGATTGGTTCTTCTTTGTTACCACAGTCAGGAAGGCTTGGCTTTTGCAAGGTGTTAAACAGATACTGGGCTCTGATACAGAAAGACAAAAAAAAAAACCCAACAACAAAACCTTCCTCAATAAGAACAAACAACAACAACAAAAAAATCACTTCAATTATGGGTGATCTGGCCATTTAAAATTTATGGCCCACACTTGGTTTGATTTTCCACTCTCTAAGGTCTTGCTAGTGCTGCAAGACATGTTTTTAATCAGATTTCCAAACAAATGTGGTTTATTATAGAGCTGGTATTTTAGAAAGGATTAGTTCTGCTCTGTCACTTCTGCATCTATTAAATTTTATTCAGTCATCATGCAACCAAGAATACTGTATCTTATGGATATATTTTAAGGCAGTAAAGTGGTGCTCACTAGTGGTCCCATTAGTGGAAAGTGTTGAATCTAGTGCATTTCTAAACACTCCACTCTAATCTTTCTACCTCTATGTATAGAAGACATTAATGTGTTATTTTAATTTGAGACTCAGATGCTCAAAAAGCTCTCATCAAGAACAATTTCTAGGCCATGCAAGATAGAGGAGATAAAATAAAGCACTAAAAATAAATAATTCAAGACAAATTTTATTCATTATGCCATGTTTTCTGTGGGCAATGGTTTGTGTAATTTCTCCTACAGTGCCAAACTGAACAACATCTCCTTATGAAGGAGCTTAGCTTTTTGCTTCACACAAAATGTTTGATTTATGTACTTGAATCCTTTTATCAAGTTAAGTTTAAATCTGTCTGACTGTCTCTCCTTGTTTCTATCACCTTAAAAAATGTGGAAGAAACCACTCCCTTCCACAGACACACCATTCCTCAAGCATCTCTTAGGAAAGGAATGCTCCATTTCTTTGCTGTTTAATCAAACATATTTTGTTTACATTGCTTGAAAGGAACTTGGAAAAACAGATTTGTTGCCAGTGTGAAATAGTGAGTTCCTTTGAAGTTGTAAACTTCTGGCCTCGTCTGACCTTCTTTTCACATGAAATTTACCTTGCATGGAACTTACATACCTTCCTTTGGGTAGGGAAATTGCATGAGTTTTAAAACATGCTGGCTAGCACATTTCTGATTTTTTATAAGGTAATATGGTTACTAATAATATTAAATCATAAATTATTAGCACTCAGAATATAAAGTATTTCTGTGTTTTCCAAGCGAGGTTCAAAGTACCCCAAATAATTTTGAATATTCAAAATTACTGGTTTTGTTCCACCTACTTGTGGCTTCCTTCTTGCCTTCTTCTTTTGTTTCTCAAGTATTTTTGTTAGCTAGACAATCTTCTGGCCATCTGAAGCTTGTTCAAATATGAAGAGGTTCTAAAGGATAAGTCTTTGGCCTATACCATATTTCTTACCAGTTAAACAGGAAAAAAATGACCTTCTGGAAAGGTGGAACTGGAAATTTTAGGGTCAATAACAAGTTCAGAGCCAGAGCAATACTTGGTGTGGGGGGCTGAGCACTGTTTGAGAAAGAAAGTCAGAGAAACCAGAGTGAAGAGACTGAACAGCAGAAAGTAGTGATGAACATTCTTTTTGGGCCTGCTGGTGGATGGTGGGACCTGGATTTCTGCTAAGTCTGTGGCTCTGACTGTTGATTTCCAATATGGTCTGTGATACACAACATTGCAAGGACCTCGGTATTAATTACACAGACCAAAAAGAAGAAATAATGGCAAAGAGATGGGACATTTTCTTAATAAGACAAAGAATAGGATAAAAGAGATTACACTTTGCTCTGTGGCCAATGCCACAGTAATGAGTTTTCTGCAGAACAAAAGCCTCTCAAAGACAATTCCATCCTCATTACAATTTCAATAAAACAGTAACTTTCACTGTCTGTCCAGACAGAGAAAATGAAGCATTTCTAAAGGCTTGTCTGTATCAGGGAAAATGTCATCTAACCAGATCCTGGGGTCACACTTAGGAAGAAATTAAATTTCTTCATCTGTAAGCCTTGCATTTGACTGGATAGATATGGTGGAAAGCTGGTTTCTTCACTGGAACCAATTCAGGGAACAAGAATTCTGACACCTGGGTCACAATAGAAACAGGTAACAGTTTGTGCCATTATATCCATCTTCCCAAGAGTATTTTTCCTGTGTTCAGTTACTCTTGATCTTTGAAAATCCAACATAAGATTGTTGGACTTTTGTTATGAAGGTTGTAACACAAGAACAGCCTCAGGATAGTTTCTTTGTCTCACTCTTTCACTCAACCTCTTTAACACAAGCCAATACCTTGAGCAGGACTGCTCCCTTGGTACTCTGACTGAAACTGTGTGAATGCCGTCCAGACAGAATTTCCTGGTGAACCAGTAGACACGGTGTAAATAAACCCAGTCATGAGCAGTGTGGCCCTTAAGAAGGAACTCAATAAGTTGGAGAGGGGGGCAGAAGTCTGTAGTTCAACCAGGGCAAATGCAGGGTACTGCACCAAGGCAAGAATAACCCCAGGCACCAGCATACCTGCCAGCGTGGAGAGCCCAGCTCTGTGGAGAAAGGCCTGGGGGTCCTGCTGGACAGCAAGCTGTCCCTGAGCCAGGAGTGTGCCCTGGGGGCCAAGAGGGCCAATGGTGCCCCTGGGTGCATCATGGAGAACATTGCCAGCAGGGAGGGATGGGATCCTGCCCCTCTACCCAGCCCTATTGAAGCCACATCTGCAGTGAGTGTGTCCAGTTCTGGGCTCCTCAGCACAGGAGAGACATGGAGCTCATGGAGCACACCCAGCAGTGGGCAATGAAGATGATGAAGGGACACGAGCATCTGTCTCATGAGAAAAGGCTGAGGGAGCTGGGCCTGTTCAGACTTGAGAACAGAAAACTGTGAGGGGAGCTCATCCATGTCTGTCAGTGTGTGAAGGGAGGGTGGCAGGAGGATGGAGCCAGGCTCTGCTCAGTGCTGCCAAGCAATAGGAAAAGAGACAATGGGCAAAGACTAATTTGCAGCAAGTTCCACCTGAATGTGAGAAAGAACTTTACTGTGCAGGTGACCTTGCACTGGAACTGGTTGCCCAGAGTGGCTGTGGGCACTCACTCCAGTGGGTCCTCACTGGAGATATTCAAGAACCATCTGATGAACCATGGATGCAGCCCTGTGCCATGTGCTCTGGGATGGCCCTGCTTGAGTGAAGTTCCACTGGTGACCACCTGTGGTCCCTTAAACCTTATCCATTCTGTGATTCTGTGAAGAAAAATTCACTTTCCTCTTCCAGTGTAGAAAAGTGATGGATACGCAACACTTGAGTCCTGAAACCTTCTCTTGAAGGACTACAAAAGAGTTGGCAAAGTCGACTGGCTTTTAGATGTCTCTTACATCTTTTCTCACTCATTGCTTTCTGTTATATCTGATCCTTAAAGATGTGGATGTTCACTTTCTTGATGACAATGGTTTTGTCCTGAGAGTTACTAATATTGACTTTACAAGGCACATCCACCATGGGATGGCATCTGCTGCCCCAAATAAAAGAATCCATCACTCTTGTCTTTTGTTAAACAAGTCAAAGAATGGTAACAGAAAGAGTTTTTCCTAAAATCTTACAACACAGAATTTCTACAATGGCATTTTGAGAATTACTGTAATTTTCACAAAGAGTGTAAGCATAACAAAGACATAATTGGCTTTTCCCAACAGACTTAAAAATTGGCCTGCTGGGGTACAGATTTTGTTTTAAGATTTTGATTATTCTAGGATTAAACTGAAAGACAGTTTTTAAGACAGAGACTGGGAAACTAGTGTGGAAAAGCAGCATTTAATACTGGACATTGTAATTATAGGACTGGTACTGTAAGTTTGTCATACAGAAAACAGAGGAGAAATCTTTCCTTTCCACTTCCTTTCAGAAGTTGTTGCCCTGAATAATGTATCCATTAAAAAAACCCCACCTGAAGACATCTCAAAAAAGAAGAGTAAAAATATCAGATAATCAATTAAAATGGCCTGCGTATATATTAAAAGCAGTTTTATACGGGCAGGAGAGAGCACAATAAATATTGGACAAGGTAGCAGTATTTGAATAACTGAAAAAGTTTTTACAAAGACAAAACAAAATAAATAAATTGGCTGCAAAGAAGACTTAGGTTGAATGTTAGAAATAAAACTGAATAGGCTGGTAAGAGAATCTTGTTCAGTGTATGAATGTAAAACTTAGTGTGGTCAATACACACTTAGTCTGGTCAAAGTGTAAGCTTAAGCCTGTTTCTGAGGAGGGAGTAGGTGGCAGCTTGGAGTCCCTTCTTCCTGGCAGGTTTATGACCCAAAGTGGCAGCTGGAGAACTGAATTAATGGGCACCTGCCAAAATCACCTCCAGGAAGTGCTTTTCTTATCAATCATCTTGAAATATTGCTGCTGTTGTATCACACTGATGTGGTGTTTGCTTTCTGTCACTGACTCAAACTCCATGATTGCTCCTAGAAAAGTGTGCTCTTGGAGGACAATTTTGTTATGATTCCAGAAATCCAAAGGAAGGTCTTGTTTTAAGTTCCATAAATGCTTATAACTCGTTTTAATCTGGCTTTTGAACCAGCTGAGATATGTCTCTTGCAGGAGTTACTCCTGGTACTTGTCAACAGAGGAAACAAGATGAGCACAACTGGTGGGCATTCAACAGAAAAAACAAAGCAGTTGATTGTCACAGCTTGTGAGGAGGCAGTGTCACAGACCCAGATATGGCAATCAGAGTGTCTAGTCTGGCAGGTATGCCCTTCTGCTGAGAAATTTGTAGTGGAATAAGAAATATGGAGTCTCCTGCACCCAGATCCAGCCTTTCAGTAGCAGTGGTGGCCATAATATTAAACCATAGTTGAATACAGTGATGCACTTACTCCAGCTGGTCTTGTCTTATCAGGGTCTCCCATTGCAAATCCCCACAGAGCTTTATATATATTTTCAGGCTTCCTAAGCTGTTGTACCTTTTGCCCACAGCTCTGTAGACTCATACGCCTCTCTGTAACCATTGGTGTACAAGAAGAGTTAAGGTTTTATTAGGCCAACTGTTTCAATTGGTAGAAATTGTTCTCATAGGCATTAAATTCTTTCAGGCTGAGAAGCCCTCAGCTGGTTCTGAGGAATAAAGATTTTTTCCTTCAGATGTGACACTGAAATTATGAAGTTTCTTTAGACCTATCAGTCACTGTTTTGCAAGCTGATGTCAAGGCAATATTTTAAAGGCATTGTTTTTTCTTTCCCAAATGGTAATGGTTTTCTTTATCCGAAGGTTATTCAGACTGATAATGTATGTTTGACCTTTGGTTTGGGAAGGGAGAAAATAGGCCCAATACCTCCCATCTGTATTTGCTTCTCCATTAGCATTTCCTTTCTTCCTAAATCATTCGCAGGTCTAGTGCTGCCCTAACTGCAGAGAAAAGACGGGACTGGAGAAATCAGCAGGTGATCAGGGAAGCACTTAAAGGTGATGGGCTGCTGCTTCAAAAAGCACTTGCATAAATAAATCTGCATCAGAGGGCAGAAGGGAAATGAAGTTCAAAATCTGGCTGTCTGCCTGCACTTGCCAAGACCACAGTAGTGTTACTGCTAAGTGGGAACAGGCAGAATTGATTCTGCTTGTCTCTCTGCTCTTTGGACATGCCATGGGAAGCCAATGAGTCCATTCAATAGAAAACTTGGTGAACACTGGCAGCAAGAGACATTCCTTTTGCCCAGGAGATGCTAAATACTGGAAGAACACACTAAAACTTAATAGGCCCTCCAGCCCTGCTGATGTCAGATGATCTCTGACCTCCCAGGTTTTCCTCCATCAAAGTCACTGCTCAGCCTCTGGCATGTAAAACACTTTGCAGGAAGGTTGTTTCAACATAACTTTTCATATTCTTTACAAAGCTGGGTGGTTCAGATGGCAGAGCAATGCATTGAGGTTGCTGGCTTCATAAAGCCATCAACCGTTTCCAGATGTGGAAGCAACAGCTAGAGGGAAGTGAACTTGGAACTGCTCCCTACAGAGCAAAAAACTACAGAAGATGCAAATGTCATGGGAAAAAGACATGATCAGGGACAATTCAAGTATATATGACAACAAAATTATTATTAGAGCTCCAATTATTATTCGAGCATCTCCCAGTTGAAGGGAGATGATTAATAATGATGCTAATATGCAAGACAAAGAGAAGTAGGAAGCAGGAGGTGCAAAGGACCAAGGGAAAAATATTACTATTGTTCTGCAAGCTGGCATCATGCTAGATGTAAAGGGGTACTCTAAAGACAGCAAGAATAATTTAACTTAAATAAAACAAACAAAGGGAAGATTTTCAGATCTGGACTGGAAGAAATGAGTTGATTTGGAGAACACCAGATATCAGCAAATTAATTAATCAGGTAGCAGAGCTGATGTAAGCATGCAATCGATTAGTCTTGGCATCCATATCATACTGAACACCATCACAGAGCAGGATTTCAGTTGTCTGAGTTCCTAAAATATTTCCTTCAGGCTGTACATGATTCTGCATTTAGAGAATAAAAAGAGCAGGCTTTTTTTTCTTCTTTTCTTTTTTTTTCTTTTTTTTTTTTTCTTTTTTTTTTTCTTTTTTTTTTTTCTTTTTTTTTTTCTTTTTTTCCTGAGCTTTGAAGTAAGGTAAAGTCACTTCATTTAGTTTCTCTCCCATGGCTCCCTTCTGAATGGCTTTTAAAATATACTTTCAAAAGTACTGAGGTTTAATGATCTGACACTTCTCCCACTGAAGTCACTGTTGAAATTCCCCTTGACTTCAGGTTCTAAACAAGCTAATGAATAGGCTGAAAAAAAAGTAGAAGATATGTGAAATTGAAGCTATAACCAACAGGGATTTTAATTTCAGTTCCAGTAGAACTAGTTTTAAAATACAAATAGAAGCCACAATTCCCATTTCCTAGATGACTGCCTTGATGCTAAGATTCCTGGTCATTCTGATATCAGCATTGTGACCACTTATTTGCTCTCTGCCAGTCAATCAAATACATTAGAAAAGGTCTTGTTTTAAGTTCAGGAGAGAACAAGACATTTTTGTAATAACAAAATAATTGCAGTGCTGAGAAAACCGCTTCCACCAGCTCCCTTTTTGGTCGACTTTTGTTCACACGTGTCCTGGCAGATGTAAGCACAATTTTGTGGGGCAGAAAATGCATCAAAATAACAAACTACTATATTGATCAAAACAGCATTTCATTGTGCAGCACCCCTCAAAACCAAGTTTCCTTACCTACTGTCTTCATGTTGTTCACTGACACAATATTGATAGCAGTAAATGCAAGATATGTTAAAAGAGAGAAAGTGGAATAAAAAGCCCCAAACTTTCTAAAAGCACCGGATTTCTAATTTTCAAAATAACAAGTGAGGCATCACCCCTGAAGTACACATGAAACAGATCTTACAGGGAGACTTGTTACTGCCTTGTTTTTCAGTCCGTGTTAAGACCTCTTGATTAGTCAACCTCTTCCAGGCAGTTATCTAATTTACCCTTTCTCAGTTGTGTGGCCAGGTTTCCACTTGTGATGACACATCCACCTGCACTTTTCAAATAACTTTTCTCTGATTACTCACAAGCATGCAACAAGTTTGGGATGCTTATGGATGATTGCATGTGGACATTTAAAGATGCAAGAAACAAGTAATGACCTTTTAGTGAGATTACTACCTTCCAAATGGACATAAGTCAGATTCAGTACCTCTGCTCCTTCTGGCTACTTGTGCCTATCAACCTGACTAAGAAGATACATATTTTTCATGAAAAATTTAATCTGTCTGCTGTGAGCCATGAATTTAGAAAGAGGAAGACAGCTTTCTTCTCTCATGGAGGGGTAGTGAGTCAAGGAAAGGAGAAGCCCAAAAACCTGCTAGAGCATGGTACTAAACAAGAGAACTAAGTGTGCTGGATGATTTTTTTCTTCGTTTTAAATACATGCAAGGAACTATAAAAAGTCAATAATGAATAGGCTGAATAAATAGTTGCATGCAGGTTTCATGCCATTGCCTCATTAAGGCATCTGCTGATATTTACCAGCTCACAACAGCAGAGTTAATGCAAACTGTGTAATTCCTTTCCATATTACCCTTCCAAATAATAGACATTACCCTTAATGGGAATATCACAGAAATGAAAAGCCAATAGTAAGTGAAAATTTCACAGTGTTATGGTGCTAAAGCAGCGTCAGCACCAATTTAAAAGTGTTTCCATTTAAAATTTAATGAATATGGTCAGACGCTGGAAAGCAGCACAAATGCTGTGCTGGTCAAGCAATGTCCAGCTTTCTTAATTGGCTTCAGGCCTGATTTAAATTCTGTCCAATTCAATGGGACTCCTTCCAGTCACTTCACTGGGTGTTACCTCTGGTCCTCAATGTTCCAGTGTTACGTGCCTAGGAAATATATTAGATTAGTGGTAAAACTTGTTATGTATCCAAGGGGTCATTTACTTCTCTCTCATGTAAAGAGAGTGATTTTCTGAACATGAATAGACTGGGTCTGTGAATATTAAAAATTACTGTTATGCACTCCATAATTTATCACTCAAATTGCACCTTCAGCTATATTGGGTATGCTCAAGGATCCTCAAAGACTGCGTGATTAAGTACTCAGTAAGTTAACTAAGAGTTGGCTTCTCATTTCCTCACATCTGGAAGGATCATTTACATTTGTCAGATTTATTACTTATTTCTAGAATATTTGCGAGGTCATAGCATCTAGGAGCTGGAAGTTACATATCTGGACCTAACTTCTTAATGGTTCATAGGCTTAGAATAAAAAAACTCAAGCAACTCATTGTCCATGGAGAAGTGAGCAAATAACTGGGTACAGGAGGTTCTTTTCCAAGAGGGCCCTGAGGGAGATCAGTGAAGGAGCTTTAGGGTTGTGTTCAGGGAACACCTCCTATGCCTGGGAATGACAGCTCCAGTTTAAAAATCTACCAGGAGATGGATTGCAGGCTGGCAGCTGGGGTGATGAGAATGGGGAGCAAGCCTTCCAGCAGCGTGTGAGCAATGATAGATTAAACTGTTTTTAAACCCTTTGAGACCCTCAGGTGAAAGACACTATATGATTACAAATAATCCTGAAAAGGCAAATGCTGAATATAAAGCTGTCAGTGGTTCTTCTGGAGGATGCAGGTAGTGCACCATGGCTTCCACTGATGCAAGTCTGGTCAGCTTGTTTGTCCTGTGCAAACATTTCCTTTCCTGTCCTGCTTCTTGTTACCTTTAATAATTAGAAAATGAAATCAATTTAATATAGTGAATGTATTATTTTTTTAAGAAAATGGAATTTTCCTGACATTTACTACACTTTTTTATATGAACCTGTCTTGATTTTATTTTCCTGATGTTTATTTGATCATAAAAATGTAGGTTAGTGGCAATGTGAAGTGAAATCAACAGTGTAACTTGAATTTAAATGTATCTTTTGATTTAATGAAAGTTTTTACTTGTGACCATGGGAAAAAGGCAGCTCAGAAGTCACAACAAAACTCATATTCTGTAAAATGCATTTCAAAAGCAAAAATTATGTATTTCAGAAATTCCTGTGCACATCCTGCCAATTTTGACCTCTGTAAACTCCAGGAAGTCAGATTTTACATAGCTCTACATCACATATATTCTCAGGACCAAATTGATCCAGATGACCCCACTCCCAATCCCAGTAAACTCTGCACCATTCCTTCTCCATACCTTCTCTGTACCTTAGGTCAAACCTAAAAAAACTGCTGTGAGCTGTATGGGAAATGAACCTGACTCATGGTTATTCACTCTGTAAATAGACCATTAACTCCAAGGCAAGGTTTCAACACAGATACATGCAGCCATTTTTATGCTTTGGGCATTATAATTCTTGTGCCTGCTACGTAAGCAAATGTGCAGAAAAATGCATGGACATATTTGTGGAAATCTCTGACCTTCTAAAATGAATGGGAGTCTTACTGAAGATTCAAGTAGAAATAGGTCTTTCATTATTCCTTAAGCTGATGACCACCAGTCATGTTGGTGACAGTTTGCCTCCCTCCTAGTATCCCTGGAAAAGCAGAATTGATAGATGGCTCTTCCATTACCAAGAGCATCACAATTCTGGTGTGGTTTTAAATGTGTTTAGCCATCATTTCCTTCTCCTGGTATGATCCTGGGTGCAAGATAAAAGTAATTAAGTGTTTAATGAGGTTGAGAGAATGATGCACTAGGCAGAGTTTCATGGATTAAGCTTTGAGCTGTACAGAGAGGATCTAGTCCTAATAGACAATATATGCCTGTAATTTGCTAATGACTTTGTGGAAATTGTGGGTGCTTGATCTCTAAAGCAGCCTCCACTTGGAGCTGGCCCCTTGAAAGCACTAGCTTGGCAGGGCTGAGAGAACAAGCAGTTTGTGTAAACCATTACCTATGCAAACTCGTCATTTTGGCTGACAATAAGAGACAGTGGGAAGAAAATAATTAGACTAACCATGCTGAGTGTCCTCATCAAAGGACAAAATATCAGACCTAGAAATATGAGTGTGATTTCTTTTTTTTTTTTTTTTTTTCCAGTTGTTATCTTCAGACTAACACAAAAAGAGGCAATGAGAAAACAAGGATTTATGTCAGACTGGAACTCCTCATTATCAACCTGCTACCTTGAGATGGAAAAAAGAATTCCTGCAACTCGATTCTTCACAAACAAACTCTGATTGCTAATTATTTGCTAAATTTCCTGCTGATGTTCCCTGAGTGTCGGCAGGCTTGATGAAAGTTTCTGATGCTTGTCTTGTCAGCAGGAGAGAAGAAAAAGTGGGGCAGTTTAGTTCAGAAAGGACCCTCACTGCTCATCACTTACATTTTCACTGAACGTGCATTGACACTCGTCTGCCACCAGTTCACAGCATCCCCTCTACCTTCCTTCATCACAGACATTTGAAGTGCAGCTGTTCAGGTTCTCTAAAAATGTATGGCAATAAAAAACTCTGAAAAAACCAAAACTGATATCATGTCATTCAGCTTCTACAGTCTCAAGAATAGAAGAAAACTTGCATGTCAGAAAATTATTGTTACAGGTACAGTCACTTTTACCTGTCTATCGCCTCTCTTCACACTCCTCAGCCAAACTAAAAGCAATAAATTATCGCTGTCCAGTGTTATTTAATATTTGGTATTCAGATATTTCCTAGCACTGGCTATCTGGAGAGCTGCTAGGACAGTATTTCCAATATTCCTGTAACAATATGATGCTTCTGTACAGAGAGAGGCCTGTGGTGTCAGACGGAGGTCAGTTTTTCAATGACATTGAATGATAACTGCAAAATTGCATAGGAGGAAAATTGCAGAGGAGGAGCAGGGACTGGAATCTGGGCTCTCTGTGCCACAGGGAGGCCTCTGTACAATCTAAGTACATTAATAACCACACATGGTCTCCTTTTCCTTACTGATGAATATTATTCCATGCATTGTGGAAGGGCTTTAATGGGAGAAAATTAGAGGACATTTCTTGTCTTCCTCTCATTTTACATCAACTACCATAATTAGGTGATGGTCTTACAGCTATCCTGTAAGAAACAGAAGAATCAGTATTTTGGGGGTTGTTTGAGTCATCAGCTAGGCAGATTTAACACCCATAAATCCATGGGCTCTCATGGAATACACCCATGGCTGCTGAGTGAGCTGGCAGATGTTGCTGTTCTGCTGCTCTCCACAATCTTTGAAAAATCATGGAGAATGGGAGAGCTGCCTGATGACTGGAGGAATGCCAATGTTATTTCTATCTTCAAAAAGGGGAAGAAGGAGAGCCCAGGAAACAATCAGCCAGAGAGCCTCATCTCCATCCCTGCAATGATTATGGAAAAGGTCATTCTGGAGGTCATCACCAAGAATATAAAAGAAAAGAAGGTCATCAGGAGTAGTCAGCTGTCGGATCTCAGGATCTCAGTCCTGAGGTGCTGAGCCACCGAGACCACCCTTGGGGGGCCCGGGAGTCCTGGAATGTTGCCAGAAGTGTCTGGTGGCAGGACTTTGACCCTACACGGGAGACGACACCTTTATGAAGATAAGAGGACTTCACCGGGGTGAATGGCGAAAAGATTAGCTAATTAGAGGGTGAGACACAGGGTTTAGGATTTATGTACAGGGGGGTTTAGAGGAGTAAGATGGAGGAATTGGGGTGTGTCCTGTCCTCCTTCTTCTTCCTCTTCTCCTCCATCTTCTTTGGCCATGGTGGCACTTTCGGATTGGTTATTACTGAAAGTGCACCGAGTTATAAGAATAAATGGTATTGGGGAAAAATGATAAATATTGTACACGTAACAATGGGTATAAAGATACGTGGCTGCCCCGGAGGGCAGACAGTGTGCTCATGGCTGACTGCTGAGCAGATCTCTGTTCGGCTGAAAGAACATCTTTTAGATAAACAATTAATAAACATAAAAACCGAAAGAAGAACTGAAGCCTCTTCTCGTCCTTCGATACGCGGGCTGCCCCAAGGCCACCTCGGGCCTTTCCAGGCCCCTCAAACAGCCGAGATAACCGGACAGTCAGCGTAGACTCTTCAAGGGGGAATCAAGCTTAACCAATCTGACCTTCTGTGATCACCTGGCAGGATGGATCAATGAGGAGAGAGCAGTGGATTTGTCCATCTTGACTTCACAAGGGTTTTGCGCTGTCTCCCATGATATCCGTGCAGGTAAGCTCAGGAAATGTGGGTTAGGTGAGTGGACAGTGAGGTGGATCAGGAGCTGGCTGAATGGCAGAGCTCCGAGGGCTGTGGGCAGCAGAGTAGTCCATGGCGTTCCCTAGGAATCAATAGTGAGTCCAGTCTCGCTCAATTTGTCAGCAACCTGGACAATGGGATAGAATGTGCCCTCAGCAGGTTTCCTGGTGGTGCAGACTGGGGGAGTGGCTCAGGTTTGCATTTACGCCACACCTGAGGCTGTGCTGCCATTCAGTGGGACCTCGATGGGCTGGAGCTGGGCAGAGGGAAACTCAGTGAGGTTCAGCAAGGGCAAGTGTGGGGTCCTGCACTTGGGGAGGAATGGCCCCAAGGACCAGCACAGGCTGGGGACTGACCTGCTAAAGAGTAGATCTGAATAAAACCCACCATCTTTCCAATCTGAATAACATTGCATCTTCGCTGTATCTGAGAAACAGAGGTATACACAGTTATACTATCCAGGTACATTTGAAGATCAAATAGAAAACATCTGAGGGAAAGTTTGGCATCTGATCCAAGAACAGATCTTAATAATTTTTAAACAGACCAACTGATTAGTTGTGAGTTTGTAAGGAATTTGTTATATGAAAGCTTCCAGAAATCTTACACTGCCTTAGTGTATTTTTATGTCAATAAGATCAGTCGAGATAGTTAAAACAAGCAACAAAAATTTATAGGACTCAGTAAGTGTTGAGCTACTGTGAAGGGATGATGCAGTGAATTAATGACATAGTTTATTATATTTTTTCCTTATGACTTTGCATTAGAGGGGCTAGCTGTATAGACACAATTTTATTCAGATCACATAATGTTCAGTGCACTAGGTTTAATGGGCCTACTTCAAATGAGATTAAAGAAGTCATATTTAAAAAGAAAGTACGCTGGAATGATTAAAAATACCTAACTTATTTTTATTTTCCTTAGCTTTTATGTCTAGGATTTCTTCTGCCATGAGAATTGGAAGAATGACTTTTTTTTCCCTGGTTAGTATAATTGTTGAGGCAATTTTTTTTCCTGTGCTTTCCTTAAAAGAAACATATCATGTATTCTGACCCTTCTGAAGTATTCAGAATTCAGTCCCCTACAGTGCCATTACTTATTTTCTGGGTTATTAGATTATTTCCAAGTATCATACCATGAAATAAAAATGTGTAACCCTGTTCAATATAAACTTAGTGACACTAGGGGTGAGAGAATCAGGAGTGCAGGTAAACAAATAAACAATGAAAACTTGGGACCATCTCATGTCCTGTTCATGTGTTATGTTAAACGGCAATTTCTCAACAAGCTTCTATTCCTCCTTCTGTATGAATCTCATGTATCTCTGGCCACATTTGAAACTAACACAATTTTCACAGGATCAGGTTACATGGATGGTTTCCAAAGTTTAGCTCTGCATGAGGCAGGTGGTGCTTGAATTTATGATTAAGGAACTTTCCTCTGGAAAGATTTCCTTGAAAACTTGAAGCTAGAAAGTGCTGCAACTTTGAGGAGAGAACAAAATACTAGGAATCAGTTATTTTAGAAGTTTGGTTACAAATGGATGCTTTCTCTGTCGTGTGACTGAAACCCAAGCACTAAAATTCAGACATAGTTTTTGCCCTAAAGCCACATTCTGCAGCAAAATGCTCTAACAGAACGCCTCTGACAGGAGTCTTGGCGAAGAAAGAACATTATTGTGATCCCACTTTGTATCAGCTACTGCATTCTTGAATTCACAGCTGCAAATTTGTGTAAAATGTCCTAGATTAGCAGCCGGGCTCAAATGTTACTAGACCATTATGGAAATGCCACTAGAGCCACTGCTTGAAGAAGCCTGGGTTAGTGTATCTGCATCTGAGGAGATGCAGCATGGAGACTGGGATAAGCATGCAGACTTCAGAACCTGTCCATAGTTTTCCAGATTCTCAGAATTCATTTGGTCTCAAGATCAAGAAAAAGAATAAAAATTTATATATTCTCATCCAAAATTAATCATTCTCTTTCATGCTCTGTTGATCATTCCTGTAGAGAAAAACCTTGCTGATGCAGCAAAACCAAAATGTTCACATGCCAATGTGTGTGTCCCTCCACACTGTCCAGAAGGTACTAAAGGGAGAGTAAGTATTTAGCTCACTTTTCCATCCATCCATCCATCCATCCATCCATCCATCCATCCATCCATCCATCCATCCATCCATCCATCCATCCATCCATCCATCTCTCTGAGGCACAGCATGGTCCTGCAGGTCCCCTAGTTCTCTATCTGTTTTGGGCTACCCTTAGGAGCACCTGGGGAGCCACATCCACATGCTCCAACCTTTTGACACTAAAATGTGACACACCCCATCACACAATCTTTGTAAATCTTTGCACCCAAGTGTGTGGCTGAATCTTTCCTGAATTTGTAGGGTGTGTTTCTATCAGGGTAAGTTTTGGTCTTACCTACCATGCAAAGATTTTGTAGTCAATCCTGCAAAGAAATTGGAAGGAAGCTAATTCTTTTGCTACTACCAAAGCCTTTTAGTTTATTTCCTTTGCGGCCTGGAGGAGGTTTTGTTCCAAGCTAAGAAAGATCTCAGAGCCCATCATTTTTTCCCTACGTTTTTCATTCAGGGTTGATCAAAAGTTCAGTGCTTAAGATGAGGAAAGCCACAGGGCTCTTGGCAGAACTGGCCCACAGCAAAGTGAGAGGCACAGGTTTGCTTGGTTCATTGCATACAGTCATGCCATATTGCAACTAGAAAACTATTACTGTATCTAAGAGGAGAAAGAAATGACTTCTTAATTTGAAAATGACTTTTCTGTGTTAGGGATTTGACAGGGAGGATGAAGGACTAGAGGAGATAAAGTGTTGCTCTGCTGAAAAAATCATTTTGTAAACATGAAATATTGATCTGGCATGTATTGTGTGAGTTCTTGCAGTATGTGTATATTGAGTTCCAAATGTTGCACATTCAGAAAAGCCAAGTTAGAAAAATCAGTTACAGGGATATATACACAAAAGTCCACAATATGGGCTGTCTGGAAAAGCACAAAATGTTTATCTAGACAAGAAGAAAATTCTTTTCCATATTGCTGAATAAGGTTTTTGTGGCCACAAGTTTTGTGTGAGCAGGATTTAATGCTATCTAAAGTATCCATAATCTGCATTTTTATGGCTAATTAATATAGCTGGTTTGAAAAGTGCTTTCATTAGAATTTGTCTTTTGTTTTCCCCCTTTCCTTTTTCTTGACTTCAATAGAAATTTCTTTTGCAACCCTGAATATGGGAACATTTATACCCACATCTTTTTATAGCTCCATATTTTAAAGTGCTGTCTCTAATTGTTGTTGCTCTCTGGCCACTTTACAACATCTTTAAAACTTCCCTATATTCCCAGACTGACATGAAATGGTCATAGTCTAAATGTACAGCAGACTCAGAGGAACTTAATTACAGATGTGTCATTAAGAGCATATTGATTTTCACTGATTAATCCTTAAGAGGATTATTTGCTTTTTATAAATAATGTCGTGCAACCTGCTCAAACTTTCAGTTCTACCTATATCTCTCACCATTATAACAAAAAAGGGTTAAGATCTCTGTTTTTTGAGGCTCTATTGTCTTTGCGTTAATGCTTTTCTTTCTGATCATGAGGGTTAGAAAAATATTTCTACAGATACAAACATTTCAGATTCTGAAGGAATAAAATCCTTTCATGAACTGAAAATTTAAGAAAACAAGGGTTTTAAGACTTAGGAAGAAGCACGAAGAGCTGGCACTGTCCAGTTGAATACAATGCATATGTTCGGGTAAATCTTCTAATTCATTGAACAACAAAGATTTTCTAACAGACCACATGAATTTTTCATTATGTGGGTACAGTTTTGTCACCATTGTACAAATACTGATATATGTTAATAAGTCAGTTACATACTTTTTATATGCAAATAATGTAAGCATTAACAATACAGTCACAATAGTATCAGAATCAATAAATTATAAAAATTTTGAAAGCGTACCTTTGCTATTTTTTTATAACTGGATACAAAGATGGAATTATGGTTATTTAGCAGTTAAGACAGAGCTTTAAAATGAAAAGAACGCCATGTCTTCCAAAAAGCCATAACCAAAGCTATAGCTATGACAGTACAGCTAAGAGAATGTTCTGCTCATGGCTGGGGAGGAGAACGAGGTTGGTAAAGAATGGAATCCAACTGTCAGGGCTTCTCACCTCTAAACAAGAATTATTCTTTCCCCAAAGCGTCATGATTAAAAAAACAAATCTCAGCATAATTCATTTAAAGAGTGCAGCACAACTGTTCACCAAAGCATGATTAATTTTTTCATTCCTGAAAGAAAGGAATGATTCCAAAGTACTGAAGATTATATCAGTCCCCCATTTATGATGGTGAAAAGGAGATGGCAGCTGGGGTTGCAATGGTTCAGGGAAAATTTGCCTTGAGGATGCAGAATATCTCTTCACATAAGACAGAATGCAAGATCTGTATGAGCAAGGATAATCTCTGGAAAAGGAAAACTACCAACTCTCACTGAGGAGTGTCCTGTTCTACAGGGACTGAGGCCACATGGATGGTTTGGTGCATGGTGACCTCTGTCCCTTGTTCTCCTTGTAGCTAACAGGGAGATGAAAGCAATTGCACCTCCCTCTGCCGGTTATCACTGCTGATACACATCCACAAACCAGAAACTTCAGGCAGATATTTCCATCCTGGAGAGAGAGCCTGTGTGCTGCTTTCCAGGAGGTGGCACATTTCCTATCCAGGCACAAAAAGAATGCTTCATGCTCACTCCCCATGGAAGACCAGGTGGAATATAACCCAAAGATACTTCCTCCCCTCTGTTTTACAATTACAGTGAAGATCTGGAGTGGAGAGGCAGCAGTCAAATTAATAATTAGCACTCTGATAAAACATCTGTGTTTTTAAGATTTCATTTTGATTTGCATGGGCCTGCAGAGTCAGCTGTTAAATTGTAATTCAGCTAAGTGTTTATTTGTCATTTTTTAGAGGAGGGAGAGGAAAGATCTAACAGAATTGGATCTTTGTCATTAGACCTAGGAAAAAATATGAGCCTAAATGCTTCATTCATTAGTGAAGCACTGGGGCCAACGCTACCAAAAGAAAGGAAAAAATCTTTTACAAGCAGGTAATAAGTAAACAAATGCTCCCCAGAAGTGACAAACAGATGAATGATGCACACTGACATTTCACACATTCAGCTTAAGGAGGAAATTGGACCTGAAGTGATTCTCTTGGTTGATAATTGGTTATAACTGAACAGAGCAGGGCACTTCTACCTAACTTATGTACGATATAATTTCATCATAGGTTCACAAAGGAAATGGCATTTATGATTGAAAACAGCAAATGTACTGTACACATAGTGGGTGTTTACTGCTGCAGTTGCAATATGTATGGAGCTTTGTACTCTTCTGTCTTCTCTTTCCGAGGCATTCAGACTCCAGGTTGCCTCCCACACACTCCTGGATCCTTCTGGATGCAAAGCACTCAGATGGTGCCTGAAAGTGCTGTTCTGAAAGCAAACCCCTTTGACCAACGCTGTTTAACCTGTGATGCTGCTACTTGCCTATTGCTGTCTTAAAATAGGTGCTCATAAGCATCCTTTGAACTAATGCCTCCTTCCTGTAGTCAGCCGAAACAAAATCAGAAGTGAAGACTAGAAGAACCTGTCAGTTGAAAGCCAAAGCAAGTTTTCCATGTACATCTGGAAATGTGAAAGGCCTTTGGCATTGTCTCAAAAAAATTTACTGTTGCAATACACATCACACGGGCAGCTATAGTTTTTACCCTCATATTAACAGGACAGCAAAGCTGGGAAGATCCATGGTTGGGATCTGTGAAATTGCCATTAATTTCTGGATTCTTGGATGAAATTTATAATTACTACTCACTCCCAAATCTGATATCAAATCTAGGGGAATAGCAAACTCCCACCTCTGAGTGGTGATGTTTAAAATTGTAAAATTAAATTCTTCTTTGGATAAAACTGGAAAAAATAAATTAAACTTTTTCCAGGAATCTGCCCATGTCTTCATTGCTTTAGGAATCAAATCCCTTCACCAAACATTCTGTCAAGGAGATCCAGAGATTATTGCTAAAATAAACCAAAAAAATCATAGAAACATTTAGGTTGGAAAAGACCTTTAAGATTATCAACTCCAGCTGTAAACCAAACACTGACAAGCCCAGCATTAAACCACGTCCCTGAGTACCCCATCTACACCACCCACATGTCCTTTAAATACATTCAGGGATGACAACTCCCTATGGCAGCCTGTTCCAGAGCTTGACAACATTTTTGGAAGATATTTTTGCTCATAACCAATCCACGTCTCTCCTGGCAAACTTGAGGCCATTTCTTCTCCTCCTACTGCTTATTAACTGGGAGAAGAGACAGGCCCTCACCTGGCTACAGCGTCCTTTCAGGAGTTGTAGAGAACAGTAAGATTTCTTCCCAGCCTCCCTTTGTCCTGGCTAAACACCCCCTGCTCCCTCAGTTGCTCCTCATAGGACCTGTGCTCCAGGACCTTCCCCAGCTCTGTTGCCTCCTCTGGACATGCTCCAGCACCTCAGTGTCTTTCTTGTCATGAGGAGCCCAAAGCTGACCCCAGGATTTGAGGTGCGGCCTCACCAATGCCAAATACAGGGAAACAATCACTGCCCTGGTCTCCCTTGACACACTATTTCTGAAACAAGCCTGGTGTCATTTGCCTTAGCCATCTGGGCACAGCTGGATCATGTTCAGCTATTGACCACCTCCTGCAGATCCTTTTCTGCAGGGCAGCTTTCCCAGCCTGTAGTGCTGCCTAAGGGAATGGCCTGAAGTTGTGCCAAGGTAGGTTTAGATATTAGGAAAAGATTCTTCACCCAGAGGGTGGTTGGGCCTTGGAACAGGCTTCTCAGGGCAGTGGTCACAGCCCCATGCCTGAGAGAGCTCAAGGATCATTTGATCATTTAAGCACATGGTGCGACTCTTGGGGACGGTCCTGTGCAGGGCCAGGAGCTGAACTCGCTGATCCTTGTGGGTGCCTTCCAACTCAGCTGACTCAGTGACTCTGGGATTCTGTGACCCAAGGGGAGGATGTGGGACTTGGATTTGTTGCATCTCATAGAACTGATTTCAGCCCATCGATCCAGCTTGTCCAGATCCCTCGGCAGAGCCTTTCTTCCCTCCAGCAGATTGACTCCCACACCCAACTTGGTGTCATCTACAAATTGACAGAGGGTGCACTCAATCCCTTTGTTCAGGTCATTGGTAAAGATGCTAAAAAGGACTGGTCCAAATATTGAGCCCTGGGGACACCACTGATGGGTGTAACTCCACCCAGCATCACTCTCTGGGCCCGGACATCCAGCCTGCTTTCTACACAACAGGGTTGATCCATGCAAGCCAGGTTTCTCCAGGAAAATGCTCTGGAGACTCACTTCAGCTGTGGCCTACTGTGGTCATTCTTTTACAGGATACAGAAGTTCCAGGCAAAAAATATATAAAGAATATTCTCAGGGCTCTTGATGAATTCAGAGCAACCTCTAGGCCATTCCAAAGAAATTCTATCTGCTTTTTCATCAGTTGGAAACTTTTCTTTCTAATCTGGAATGGGAGAACTTTGGAATCCCAACATTTTGCAAAAAGAGAAATTATCTAATGCCAGACTAAACTTAAAAGGATAGCAGCATTTTTTCCTATAAAATGTTCAGATACTGTGGAAATAAAAATTCCTAAAAATAGAGACTGATTTGAAATGTCATTATTAATAAGCTTTTTCATTAGGAATAAAAAGTTTTCACTATAAGCATTGCAACAGGGACCTGCATGGACCAGTCACATCCTTGTACTTACATTCAGTATCACATTGCTCATTTACATTGAAATTAATCAGATTTTTTCTCAAATCCTTATCTTCAGCACTGATTCCTAACAATACATCATTTATACACTTGATTTTTCCTTACTGAACTGAGCTTAGGAATTCAAATTCTCAGATATTTGAATATACAATTCATATACGTATAACACTTTTGATGAACATCATTAAAATGCTTGTTCTTTTTAATCAATTGCTCAAAAATCACTGTGCTTTTGAGCTCTAACACTCTGTTCTCCTTTGCTTGGGCAAATAAAACTACATGGGACACAGAGTATGTAATTATTTACATGCTTATACCAGAAATAATTTTCTAAAGAGGTTACAGTATTATGAGAGCATTTAATGAAGTACTTTCAGTTTTTGTGCAATTAATGCAAATTTATGTGATGATCTACTATTTTACCAATCACTGACTGTGTGCATTTTAATTTTCTATCCTTCCTTTTACCAAAAAAGTTGTTTGCATTATACTCTTGACTGAGTTTAATTACAGCTGCTTTGAAATTTGCAATTTGTGCTCTGTGGGATGATCTACAATTCCAAAAAAACCAAAAAGAAATTCAGAATGGAAGGGAAAACATCTTCAAATTCCCCTTGGGAAGGAAGCCTGGGTGAGGAGCAATGACTGAGATCTCTTCCCTTAGCTGACTGAACGACAGAGCTCTCTTGACCACAGATATTTGTTCCAAAGCCTTTCCTTTTTGTTTGTCATGCATCAGGAGACTCTGGTGCCAGCTAGGCTGTTTGAATTTCCTTCTTTGAGGAGGAAACCCCAGTGCTGTGGCAGAGCTGGTGGCTCTGGTGACTTTCAATGCTATGCCTATTGCTCATGTGGCCTCATGCAGTGAAAAATTTTAGTGTTTATACTCATGTACAGGGATTTAAAAGTGAGAATGATCAAGGTCTGGATCACAGTGCTGAAATACATTTTAATGGCAGCACAATTAAGTTGACTTTACATCAGTATTCATTGTGACACAACGTTATTATTTTCTATTAAGGAAAAAAATACATATTTCTGCCCACCCTTTCTTATTGTTTAATCTGGAGTATTTCCATTCATACAGGATTACAATTACAAACCTCCTTCAATTTTTTTTTTGCTGTTTTGTCATTCCCTCCATTTTTCTGCCTCAGGCACGTGAAGCTTTCACATACAGCCAAGATCACTTTTTACAAGATTAATTTACTCTGGAGGCAAGCTGATAGCCATAACATATTTTTTTTCCATTTCCACAATTTTCCCTGTCTATACCAACCAGATCTGCAGAGCTTTCACCAAGTCTCAGTTCTTTGACTAACAGAGCAGTATTTTGCTATGATTTTATGGTCATGGAAACTAACAGACACTGCATTGGGTTGTTTTATGCATACAGATCTAAATTACCTTACTGAAGTACACTAGCCAAATAAATCCATCTTCCTTTAGGTGTTTTTCAGAAACTGGAAATTGCCATTAAAATATCAAAACTGTGCATCAACGGAGATAGAACTTCTTTCCATATTTTAAATTATTTTCTTTCCACATTCCACCTTGCTGTAGGATGTTTACTTCTCTTGTTTTCCCATCAGTACAGAAAAGCGAAGCAAGGATAATTAATTTTCTTTACTGCTAACTCAGCCACTCCCTTTTCAGCCCTTTTCCTGTGGGGTGAAAGCACTTGTCTCATCTGACATCCTCCCATCACTTGAGCCTCCTTTGGCACTTTCAGTTGCCTCAGCATTTTGATACCTGTCTGCAGCTATCCGGCTCCCTGCACCTTCCATTTATTTCTTAACCAGTTCACATATATTTTCTCCCCTGTTGCCCCTTATGCCAGGGTATTTGCATAGTGAAATCCTTGGACTCTTACAGATCCTTCCTTTCAAGGTTGCTCTTTTTCTGCAAGGTTTATATTATTTCTCAGTAGTCTGGCGAGGAGTAGACTGAGGTCACTGCTTATTATCCAGGCCAAAAACATCTTATCTTTTTCATACATTTCCCTTTGGTTTTCTATTCTTTATTTCATCTTTTGCAATTAAAATGTGAACTTATCGGGTTTTTGTTCTCTGTTTGTGAAGCATTTAGTACAAGGCTTTTGGGACATGTGAATTCCTAGACCCTGCAGTAATAAAAGAATAAGCACTTACAGACAGGGTAAAATAAGATATTGAAGGTAGAGTTATCTCCCAAACAAACATTATACATCCCAGAAACTTAGGGCTACCCTCAAATTCGGAGAAATGCAGTAATATTAAGTCACCAAACAATGTTTGTCTGTTTGGACAATCTTAGTCCTGGTGTGACGCTGTGTAATAACAATATGGTTATGGCATTATAAGGATTTAAGCTGTCATTGACTCAAAGTTACTCTTTTTTCTGTCCCCTGAGGACTGTCAGAACAAGAGCAATGTCCAGGGGTAGCCAAGGAGAGAACTCCTGAGGATCCCCCTAAGCAACACTTTTCCTTTCTCCCACTGATAAATTAGAAACTCACAGCTCTGATGAATAACAGCAAAAAAGGACATAATTTCTAAAATAATTACTTTGAAAATGTCCTATGAAAAGAGTTCAAATAATTCTGATGATATATGAATAATGAAGAGTCTATATTTTATAACAGAAGTCATTAGGGATGAATAAAAGTCTGACAGAAGGTGTAAAAGTACCTATTTTCAATTAACTCTAACTCAAACTAAATAATGGATTTACTTGTAAATTCTCGGAAAATCCATTGCATACTCTGTAAGTACTGTAATTTTTAGGAAAAATGGAATATATTTAGTGCATAGAAAAGTGACTGGATCCCTCCTTTAAATGGAAATTTCATTTCTGCTTCAACTTTAAACCAGTGCTGGGCACCTTCCTAATTCTCCTACTTCACTCTATCCACAGAGTGAAAATAGAAGATGAATAGGAGCCTACAAGGAAACCTGATATATCATCAGGGGAAAAAACTGGATAGATAAAGAGAGTTCCATGAATCATAAAAATATATCTCAATAACTAAGCTAGAAGGAAAAAAATCCAACCTTGATTGGCCAATTATAAAACTATAAATGACTGAACTTTTGAGAATGCTCTTGTGGCATCAGCGGAAGCTTTTAACTAAGTCTGATGACATCCTGTCCTTATTGTGTTTGTATTTCAGCATACACTTTCCATGCTGTCTTATGTTGCTCTCATACTGCTGTTTAAAATATTTGCAGTAAAAATTCTTCTGGAAATGCACATGCTTTAAACATGGTTAAACAAAATAAAAAACCAAATTCATAAACACCATGCATGGCAATCCTGCAGATTTTGTCCCCACCTCATTTCCTTTTCAGGACAGTCTTCCAAAAAGACTTTCATCAGGAAGAGGAAGAAATTATATACAAGCATAAAACTGTTATCTTGCAATGTTAACGTGTCTGGATTTTTAATAGTTTCTATGTATTTTAAGGAATTATTTAATCTAAGTACAAACTGTATAAATCTTAATTTTTTTCACTATTGTACATCCATTATATTTTATGGATTTTTCTTAACAACATGGATGGAACTGTAATAGATTTAACCAAAAACTATGCTGGGCATGTAGCAAAGGACATTGTCTCTGTAAGAATCATGGTGTTATAACTTCCTGCTCCTTCCAGTATATAGTCCTAATATTACATTAGCATATGGCCTGAGTAAGCTTTTTTAATGTATTAGCCTGACTTAGATAATATATCAAACCTCTGTCCTTGCTCTGTGGATCTGCTTGTCTGTCTTTCCTCCCTCTCCCAGAAGCAGGAAAGCCACAGAGCTAATGGCAGCCCCAGATGATGTGCAAGAAGCTGTGTGTGAGCTGCAGGAAGAGATCCAGCCTGGTACCCAGGAAAAGGCAGGTTGGAGGCAGTGATGGTGCATCCTGTTTGGCAGTGCCAGTGTTTATGTGTGCATGGGACAGGCAGTGGGCACACGGGCAGCTGCTGACAGCCACCCACAGGTGTCCCCTGCAGCAGGGCATGCCACAAGGGGCATGGAGGGATGGAGTGGGAAGGCAAGACTGGTGGGCAAACACCTTGGGTGAAACCACATCTCATTGTTCTTTTGGCCACTGAGTAAACTGTGGAGTTTTGCTATGTCAGCTCCACATTGACAGTGGCACTGAATAAGACATTTAGCTTGTCCCCAAAGCATCCAGGATTCTTGGGAGATCTCCCACCCAAGGAATTTCTAGATCCAAAGCTGTACAGCTTGCAAGACCACAGGATAACAAAGGTGGGAAATCCTTTGATATCTATATGTCCATGACTGTGGGTTATTTTCTGCACTCAGTAAAGGTAAATATGAATGTAATTGGGAGCTGTATTTTTTGTTGGTTATGAAAGGGTTAAAAAGAAACACATTTGCAGCACAGAGGCAGAGCGACCTTGTGGGGAGCATTCTGGCCTGTACCAGCAGTTCTTTCTTCCTTTCCACATAGCTTCTAATGGAAAAGTACTGCCTGCCCTCTGTAAATTATTAATTTCTTCATGTTATCAGATACTGTTGATAAAAAGACAAGTGGCCCTTGTACTGACTGTCTGGGGTAAAATGAATAATTGCTGATGCCCTTTAAACTCTGTATAGGTTTTCATCTACTTTCCACTGGGCTCGGCTTTGCACTGTGCAATGGACTGTTACACACTTTAGCTGCTCACAAGTAACTCCCTGTGGAATAAACCCTTACTGCTTTCATTTTAGGGGCTGACTTAGACGAATGACTTTAAATTACTTACAACCTTCAGCTGATCTAAGATGTCAAACAAACTTTAAACTAGTATATGCTCAAGGATGTGCGAGCCTGAAAACAAGGAAAGGTGGAGGCGCATTTTCATTAGTCACTGCTTCTCATGTGGAGGAAGGTCAGCCCCTGGAGCAGCTGGGCATGGAGGCAGCACACACTGCTGCTCCAGACAGTGCTCTTAGCTATTATTAATACAAACAACTCAAAGCAGTACTATGATAAAAGCTCAATAAAAGCTACTGAGATTAGGGATCATGTTAACTAGTGTCGATAGCATAAATTATCAAGTGGAACAGCTCCAAATTATAGCAAAAAGAGACTCATTTAAGGAGGATTATACATCAGGTTCAAAAAGAATGAGGAAGTAATGAGAATAAAAGCACATACCAGGTCCAACAAGTAGTACTTTTTGAAGGACTGCTATACCTCAGAAGATTTTAACTTTTCAGGATAAGCAGTTGAAACAGCAATAGGCACAACCGTAAGGGTGAACAGCTGTCTAAAATGCTGTAATGTACAGAAAATGGCACTTAACACATATTCATGAGGGACAGCACAGTATTCCGTATTGCAGAGATATGCATTAGGGCTAGCAGCAGACAGTCTAACTACTAAGGATTATCTCCATAGTATTCACTCTAGTTCTTCAGCATCCCTTCTGAGGTTATACTGCCTCGTCATTTGTCATACTACTGCTGAAATGTAGGGAGCATTTCCAGACCAGATTATGCTCTTGATACTCTGAAGAAAAGAAATATCAGATGGCTTGGTTGCGCTCATGTCTTTCAAAGGGGGTTTCAAAATGAATGGCAGATCAAAATTACAGATGGAATTAAACTTCTACTTGGGTCTCCCTATACATTTACATAAATGTTGAAGGACTAGGACAATCGTGGACCAAATGCTGTGCCTTGAGGTCTTGCAGTGCACTTTCTGAATTTACCATTCTCCCTTTTAAGCATGGTAGGTTTCTGTGGAGCAACATGCCTAAGGTTAACTTGTGTTAATCTTACCCCAGCCATTTGTTCCCCATGAATTTCCTAAACACTTTCCAGAACTGAATGCTCTACTTTTCTGGAAACACTTCAAACTGATAAAAATGTACTCTTTGAATGCTGTTGTAGAGAAGAAAGTCCTGAAGACATCCTCAAAAAAAAGAGCATCAGATCTAGTTGACATTTATAACACTAATTTATCCACTTTACTAACCAGACACATCTGGCAAATTCAGTGTGCTTGCTAACAACTTGAACTTATAGGAAATATAGAGCAAAATGGGGTTTTGTGTAGATGGGCCAATGTTTTAGGTGGAGCTATGGGGAACAGCTTGTAGAGTTCTCACAATATCTGTTTGTATATCATACCACAAAGCCCTGTAGATAAATAGCTAATTAATAATATTTATTCTCAAAATAGTATTGTTGTTGAATTCAAAGTATTAGACAGTAAAAAGGGAGAAATTTCTGTAAGCAACAACATTCAAAGCAGATCACAACCATGAAAATCAGTAGATTCACTGAGTACTGCTTTTGGGTATGGGTGGAAGGAAGTAAACAGGGGCTCAGAAATATGGTGCTCTGAACAGAGGATTGGTTCTGCTCTTTTGTATTAAGGATGGTCTGAATTAGGCTTATTAGAGCAAAAGTCTTTCAAGTTGCTCAGCTCCCACTATGTACAGGGAAATAAGTTTTTATATGTTTTTCTTGTAAGTAATTGCCATAACATCAGCTACATTGGAATTAAATTCTTGATAACTTGAAGACAGTGCCAAAGCTTTGATTTTCAACCAAAAATGTCTCCTCAGATGAAAGAAGAGATAATGGTAACACACAGTACCATTGTAAATGTATTCCTCTTCGCAGGGAGGCCCAGAAATGAAATGGATGTGTAAAATGCCCTGGCTTTTCCATATTTTAGTTAGTCTGTCCAGTGATGTTTGAGGGAAGTTCAGAGTATGTTGTTGTACTGGTTTGATAACTAACCTGAAGTTTTCTATACCTTATCTTGGACTTCTCATGAACATTAAAATTCTTTAAATGGTTACTTGTGAGCCTTGACTGATAGTGTTGCCACTGGAGGAATGTGGACAAACCCCCTGGCAAACAGGTTCGGTGTGTGCTGCAGGGAACCAACAGTACTGTTCAGGAAAACTATGCAAAAGCAGACTACTGTCACCTTAATAAACCCGAGAGATATCCTGACTTTGTCACTGAGGAGGATTCCACAGAATCAGGAAAATGAGAAGCTGAATGGGTTATAACAGATGGGCTGGAATCTGCCCTCACCTAGAAATGGTAGAAACTTGCATCCACCTTTTCCACTGCTTGTCTGAACTAATCACAGAACCAATTAGTGATGAGATGATTGAGCCAGACGCTGTCTCTGCTATCCATTAGATTTCTTACTCCTTGATTTGAACAAATGTAAGACAAATGAGAAAGCAAAGGAGACTATATTGGATTGCACTACCTCTGTCATAAAAGATTATTCTTAAATTGTTTATTGAGTCTAGAAAGAGAAAAATAGTTGACAGGAAGGAATAAATGCTGCCAACATTGATTGCTTCACTTTTCAAGGGCAAATTTGAAAGTGTACTTTCATCATCAGAGAGATGTTCTCATATACACCTGCAAGAGACATGAAAATCTGGCTGCTGGCATAACTCAATAATAATCTAGAGATGCCTGCATGCTGCACATGAGAGGATGTGGTGTGAAAGGATAGTGCAAAAGAAAAGGAAGGAAAAGCAAAATGGACAAGAAGGACCACAAGGACTAATAAGCCAGCAGAGAAAACAAAGATTGTCATGGCAGTCTCCAGAACTTCCTTTTGAAAGGAGGATTGGCAAGAGAGAGCTATCTGTAGAAGAAGCTCTGGATGATAAACTGAAGCTAGAATTCTGATATTACATAGTCCCAGAAATGACTGTGGTCTGCTTGTCCAGGTATGTGAACCCTGCCCTGCCCTGCCCTGCCTTTGCCAAAGTCCTTCAGGTACATCCCAGCTTCCGGCTTTGGAGCTGCTTTCTTGTCCACACAAACCACATTTTTACCAGAAAACATGGCACAATAGGACTACTTTCCCATTTTCAATTCCCCTGTCAGCTGGATTCCTAACTCTTAGACTTTGCTTTCTTCCATGGAAAGTCTCAAGCCTCCCCTGGTGCCTGCTGCTCCTTGGCACTTACCCTGCCATGCTGTTGCTGCTATTTACAGCTCTCCTGGTTTTCTTTCTTCAAATGTCCAAATAAAACAGAGGTTTCCATGTGTGAACAATGCAATATATTAAAGGAAAAACCAACAGTAATAAAAGGTATCAGATCACTCAAAGGAAAAATAATGGATTAGGGTAGAGGATGGAAAATAAAACTAGATTTAGCATTTTTCTCTCTGAAAAGAGAGAACAATCTACTGAAAAAAGGGAAAAATATAAATTGTTCATAAATTAAAATGTCAATGGCTTATTCCCTGTAGAGTGCATGTCATCTTTAATACAAATATTTCTGATTGCAATATACACATTTCCATGACTGCTGTCTTACTTTCTGTTTGTCTTTATACAAATCTACTGAAAAACTTCTCTTCAAATATTCTTCATATTCTTCAAATATGAAGTTTGCTATGGAAGTTTTCCTAGCTCAACATGTTTTGCCTGCCAGCACTTACACAGGCAGCCTTTGTGAGTTAATTATTCCAGGTGGCTTAATTCTTCATGACAAATAATAGAAATGTAGAAAAACGCTTATTATTTTTCTAACCCTTACAGAAACTGAGCACTGGGCTGCATTAACTCTTGTGTGGCTTTTCAGAGACTGTAGGCACTTTCATGCCCCCAAACCATCTAGTTTATAGTCCCAAACGGAGACTGAGATAATCTTTACGCTGAAATCAACAGCAAAGATCCATTTGTCTTTCTTGATCGACTGAAGTTCCTCCAGTGGCTCAGTCCTGGCGTTCAGATTGTGTCTTGGTCAGATTCAAACCATAAGTTATAAATGGCTCCTCTGTGACAATCACATCACTGAGCATCATCAGTGGCCAGTGATTCTTTGACTTTGCAGACCTGAGAGAAGAGTGTTCATCTGGGTGTTTGCATTTGAGCCAGCGCACATTTCAGTGACATGTGTTGAGATAAGACCTACTCTGCAGCAACAATGAGGAGGATGCAGGTGCTCTTGGAGATGCTCTTTAATCAGTCTTTTACCTGAGTATGTCACTAGTGACCAGTACACACATCAGTGTTGCGAGATAGAGACTCAAAGAGGCAGTGGCTGCTCATCACATGTATTTGAGTGCTTAACTTTTAAGAGTGCAAAAAATTAAATACATAGGTATTTTTGCACATTTAGATCTAACCAGACTGCTGATCCTTTTATTTCTCCTTCAGAGTTTTGCTAGGGATAATATTTTATTTGACCGTCAAGGAGAGTTAGAAAAACTGTGTATCATCAGTCCATAATTCATCACAGCCAGTTTTCAATCAAGCACTTGTTTGCTCTGATATTTTTATTACATTACTGCCCACATTATTAATGTTGTTTTCAATGTAGACAATTTATATTTGTATTATTAACAGTTTAAAAAAAGTGACTCTACTGTAATGTTTCAGAATAAAGTTGACATCAAAAGTTGTCAATGCCTGAGATTCTCAAGATGAAGTGCCACATGTCAGTTTGACAAAAATGTTTGTTTGTAGCTGTGCTCTGCGTGATTGTTTATTAAAAAAGTTCATGAGCTGAATAGACGCAGTGCTATTGAATTATGCAGAAGAAGTTGCTGTTCTTCAGATCGTGAAGAAGGATAGGAACCTTAAATGAGGACAGGAACACCAAGGGTATAAATATCTCCTAGCTCAAGATCTGCAATAATGAGTAACAGTGGGAGTTGAAAACTCTTGACCTGCAATTCTATAGTTTTGTATTAAATATTTATTTTGCTTGATTTGAGACAGATCACATTAGTCAGGATATTAGATGGTTTGCTTGTCTTTTATGATATCTAAATCATAGAATAATATAATAGAATCACAGAACAGCTTAATTTAAAAGGCACCTTAAAGACCACCTAGTTCCAACCCCTACCACGTGCCCTACACCCTTCCCTAGATCAGGTTTCTTAAGAGCTCCATCCAGCCTGGCCTTGAACACTTACAGGGATGGGGCATCCACAGCTTCTCTGGGGAACTCTTCTCTGAGGAATTTCAGTGCCTGGCTACCCTCTTGATAAAGAATTTCTTCCAAACATCTAATGTAAATCTCTCCTCTTTTAGTTTAGAACAGTGCTCCTTTGTCCTACCATTATATGCCCGTGCAAAAAGCCTCTTTACCTCAAAAGATTATAAGATTTTAAGCCCTCTTTAAGTACTGGAGGGCCACAATGAGGTCTTCCTAAAGCCTTCTTTTCTCCAGGTTGAAAAACTCCAGTTGTCTCGGGCTGTCTTCATAGGAGAGGTGCTGTATTCCTTGGATCATCTTCACGGCCTCTTCTGGACCCTCTGTAACATGTTCATATCTTTCTTGTGCTGTGGCTCCAAAGGTGGATACAGCACTCCAGGGGCAGTCTCATGAGGGCAGAGTAGAGGCAAAATCCCCTCCCTTGGCCTGCTGGCCACACTGCCCTGGATACATGCCAGGACATGACTGGCTTTCACTGGGCTGCCAGTGAATATTGCTGGATCATGTTGAGCTTTTAGTCTGCAACCACCCCCAAATCTTTCTCCACAGATCTCTCAAGGAGCTCATCTCCCAGGCTGTACTCATGTCTAGGACTGCCCTGACTAGATGTGGGACCCTGCCCTTGGATTTGTTGAACCTCATTAGGCTTTCATGAATTACTTCTCAGGCTTATCTAGGTCTCCCTCTGTGACTGGTTTCACTGTGGCTTGGTACAGCCAGAAAGATTTGTTACAGGTCTTCATCTCTTGGAAGACTTGTAATACATGGTGATTTAGGGCAGATAGTGAAATTGTAGTCTGTGTGTGACACTGATGCTGTAATCTGTTCCTTAGGACAAAAACTCAAAATATGGCAAAGTTACACTGTCACATAAACTTACACATAAACTCACTGTCACTTAAAGTGATTGACTTTAAAAGAAAATGTTACTGATAATCAGTTAAAAAAACCTTTCACCATGAAATTCTATAAACTAGTCAGTAGGGGAGTTTTAGGTAGGCCAAACTGGATTTTCTGTCAGCAAAATTCCCATAGAAATTTTGTTAACAAGTGCTTAGGGCTGACTAGGGCAATTTCTTTCCTTTGTCAAGTTGAAGACCATGCTAGCAGCTTTTTAGGGAAGAAACACATAATTTTTGTTGTGACTGCAGTGGCTCTTATACCACTGTGTGCTGTTTACCAGGACTGCTGAGCTCCTCACAGCTCAAAGAAAAGATTTGTGCACTACTTGCAAAAGTAATGTAATGTGCAGGGCTCTTTGGGGCAAACCTAGAAGCCAGATGATGTATAGTGTGTCATGATTTATACCCAGTGTGGGTTATGCCTCTCCATTAGAGATAGTCACAGGCCAGAGGTGCAATTCAGAGCTTTCACTGAAGACTATACAAAAAGTCAACATTTCTTAGACTAGTGCTTATAGCATATTTAGTTAACAACTAACACTAAAGTATTATACACAACACCACAGAACATTCAGATGCCCATGGTAAAATAATCTCCCTCCACCTCTGCACAGGGCTATAGGTCTGATATTCTCTATAAAGCATTATTTATGTGGCATAATTGTGCTGCATAACTCCAGCTGGATTTGTATCACCTTTATTTGTTTCTCTTTTCCTAATTACCTGCATTCATGAGCAGTTTGGCACTTCTGTCAGAGATCCTTGTAGCTCTAGGAGACAATTATTATATTACAAACGTATAGGAAAATGTTGCATTGTTTAAGTCCTAGTCAAGGTCCTGGTATGGGCTAATTCAAGCTCTTAAGTGCCCTAAAAATCTACCAATGTACTTGACAGATGGATCTGGCTATCTCTAATAGCAATGTGTAAGTGCTCTACTCATAGTTACTCATGTAAAACCTATTGTAAGTCCTAATGTTCATTTGGTCACTGATCATTAACAGTAAAACAGAATCACATGAAAATTCAGATTGGAAGGGGCCTCAAGAGGTCTCCAGACCAATCTCCTGCTTATAAAAGACAGTTGTGAGACCAGACAAATTGCTGACAGCTGTGTTAGATGGGTCTTGGAAACATCCAAGGACAGAGACTGTGCAATTTCTGCGTACAGCTTGTGCTACTGCTGGGCTGGCATGGGGAAATGTTTCCCTTACCTCCATTCTGAACCTCTCTTGTTTCAAAATCTGCTGTTCCTCATCCTCCACCCATGCATTGCTATGAACACCCCAGACCTATTTCACTGATGCTGTGACCATGGATAGCAGCAGCTGCCCTTCAGTCTTCCCAAAAATCACTCTTTCTCCAGGCTGAGCCCAGTCTTTGCCTGCAGTCCTGCCTCTATCATTGTGGCTGTCCTATCCTGGGATTGCTCTACTTTCTCAACATCTTTCTTATATTGTGAGTGAGACAAAACTAAGACTCAGCTGTCAAAGGTTATTATTGGGATAATTGGGATGCTGACCTTTGACAATTCTGTGGGACTACTTAAACTAAAGCAATCAGAACTAGTGATGTGGTCATGACTTAAGTCAATGCTCAAGCTTTCTGTCATCTGATTTACAAAATAAAATTTGAAAAGTGACAGTGTGGTTCTGTCACTATAAAATGAACATCTCCTGGAATTTTTGTACAGATTCAGAAATGGAAAACAGAGCTCCCAGCTGTGTATCACAGTGAGAGCTTACAAAGCCTTCAGTTCAGTGTTAACAGAAATCTTTAAAAAAATTGTCAAAAAAACTCCTGAAAAAGCTTTCCTAATAAATCTTTAAGGGTTTCCTTGCATAGAACATGGCACTTTTTTTTCCCATAGGAATTGTCTTTCTAGTGGGTGGCCTACTTGCTGAACATCTAAACATGAAAGTCAGTGAAAACTAGGGGGATAGAGGGGCAGGAGATTACTCACAATGGAGGACAGACTCACCTGATGTTAGTTTTGTGTTAGAAAGCACAAGCCCAGAAATAAATTGATTTGATAGAAGAAGCAAGCAAAGTAAAGAAAGAAAACCTTCATTTTACATTTGCTTGCACTTTCAGGTAGTTCTAAGTGACAGTACTAAAAAAGGGTGAAGCTCCCTGTCATTTCAAACATCTCCACTTCAGCACTGGGTTTGTCCTTTTGTGGTTGCTTTTTTGAAAATTCCAGAGAATGCTTTTCTTGGTGGGAAAGTTTGCCAAAAGAATAAACTTCGTAAGTGGAAACTCAACTCCAGGAAGTCAGTGGGGCCTCCTTTTTGACAACTCCAGATGCCTGAGAAGAGCAGATTGAAAGTCATGACCAGCTATTTGCACCCTAAACTTGCTTTGAAGAGCAATACTATCCAAGATAAAACAGAAATGGTACCATATGCCCTCTGTGGGCAATAAAACCAGCTCCATCTTCAATGATAAAAACACAGTAATCCCAGTTAACTAACTGTATTTCTGAGCTGCACATTTTGTAGACAATCCTTACTATAGACCGTATATCCTACAAGATATTAAGAGAGAAGACACCTTCACCTTTGCAGACTAGCCTGGATTTCACATAGGAACTGTGCTTTTTTTTCCCCCTCACATATTTTTCTCTTAAGTTTTCTCTGTGTTGTTCTGTGTTCTCTGTTTGCCTAGCTTTTTCTGGGTTTGATTTTGAAGAGAAAATAGAGTTTATTCTTTCCGTGCCCTTCCTTTCTTTTCACACCAAGCTTTACTTTCTTGAGAATTTATTTTTGTTAGTTTTTGGAGTTTTTTTAACACTGTGTCTGTTTACTTGGGATGTGTTTTTCCTTTGGACTGTATTTCCCCCTCCTCAATTACACCTTCTTTTCTTTCATGCTGTTTTTCTTTGCTCTGGCTTTCCATTTCATTCCCCTTCTAGTATGTTTGTTTTTCAGATTCTGTAGCTTCTTTAGGCGATGACTTCTATCAGCCGCCGGTGCTGAGAGGAATGATGTACAATGGATGGCTCCTCTGGGATTACTGTTTCAATGCACTGAGAATGCACCAAGGACTCAGGCAGACCTAATCATATTGCACAGTTTGATTGCAGTGTGATTACCTCTGCAAGAAGGGTTGTTTTCTTTCTCCCACCACAGAGGGCTAGGTAGTCAGCAGTGAATAAGAGAAAATTTGAATGACATCAGACAATTGAAATACTTTCTAAATAATGGATCCACATCCTGGCTATACAAACTAAGAATGTATTCCTATTGTTGTTGAACTCCTCAGGAGCTATACAGAGTCCTCAGAAAGGCCCTTTCACATGGGAACAGATGTGTAAAAGAAAGCATTTATAGGAAATTAACTTTCCCCCTCCCCGAGTTCTAGAGAGATGTAAAATGGCAGCATGGGAACATGCACCATAGTAACTGCTCTAACCCAGAAATGTGCTTTATATAAATACCAAGTGCTATATATAATACTAAGAAGAGCAGATGCTTAGAGATGCACAGGTTATGTCTTATCCTTATTTTTAAATGAAGCAAGCTGAGATCCCCACTTCCTTCTAGGAAAACTGAAATTAAGAGGGGGAAAAATTAAATTAGAAAAAGGCTGCTGTTGGTTTCAACTTCAAAGTTTTCCTTTGGGAGTTGTTTTGTTTTGTTTTGAACTCTAACTGCACATTCATGTTTAGACCTTAGGTCTCCACCCACAACACAGGGATAAAAACACAATGCAAGAAATAAGGAGGCACAGATCACTCCTTGTCATCTACCAGCACCAGTGACTGGCGCTGTGGGCTGCTGCACTTCCATAAGAGGAGGAGAGAGGAAGGCAGCAAGAAGGCAGGAAGGTGCTGGTAGGATGAGAGTAACCTTGGTAAGACCATATTGTTACACACAGTGGGAGAATGGTCCAGTAGCTAATGAAGTAGCACAGAAGTTAAGATATGTGATTGCAATTCTCTGTTCCATTACCCACTATTGCAGTAGTGATGGGAAAACCACAAGATCCTGGTTTTTGACAGTATTTGAGTGCCTGACTGCTACTAATTTAAAGGGAAATGAAACACATGAATATTTTTCCAATATCTTAAACTTGGTACTGAACCTTTCCACTCCTGGAACACAGGGTGCTCTACTTCCTCCCATTGGAACTAGGGAATGAAAGTGTCAGGGAGACTTCACAGAGCTGCTCAGCATGCAGCTGGTGGAGACTGTGTTCAGCATTTCAGGTGTCTTGTAGAATGTACAGCCATGTGTGTAGTTGCCAGGCGTGAGCATGCAGACGTGTCCTTAGCACCAAGCTCTCCCCAGACATCCTCCCACACACCTGTCTTGCTGATGGGCACCCTTTGACCAGGTACAATCTACCTAACAAGTACCAGCTGCCTTCAGCAGAAGACCTCTGGGCTATTACAGGAAGAATTTCAGGTTATTTATTCCATCTGCCTGGTATCAGTCGAATCATCTTGTAAGGATTCCAGCATAAAAGCAGCTGACAGTGCCAGCAGAACATGCTGGGGGCTGTCATTACTGTCTCTGCTGTACCTTGTATCACAGTGTGCATGTAGAGAGCACTGATCTTCCAACTGCAGTTTGTAGAAAGGTCATGCACAGCAGAAAGCAGTGTAAGTAGTTGGATCAGCTGGCTTTGAAGCCTTTCACACCCAAAAGCATGTATGCAGGCTATGCAGCCAGGCAGCCTGAGAGAAAGGCAAGTATTTTTGTCACCAATAAATTTGTGGGCAACTGAAGAAATACCCAACTCTTACTTCATCTGGCTCCTGTCTCACAAATATTCTAGTTTTTGAGGAGAGACTGAAGTTCAGGAGCAGTCCTGACAGTTTTTGTGAAGAAACTTCATCAGACTGCTCATCAGGCTTACCATCCAGTGCAGGAGAGGGGTGGTTAGGGGAGCTGATGGGACATAGCCCATCAAAGACAAAAGCAGCGAGGCAGAGCAATGCAGGATGCCAAGGTGAGGTGCCAGGTCTGCATCCTCCCTGACACTGGAAGGGCAGTGGCAGTCCATGAGGATTGCTCCTGCTGAGGGCCTGCAACATGACAGGGGACACCAGGGACAGAGGTCCCAGGAAACTGCTCTGCTACTGTCAGGATGAGACAGAAGAGCCATTCAGACCTTCTGTATTGCTCTTTCCTCCCCATCCCATGGAAGCAATATTATCTTGGTGATTTCCATGATTTATTGTGAGATTTGGAGCCGAGGGCGTTGTCACAAATTTAACACCCTGACATTGTTGTGACTTTTACAGGAATATGGAGGTTGTAAAGAAATAGTGCAACTCTGCTTTCAATGCAGTAGCTGTGGCAAATTAGGAAACAGAGTGAGACACAGATAAAATTCATATGACAAATAAGTGAGAATGCTCTATGAGAGCATTCAAAAGAATTTTCTTTCCAAACAAGATAATCTTAAGATGACCATGCTGGGAATCACAGCTTAAAATAAATACTGATAAAATTTACAATTTCTTTGTGAAAAAACAAGTATTTTATGCTTTTTCATAAACACTGCAAGCACAAAAAATGGGAGTTCATTCCTTTTCTGGGTATTTTATTATTGCTTTTCTAGAACACCCAGGTTATTTCCTCATTCTGTTTAAGACCTTTCATCATCTCTTTATCTAATCTCTGAACCACATGGGATCCTACTTCCACTAATCTATCTTATGTGTTTAGTGAAAGCTGATAGCAAGATAGAGAGAGGAGCTAAAGACATAATTTTAATGAAAAATAATGATCAAAATATTTGGTGCACTGTTTGGAGTAAAAAATGAAGGGTACAATTTAAAATGCTTCACTAACGTTCTGTGTGCTGTTGACTAGATAATGTATACATAATAATACACATTATCTTCTTGGCCACCACAGCACCAATTTGCCACATTGACGCTATTCAGGTGTTTCAGCAAGATCCTGGAATCACAAACTACAAGACAGCCCTGAAAGGCATTTGTTACAAGACACTCCTTCAACATGAGACTGTACATACTGTTTCTTTTTAAATGGATTTGGGTTGCCTCTGGTTGTACAAAGAGTTTGATTCCTATGAAGCGAGAGAGCTCTGCTGTATCACTTTGTAAGGCCGACATGACAACATGACAGACATGGCTTCATATGAACACACTGCTTATTAGATCATGAGCAAAGCTGAATGCTGTCATGTGCAGAACATATCTCCTCTCTAAAAGAAAACCTGACTGTGCTGGGAAGCAGTAGGAGAGAAGAAAGAGAGATCCTTGGCTGGGTATGTGCCACAGGAGTGATACACAGGGGCTCCAGGTGAGAGTTTTCCTCACTCACTCTTGTGTTTGTCCATATTGTCTCTTCTTTCTTAACTAGATCTTTGTAATATTTTTTTTCAGTCAAAAATCTACTCGGGTTAATGAGGATAATTTTCTCTTAGATAGTTAAAAAGGGTTAATATTATACAGGACAAAGCTGTTTGCAAGTCAGCTTGTTGTTGTCTTTGGAGGGAAGCTGGAACTCTATGAAAAACATATATATTTCACGTCAAAACCCAGGAGATAATTAATGCATAAAATTAGTGATTCAGATAAGCAGCTGAGCAGAAAACAATTTAGTACTAGATGGAAAGAAATCTTGCACAAAGTCGATTACAAATCTTACCTTTTACTGGAACAAACAACTCACCCTTGCTGGTGTCTCCATTCCCGTGGGACCTGAGGCAAGGGTTCTACTGCACAACCTGCACCACTGTCCCTGCCTGGGGACAACCTTATCCCGCTCCTCAGCAGAATGCAGCTCTCATTCTAATTATCTGGCACCAGAGTACTCTGGCATTACATATTCTGCTATATCACATTTTTGGGCATAACACCTAAAGCCTGTTTAGAAGCAGTTAGAGGCATATCTACCCTACCTTGAACATGTCAGTGCCATCTAATTGAGTTAATTAACTGAAGCACTGTGTCACTCTGATGTGGCTATGTTGCTTCTGGTTCCAGAGCTCACAAGTTTGCAGTTATTTATGATCCCTGCATCCCACTCCACTGTGAAGCTGGGTAGACTTTATCATTAGTCTGAGCCAAAGATTTTGTTTCTGCATCTTACTTTAATTAGTTTTTCTATTATTTATTTACCGCATTAAGGTACACATCCTCATGAACATACATCCTCATTATTCTGTCCTTGTAGAAAACCTTCACCAGAATCCCTCTGCTGCTTGTAGATTGTATAAAGGACTCCTGAGTGCTGAATAACTAACTGATCAGCTGGTTTCTGAGCTTACTCTGGAGTGAGTAACTAACAGCAGAGCCACTGTTGCACACAACTAATGGGAGTGAGAGTCTTCCTCTGGGTCTCATCTGCACTCCCATATAGTTTACCCTTGTTGCCATCAGTGTGTTTGAAATAGGATTTTATTGCAGTGACTTCAATACTGTCAAACTCACCACTAACATCACCACTGCCATGACCTTCGAATAACTAGCTCTGAGAAGTGCAGATGGGACCATTCACTAAATTGTCCCTTATTTTCTCTGAGTATTTGTTATTCATAGGTGTTTTCTGAATAATCTGAATGAGTAACATTTGAGCTATAGACTGCTCACAAGCCATCCACTCACACTATCAATGTTCATTACTCCTGCTATGTGACTTGGCTGCCTAAGTTTCTGCTCTTTCATTTTCAAACAGAAGAATAACAAGGAACTATGGCTATGAATTTTCACAGAAAGCATAAATTTTACTAAAATTCGTTATTTCAAAACATGTGCATTTCAGGTACATGAGAGGATGTGTGATGTCCTCTGAAAGGACTTACATCCTGCTTGGGCTTCCCAGACACCTTACCTTGACAATCCCACAAGGTTTATCACACAATGGTGGTTTTTAAATTCCTTCCCATCTGAAGATATTTCTTGTTATGAGGCAGCTAAGAAATTGTTACAAATATATATTAGCCGCATGCATACAGCTCTCTCTGTTAATAAAGAAAAACATTTGCGCTCTCAAGCTCCTCTGCTTTTTTCTTCTCACTCCATTAATCCAATAAAATATGTTGTCTCTCTTTAGAAACCCTATTCACTTTCTGAGGGAACAGAAGGAAGCCAGGGTATTTGCATATTGAACAGAATAGAAATTGTTGCATGATGCTCCCCAAAGAGCAGATGAAAATAGGAGCATTTATTTGCAGCTGACAGTGGAACAGAGAGATATGAAACTTTGTTAGCACTTTGCCAGAAACTGAAAATCAATGGGGAGCAAGAGCCCTGAGGGCTTTTACTGACACATGGAGCAAATGACTGGAGGAGGCAATACAATTAGAGAAGCCATGAAATGTTTGGAAATGCCAAGAACTAGCAGGCATTGCAGGTCAATGGTCTGGACTGCCAAATTCCCTGGAGGAAAGGAAATGACAAATTTTGGCAGTAGAGCTGAGCTGTAAGAAAGCTGTGGGGCTCTAGTTTTTTTCCAAATCAAGGTGTTCCCAATGAAGTAGAATCACAGTACCCACGAGGATGTAACTAAAAAATTACCCTAATTAAAAATATGCATCAGATTCTGAATTTGAAAGGGTTAAAGAGGAAAGGGATCTGGTTCCAGAAGAGGAAAACTAAGAGTGTGTGAAAAAATGGCTCAGCAATGCATCCTTGGCAGTTAGAATTGATTACACTGAAAGTGTATTTTCTCTGTGATGTGGTAAGAAGCAGGGGAGTAAGGAGAACAGAAATTAGATAAAAACTGGACGCTTTAAGAAATATGAGCATGTATGAGAAGCCAGGGGCCATAATTTGTTAGTTGTGCAGAGCAGTAGGTCCTTGCCCAAAGGAGGGGATGTGAAGGCACTCAGAGCTGTCTCACTGGCAGAGTTGCTTCTGGTGCTCACATACCCCTTCCTCTTCTTCAGCCAACACTACAGACAGGGACTGCTCCTCAGTTTCCATGCAATCCTCCCACCATTACCCTTCACTGCTGCAAGAGCAGTGTCCCAGTGTCAACTGGAAAATGAATCATTAAAACTAATGAACTTTGAGGTAGGTGACTAACTGTCCACACTTTTGCTGTAAACACATGCAAAACAGGAACTTCCACATCTTGTTTTCAAGATATGAGAATCTATTCTTTGTAGAAAGGTTTGTCTTACTGCCTGGGAAACTGGCATAAGACTTTATGAATTGATTTCTGCTCCAGACCAAACCATGGACCTTGTTTCTCTCAGGCTTGTCTCAGCTGAAAAATATGGCATATGTCAGTTTGCATCTACTGAAATTTGATGGCAACCTTAGAGACATCAGTGTAAAGACTGTCTAAATACAGCTTTAATATAGCTTCATTTCATCCTCTAAATGATCTTAAAAGAAAACGGTACATTTACAAGCAAAACCTGAATGGAAAAGATGTGCAGAAAAATGCTCAATGATGTTGTCATGACAACAATGAAAGTCAGTAGCTTACCACTTAAAAGCATCTGTAATTTGAAGCTTTTTCTGGGGAAAAAATGGAAGCTGACTACTTTGACATGTGATGAGTTTATAAGAGTGAAGTGTATTCCCTTTCTGGAAGAAACTGTACCATATTTAAAAAAAAAATATGTTGAAATAATTGAAGACTAAAAGTGGTAAGTGATGGATTGCATCACAACTAAAGGAGTCACATCCCCAGCAATTAAACTGAAATAAAATAGTTTCTAAATATTCTAGAAAAGCAATTTCCGATATAAACCTGAAAGTTTTCATGGAGAGCTGCCACTGAATGCATTGTAAATAAGTAAAAACATTATTCTGGAACTAAGTGGTTCAGAATTCTTCAAGATAGGTTTATATAAAAGTGTAGAAGTTTCAATTGGCCAAAAATATTCAAGTGTTTTAGCAATCTGATATCAGACAAACATGAAAAGCAGAAAGTGATTTTAACCAGAACTCACTTGCAATAAAGATTGTACAGGAGATAGACCTTGTCTCTTGCAAAGGATTTTGTATTTTTCAATCTTGACTTGGTTCCGAATCTAAATGAAATATAATAAAATATAGAAAGGAATGCACACAAAAAATTCATATCGCTTTTATACATACATTTTCATTTGCTTTTACCTGATTTATTTTTCCCCTTTGCTTCATGAGTAATCTCTCTCCCCCATCCTTGGCTATATCTGTCTTAAAACCTGGCTATTTATTTTCTCCTCCTAATCTCTTTACTTAACTGCTCACCCACCAATTTAGTAATTGCTCTTCTTACTCCACTGAAACCATTTTTGTCAAATCTCTTACAGACTTTTATATGCCTTGTTCCATCACCAGCTCTCCTTTCTCATTCTTCAGAGTCTGCCAGCTATTTTAAACCTGTCAGCTGCACCTTTCTTCTCTGTAGCTTGGGCTTCCTTCAGTTTGCCTCCTTCTAAGACTCCTTTTGCCTTATAGCAAAAAAGTCCTCTGTGGTTAGAGCAAGTTCTCTTTTCTTCTCTTGCCATCTACAACCAGTCTCTCAGTCTCAACCACAAATATAATTGCCACATTACATTGACTCCTTACACTGATGGCTCTAATAAAGCCTCTTGTGTACACCAACAGTGATGACTTATTTTTGTATCCATCAATATTTAATATTGATGGACTCAAACATAAGCCAGCTTGTGGCACAGTTTTCACAGAAACAAAATGGAGGAGACCTACCACAATACAGTGCAAAATTCACTTCCTGCTTCCACAGTTTTCCAAAGACACTTTTTGTTCTAAACTTATCAATCAAGAATTTTCAGGTTATGGATGAACAAGGATATATAAGGACATCTCATCAGTTTTGCTTGGAATACTCCGAATACTGTGCTATGGGCAAGAGTTCCACCACAACACTCTTAGAACCTAAATGGAGAGAAAAAGTAATTTAAAAAAAAGATACTTTTCTACAGTCACACAGCAGCCCTGTAGCAAATTGCTTTACAGCCTGCCAGAGTCCTGAACTACTGACTCACAACACGGAATATAGTTCTGTACGCATTGATTAATGTTATTGTCCTACCAACTCTATGCAAAGCTAAGGAGAATACAAAAATAATTTTAAGCTGCCATAATCCATTGCTGAAAGCATCATTGGTAATAAACCCCCTTGTTTTAGCATTTACTTTATGCCACAGCTCCTTCAGGGGCAGATTTGTAAAAATGCCCAGGTATCTAATGATGTTGACAGATTTCCAATTACATTTCTATAAGACAGAATGTGTATAAATTCTGTCATGCAGATCTCTGTAGCATTTAGGACTGACATTAATTTCCTTTGCTGTAGTCTTAATTTTTTCAGTGTTATTTTTTTAACTTTGTCTATTTATTTTTTGTTCCAAATATTATGTAAATCTTGAGAGAAAATTAGTCTTATAACACTGAATTGAGCTTTCAGAGTCTCAGGAAACCTGAGAAGAAATATGTGCATTGGGCCCTTCCTTATCAGGAGAAAGACATCTCACCCCCAAAAATAAAACTCAGGACTGAGGTGCATACTTCACTGCTGTGCCAGGGCTCTAGAGGGATGAGTTCTCTAAATTGGAGACATAGGTGATCAAAAATTATTAACAGGTCCTCAGTTCATTTGCTGTAGGGGGTTTGTATGCATTTTTCTGCCATGTGCATTATATGTGGTTGTTCTGCCTTCTTAAGCAAAGGCATTTTGGCTCCACTGTGGCAAATCTCAGTACTGTGCTGTGCTACCTAGTGGTCCAGATTTTTAGTCCTAATTGCCAAGAACTGCAAGGCCCAAAGGAAGTATCTTGGCTCTCCAAAGGACTGAGATCCCAGTGCCTTCAAACAAAGTGCCTCTGCTTTAGGTGGTGCTGGGGTTAACTTCCCCAGGGACTCAGCAGGCTGAACAATGCAGCTGCCTAGCCTGCCAATGGTATTGTAAGGTTTATGCCTTATATGAGATGCTGGGAAAAGGTACATTCTTTGAAACGTTCATATGAGAGCTTCTCCAGGAATGTAGGGAATGATGATGAGCACTCCTGTCCCCATCAGACCCACTGCTTTCCTCTGAAGCACTGCAGTGCTGGTTTGGTGATGTGTGCCTCAAGGAGGAAGGGCTGGGCTGTGTCCCTTGGCACAGCTGGCTGAAAATTGCAGGGAAAAACCAGCTTGTAGTGGGGCTGTGTTGACACTCAGTGAACAATCCAAAAGAACTGATCATCTCTTGCCTTTGCAGGGAGGGAAAGGGAAAGTAATTAACTCCAAGCCCAAACCCATGCTGTTGTTTTCATGGTGGCAGCATTGGCAATGTCTCTGTGCTGCTCATTTAGAACAAGTAGCAGCAGTCTCCTTCCATGTCCTGACTGGGCACTTAAGCAGAAAGGATTGGATTAAACAGTGTCATACAAGCACTGCTGCTCACAGCATCTGATGGCTTTGATGTAAATGATACAGGAAGCCGCTGCTCTCCATAGTGAGCTGATGTGCAGGGAAAGTGAGATCTGTAGAGATGGGATTGTGGGAACTTTGTGGGTGTTAAATGAACCTGATTTGGAGGACTGCCAAGGGAGGAGATGCAGGGAAATCTGATGAGAGATACCAGACATGAGAGTTAATTGTGTTTCGGAGGTTGGTGAAAAAGCTAAAATTAAACCGTTATCAAAGAAAAGCCTTGGACAGTTTGTTTTAAAACAGAGTTAATGGCTGGAGCCTGCAGAAAACCTAATTAAAAGAGAAGAGAAAACAAATGGGGTTTAGGACTGATGCAGTGCATTCAGAAACAATTTTATATGTGGATTTTCTCCTGTTCCCTGCTGTATTTCTGTGACTAAAAGAGCCATTATGGTAAGGCTGATTTAAAAGGGTTTGTAGCTGTGTAGTAGCAAGGTGTTTTGCATAGGTCTGCAACATGAAGCCCCATTGCTAATTTTCATTGTGAGAAAGGTAGAAAACAAACTTTTATCTGAGATGATTCTGAAGAAAAGGTACCAGCTCTTTAGAGCTTTACATCCCAGGACTGCAGCAAGATCAGAGCTGCCAAAAAAATGGAGCAAAATGTAGGCACTACAACGGCCTTGAGATGGAACACTACAACTGCCTTTTCCTGAGCTGTGTGATGATGGGTGGCAGTTATACCCCCAAAGTTTACCTGTTCCCACTCCAGGTGTTTATATCTTGACACACCATCATGACCTAATTTTAAATCTGAATAAAAGAGATTGGCATTTTTAAGGTGTGAATTAGCTGGCCTAGTTAGATACCTACCTTAGGAGGACATGAATCACACCCTGAGTGGGCTTGTCTCCACTGACTTGTTGAAGGAATCTAGAGAATAGTGTGGTGTAGCTATGTTTACATTCAATCAGATTTAACACATTGCTGTGAATCACCTGGAAGGGAGATGTCCCATGAGTTTGGGATATTTTCTCTTCTGACTTCCTCAGAAATACAAGTCCTAGAGAGAAGCAAGGATTGCTCTTCCTTACTGCTGTGCTTTTCACTTTCTGTGCTCAGTGGGGGATGAAACAATTTCCAGCAAAAGGTTAGCCAAAATTTGAGACTTCTTATGAGTTCCTCAGCCTAGAAATATCTCTTGTCTGCTAAAACATGCCTGTCCTCCAGTCCTGGGCCTGCTTAAGTCTTACCCTGCAACTTATGAGTTCACAAATTCAGCCTTATACAACTGGCATCCAACCTTTACCAGTCTGGACCACCAATGCTGTGGATGCCTCATCTTCAGCTATCAGCTTTCATTTCGGTTAGGGTTGGGTTCAGAGAGCCACCAAGCCTACACCTGGGCCTGGAAAAGGCACTGCACCAGTGCTGGTCTCTCCATACCATTCTCATGTGAGCCAACAATGGTGCTGGGGACCTCAGCCTCAGCCCCCAGCTGTTATTGGGATTGGATTTGGATTCAGAGAGCCACAAAGGCTGCAGCTCCAGGGTCACCGGGGATCCAAATGGCACAAGATGGAGATTTCTACAGGCTGTTGGCAACCCCAGATTTCTGTTTCTGCCCCCAGGAGGCAGCATCTAACAGCAGTGACTGGTGCCTGGGCAGAATTCCTCCCGGGGTCCTTGTCCAGAATTGCTGGGGTAATCGGCTCCTGTGGCAGAGGGGCTTGTTGGGGATGCAGGGTAAATGTGCTCCTTGCGGCTGCCTTGCTGCTCACCCTGGCACTGCCATGCCTTAGAGAAGCCTTGACATCTGCTGGAGCGTTTGGCAGCTCCTCTCCAACAAGGCTGGGACCCACTGACCCCCCTTTTCCAGTGTCTGGGCTCCAGCTGTGTGCTGTAGTGGATGTTTAGGGGGAAACATAAGCACAGAATGGGTGTGTTGGTGGTGCTTCCCCGTGGTGATCCACCAGCCTCAGGACACTGCTAGTCAGGAGCCTGAGGGATGAGGAAAGGTGTTTGCACACCTGGGAAGCCCTGACAGATTTTTCTCCTGTTAATTTGTCTGATGGTATCCATGTGGACTTAAAACACCTAAAGATGCCAGTGATCTCCAAAGACTGCTCAAGCTATTGCTCTTCCTTACCTGTCCCTTTCAGTCTCCATTTACCTTTGACTGATGTAAGAGGGGACAAGGAAGAGCCTCTTTATAGAACAGTTAGGACCATACCCACCAGAGACACTCTGGGCTGTTTCCATGGATTTTCTGTAGCCTGGGACGTTGATGTTGGTGTTTACAGCCCCAAAGCATTCATCCTGGTCACTATTCTTTTAAAACCTATTGTGCATTTTCTATAACAATGAGCTGGTTGTTCTTTGTGAAAGCTCTATCAAATATATTGTGCATATATCTGGCTGGCTGTCACAGGTAATCTGCTCTTTTTGCTAATGGCTACAGTTCTCTGAAATTGTTTTGCACCTCTAGACTCTCTGAATAGAGGTGCTGTTTGCCATGCACTCATTTCCCATTTTATTACCAGTGTAATGGTTCCTTTGCAAAGATTAACTGAGTCGCAGGGCCTCTTAATATAAGCAACCTCAGAGCAGAAGAAAAAGAAATTGATATAGTTTATCCTAGATCTAAGAAATACTTCAAATGTTTATTTAGTAAGTGGTGGCATGAATAACTTAAAAATACCCACTGTACAGTGTCAAAGGAGCTTCAGAAAGGTTACAGTGAAAAAACTCCAGATCTCAGCAGAAATCATTCTTATTGTATAAACATTACACCTTTTTCTTATATTTATGCATAATTTAATTTGCTACTTGCAGACAAAAATTCCTGTCACAGACTTTCCTGGTTCACAGACTATTAGAATCAAGTATGCCTGGCCACATAAAATTTAAAGAAAAGGAATATTTGTTTCTAGGGAACCACAGGACACCCTGATGCTTACAAGCTGTCCTGATGCAATAGCAGAAGGCAGAGCAGTAAAGTACAAATCGATTAGAGTAGGTTTGCCTGAGATGGCTCTCTCTGCAGTTGAACATGGCATTCACAGACCTGTGCTTCATACAGCTGGTCTGAGTCCAAAATAATACTTGTGGTCCTTGATACATGCAAGAGAAAACGGGTCCACATGAACTTTGTGTCACAGTTTGCTCTGTGGTGCTGACAGTTGATTGCAGTTGTTGCCAGAGATGAGGATTTCCAGAAAGCCTCAGATCTTCATTAGGAAGTGCTTACAAGAGAAATGAATGTCTTATGACACAGTGCTCTGCTTTGCCAAAACTGACCTTCCCATGCCCACCATGAGTGCTCATCCCTAGCGGGGGGGGATGAGCTCCCCCATCACTGCAAAAAATCCCTATCAGTAGTTTGTGTTGGTCCCAGACCTCTGTGAGTGATGTAGAAATAAGGTAACAGAGGAGTGCCTGGCTAAAAATGTTGTGCAGCTCTGCAGTGTCATGGGTGTACACATGGTTAGCAGCCAGGCATCAGGATGTTCTACTGGAATAAACAGCCTGGGTCCTTAGGGAATGATTCTTGTAAGGCAAGATGAGAAACTGGTGTGATGCTTAAATCTTCAGACTTGGGATATTAAAGTAAGGACAGACAAAAGCCCTAATTCTTAACTCTTCTTGTTATTCCATGTGGCAAACTACACACAGACGCACAGACACACAGACACACAGACACACAGACACACAGACAGACACAGTTTATGCATCTGAGCTAACGTGGTTACACTGCCATATTTAGTTTGCATACATTTCATACTGTTGCACAGTCTTTCTGTAAAAGTTATAAAACCTGAGGAATTGCTCAAGAATGCATTGAGAGCCTAATTATCTCACTAGCAGGCTTCAAAAATTGCATTTTTTTGAAGAGAGTGGGAGCTCTAACATATCATGGTTAAAAGAGGATACAAACATTTTCCAAATTGCAACGATGCTTGTGTTGCCAGAGCTGAAATGAAATGATCTATTAAAGAGAAAAGATCAGGAAAAATGTTCATATCCACAGAAAAATGCCTACTTCCATTAGAGGCTGGTGAAGACTTGATGAGAAGGTGAAAGTAGCATCCATGTGTAATATTAGTTGACATTTTTACACCAAGGAACTCCATCTGTCATCAGAGGAACCAGGTGCTTTGTTCTCAGAGTTTCTGCAAGCTGTATTACGTTTGTTTGCCTGGCTCATACATTAAGTAATGCAATGATACATCTTATTCATGTTTTTATTACAAACCAGTTTTTCCATCTACTGAGCCTTCTCACCCAAACCTGTGCCTCAGTACACAGAGAGATTGAGGCTCCTCTAGACAGCAAAAATAGAAAACTTTTTCATCTTTGTTCTTTGGAGTGGCTTCTACTTTGTTTACCATACATTTCCCAAACCATCTCCTATAAACAGAATCATTAATTTCTCATGTGTTTTGTTAAGTGGAGCTTATTGCTAAAGACTTGTAGCTTTCCACAAACTTTCCTTTATTTTCCCAATGCTTTTGAAAGATAAGTACTGTCAGCTGCATTTTGCAGTTGTCAAACAAAGGTGCGGAGCAAATAAAGCAAAAAAGAGAATAATTTAGTGAGGTTTTTTTCAAGTATGTAATATGATATGGTATTTTATGTGTTTGGAGTTCTTCTTTTAACACCCACTGCAGCTGTGAATCTTCAGTTTCTCACCTTCCTGCCAAATTTCAAGAGTCTTCTCTAAGGACAAGAGCTTATGAAAGAAGAGGTCACCAGCATTTCCAACACAGACAAAACCTAGTCTCATTCAGAGAAAGACTGTGAATGGTTAGACACAGAATGTTCCACAAAACTTCAGTCTGAGGCAGTCATGGGACATATAACATTTCAATCTGTATTTACTAGGATTTGACAATTCACATGCAAACAATAACATTTTACTGCAGTGTTTAGCAACCATAGTAACAGCTGATGTTTTCAAAGAGCACTCTAAAAAAAGTGCTGTGCCTGATAACCTAAGGGTTGTGTAGGCTTCTATTTCAATTCTGAAAAAAAGGCTTGTGCTGTGAATGCTTCTCTGTTCCTTACAAATAAAAAATACTGCCTCTCAAACCTGTTAGAAGATGGGTTTGTAATAGGAATATTTAGTTTTAGACCAAGTTTGGAAATCTTGTTCCTTTAAATATTTTAGAATTTTTTCCTGAAATTCAGATATTTTAGCAAGAAAAAGGTGGGTCTGAATTCCTCCAAAATTTCACTGCTGTCCTGGACAAAATGAAATATTATTTATCTTAAAACTCCTACATTTATTATTATATCTTTACAGTTTCTATATGATATTTTCCCAACATGATCTTTTTTTTTTTGAGCTGAAGAAGAGTGTTGTAGTTTGGGTGTTCACATGGAATTTAGAGCACATGAATTCATTTCCCATGCCTGCTTGGAAAATGCTCCATGTGGTGTCTTTGTTCTGTCTCTGGTGCATTTTCCTATCTACCAAAGTGTGAAGTTGGCAGCCCACCACCTGGCAAGTTCCTAGCCAGCTGACATGGCTTCACTCTTGCCCTGTCACCTGCCACCTGTTCATGAGGTAACTCAACCTGCCAGTTCCACAGCATCTCGGATGTGATGGGCTCAGGGTGCCTGGCAGCTGACCTGTGTGTGCATCACAACTGAAATTGATCTCAAATGCATCCGATTTCTCTCTCATGCACAGAGCACAATGCACACACACAGTCTCTCCAACACACCCCAGGCTCACTGGAGAAAAGCAAAAGTGCCATATGTGTGGTCTCTAGTAATTTTTGGAGGTGTCTGGGTCTGGTTTTGTACTGGGTCTGAAGACAGCAAAACTCCTGATCCTGATATGGGACTCCTTTCTTCTAACAGAAATTAAATTAAATAGAAAAAGCAGATATTTTCAGTTTTAAATGTGCTCATGCTCTTAGAGATTAATTTTTGCAGAGGTAATAAGACTGATCGTGTAGCTACAGACACTTGCACACTCAGGGTGCACTGAGTTACTGGGCTGGAGGAAATAATGGGTAGGAGTTTTGGTGACATTAATTGCAGAATCAGGGAATGGCTGGGGTTGCAAGGGGCCTCCAGTGATCATCTGGTCCAAACCCCTGCCAAAGCAGGTTTCAGAGTCTGATGCAGTTATCAAGGCAAGAACAAGAATAATGTTATTAAAGAAAAAAAGTGTCCATTTTAACGATGCTTAAATTCCAGAATTTTAATATGAATGAGACTATTTATATTAGTTACATTAGTTATATCAGTACAAAAAGAAAGGATAGTTTTGACAATAAACACTTTTGCCCCTTACTCTTAAGTTGCATTATTTTCTTTTTGCTAAAAATATCTCTTCAACACCATTTTTAGAGAGATTATAAGTAAATCTATAACACTTTCCTATGTACTGTACAGATATATTACCCTAACTAATCTTGATATAACTATCAGGAAGTGAGTTAGCGGTTCACTCTTTTGTATTTAATGGATCCCAAGTCACATTTTTCCTAGATAATGGAAATGTGATGAGCATTCTGACAAATTCTCTTTATACGAATCTTCATTTTTACACAAGAAATAATGACAAACATTTATACAATCTTAAATCTGAACTAAGCAAATTAATTCAAGATTTCCACTCTAAATTTATGCTTATGAAGCCATGAATATATTTCCTGTTCTCTTTATTTCTCCAAAGGGATGCCATCCATTCTCTCACCATAAAAGCTGCAATCTAAAGACCATTGATAGCAGCGTGATTGGCAGTGTGATGCCATTTTATTGGTATATGGGGTTAAGATTATAGCATGAAAGTGAATGAGTTTTGAATATATTTGGTTGGTTGATGTCCATCAGTTAAAGTACCAATTCTAATGTTAGCAATTATGGATTTTTTTTCCTTTGCTGTCACAAAAAACAGGTTTGATTTTTTTCTTTCATTTATTGTATCTGTATTCTGTCACTTCGCTGAAGTTATACTGATTTCAATGTAAGTTAAAAATTAGATTGAATTTGGTTTTGTCAGAATAAATTACTCTCAAAGGACATGACTGAAGTTCAGAGAAAAAGAATAGACAGTTTGAAAGACTGTCCTTCAGTATGTGCTGGATCAGGCTCATCACAAACTTTAAAACACTTCTCTGCAGAAGTCTCTAGAGAGCCTTTGAGAGAGATTTCAGTGGAGTCTGATGAACTCTATTGGAAAGACCTGGGACCTCTCACAGTCTGAAATCAAAAGATCTGAAGGGCAAGTCAAGAAAAGATGAGCATCTTATGCTGAGGAAGAACAACCAGATCATAGTCTTTTATTATTATTACTATGAATGACTGCTGGACATGGCTTAGGAAACAGATATCAAAGTAAGAGGCTGTCAAAGGTTAGAGTTAGCACGAATTACATGACAGCAGGCTGAACTTCATGGGAATTTAGATGGGATTGTTGGCAGCCTTTTGACGGTCGTACCTTGCAAGGACAACTGTGCACATCAGAAATATCATACAGGGTGGAAATCACTGAGAAACCCATCAAAAAGTCCTCAAATTTGTGTACTGATATGAAAAAATAGGGCTGGTGCAGAAAAAGTAATTGTGGATGAGTTGCTTATTTGTGAGACTGGGTCAGAGAGGCTAAAGTAACTGGAAAAAGGATAATATAGTTCAAATTATATAATCCTGCCAGGCAGCCTTGTGCTTGATGTCTCCAGCTGAACTGGGACAAGAAATGAAATGTGTTTACCTTTATGTATGACACAGATCAAAGCCACTGCCCTAGTCAGGACTAGGGTGGGGAAAGGATGCCCTCTCCTGTATTTAGGGGGTCACCTAACGAGCAGACTGAGCTGTCAGTGCCCATCCCTTTTCTGATGGCATCAACATCTGCTCACCATTTCCCATCATCAATATTTTAATAGATTATGTTCATACAGTGAAATATTTGTTGAGGACTTTGACCAGCATTAAGATTGCAAAGCTCAGGTTGCTGCACACATCCTGGGATTCCCATGGTCAATGATGCCACCAGTCATTGTTTGAATAAAAACTTCTCTTGTCTTATGCCTTGGTCTACCCTGGCTAAGCCATAGTTCATCACAGAGTGTCACATATACTTAAGGATGAAACTTATACATATTTTTCACATCAGCCTACTATGCCAAGTAATTATGTTTAAATCTTTGGCCTTTAAAAAAGATGGCTACCCAATAAGATATGCCCTTCTGAGTTTATGTATAAATATGAAAGATCCCCTGTCCTGTAGCCAAGAATTTTTAGATATTTGGAAAAATAATTCTGAAATCATGACTACAGTTTTTTAGCTTCCTTTGGAAACACCAAGTCATCCAGTAGAGGGAGTGCATGCTACCTTAAAAATTACTAAAGACTAGTTGAATCATATTGTTTGAATAATTTATTGTACAATTCTTATCTTTCAAATAAATTATTCAGAAAATATATTTTTCCATTATTCACTAGTGTCTAGTGCTCCTGGAATAATTCACAACTACATTAATCACAAATTTTACTCAGTGAATTCAATTATTATTTAAAATAAAACATCCATGCCCAGAATTGTGCAAACCACAGAAAGTGGTGTTGAAGGCAAGTAAAGACATCATCACTTAACTATTCAGATGACTTATTTGATACCATAGAATCTGAGCCACTATGCATTCATTTTAGCGATGGAAGAGCAGATCAAGACAAACATAAAATGAAAATATTTGCCAAAAGAGCAAAAAAACGGAGAAGAGCACTAAGATAGCTGCTTCTAACTTTGACAGTGACCAACTATCCTTAGGATGTATTAGAAGAGATACTCTACATGTTAAGATCAAGAGCAAAATGGTACTTCCAAAAAATTGACAATTAAATGATGTTGATGTTAGGAAGGAGAGAAAATTTCATTCATTGTATTTAGAAATTAATCAAATTAGTAGATGTTTTGTGTCAGACTTTCATAAACCCTTAGGCTTGGGCTGTTACTGCAATGAGAACTGGATGTTGATCCCATTAGATGAGAGAAGAACTGCAAAACAAGGTAAAGCTCCTTGCGAGTTTGTCCTCAGATTTTAATGTGGCAGAAAGAGGTGTTATTTCACAATGAATCATGGAATCATTTAGGTTGGAAAACCCTCCAAGACTGAGTCCAACTGTTAACCAGCACTGCCAAGTCCTTCACTGTGTCTCCAAGTGCCACACAGAGGAATGGGGTGAGCTTCAGCCCAAACCAAGGGCTCCTCTAGAATCTCTGAAGGAAAACAATTTGCATTGATGATACTTAATTTTCAGTGTCAGTTATGTCAGCAATAATAGGAAATTAATCCCAGGGATCAAAATCTAATCCCACAACAACAAATTCACATTATCGTGCAGGATTTTGCACAATAACAAAGTTAGTCTACACTTATTTAAATTTTGTTGCACATCGCGGCAGAGGTAATTAATGCTACAACTGATCAACTTATTTTAGGATTTTATAGATACTTTCAATCACTAATCTTTGTGTCATGACTTGTTTTTCACTGGGAGAACAACACAAACAGGCAGTTGCTATTGAAGTAGAAGGTTCAGAAGAGACTACATAATCAAAAAACAAAAAAAGATGGACGGCTTCTTTTTTTATTTTTTATAATTTAGGGTTGTGGATTTATGTTAAATGATAGTCTGGCTGAATTAAATGAGAGTAATATCTCATGTTAAATTCAAGTTTTCAAACATGTTTGGGGTGTTCTCACTTACAACTCCAAGCCACATGAGGAACAGGTATAAGGCTACATAGAGATTTGGTTTTTACTATCACAACTAGTCTAATCTTTTCACTTGTGCCTAATGAAATCCTGCCCACCTCTGAACTTAAAATGTTATCTACCTCTGTCACTAAACTCAAAATTTTTAATATTGTCACGACCTGCTTTCTATTTTATGCTACATTAGGAAAAGGCTGAGGAACAGACTATTTCCTGTTGTAAGCTGTGCAGGCAACTTTTGCTGTGAAACACCCTTACCTACCCTACACCTCACCTGCAAGGGTTCCACTTTTCCTGGACACCACCCTGGTGCTGACAACACTCTCCTGGACCTTGGAGCCCTGCTATTGAATTTGCAGGGGCCCCCAATGAGGGGAGAGAGAATGATGAGGAGGACTCCATTGATATCAGAAGGCTAATTAATTACTTTATCATAGTATATTATTCTATACATCTAAAACTGAGTCTGCCAAGCACTCAGCCCTGCACACATGAAAAGAATCTCGTGACTGTCACCCGGCAGTCCCAACACACACACAACAAGGAAACAAAACACCCTCACTTTGGATAAACAATCTCCATATTGCATTCTACTTTAGCACAAACACAGGCACAGCAAATGATAAGAATATTCTTGGGAAGAATTGTGCCTTGCTTTTTGCTGTGAAATGTGGGGCTACACCTTGCCTGCAGCCAGGATCAGGTGAGACCAGGCTCAGGCAGAACAAGCACAAAATGCCATCCTCAGGAAGGTTTAGGGAGGGTGGGTATGCTTGGGGCATTCCAGCCTCAGGGACCTTGGGCTTGGCCTGGGACCCATGAACCAAAGCTTCCTATTTCAGGCTGCTGCACACTGCCCCCTCCCTTATAGTATCAAAGGCAGAGATTGGTATTTTAAATGAAGCAATGACCTTTGATCTTGCTTTTTTATTAAGCACCTGGCTAGAAGGTCTCACAGGCCATGCTATCACCTGTGGGCTTATTATTAGATATTAAGATAAAGGATTCAGAGTCTATGGTCCTGGCCCTTTATCTTTTCTCTCAATGCCTTAAAGCTTGTTTCTGTCTGTAATTTTAAAGATTTTATGCCAGTAATAAAATCCAAATTAGGAAAATAATGGTTCAACCTTATAAAGGAGTTGGGCTAACTGGTATCAGTGTGGTTTCTCTGGAGGTGGTAGGCTGAATTTGTCCTGTGGTATTTTAAGGAAATAGGCATATTGGAAAAGTGTTGATCATTGAAAAAAAGTCAAGATAAATGAGACAGCAAAGCTGACTCTAATGTGTCAAGCCCCGTCCCACACATGGAAGCTTTGAAGTAGAATGACAAGATTACGTGAAGCCATAATTACATCTTGTTTAACTTGGCCTTTTAAAGAGCTAACCCTTCAACTTGCCTTTACTTCTTCCCATGTCTGCATACAACATTCAGCTTAATCAAAAAATGATTAAAAAACAAATCTATACTTCATGCTTCTGCTTTGCTGAATATTACACGTGTACTTAAACATGCTTAATGACTTTAAGGAATCAGGATTTATCTCCTTTTTCTTCAAAATGTCTTTCTTTCTTTCTTTTGAAAAGGTGGCTGAAGTCAGGTACTATATGCCCTTGTGGGAAAGAATTAATCTTGGACTGGAATGTATAGGCATCGTTGTCCTAATAGGATTGAAGTAATTTTTTCTTCTTGCTTTTCAGTATTCACAGTGCCTGGGAAGAAGTGGATTTGCATGGCTCTTTCCCATATTAGTTGCTGTTAGAAAGGTGCTCTAATGGACATTTAGTTCATGGTGATCACACAAAGTGCTGAAAATAGGATTAGTACTTTTAACTACCTTTTAAACGATAACTGACTGACATCATGTTTTGTTGCTGGGTATCTTTCTTTGTATCCTACAGTAAACCTCTGCAAATCTCAAAAATAAGCAGACTGGTTACTTGAAGTCCCTGATTTTGGTTCCAGTCACTCAGAAGGATTCTATTTGCCCTGTATCTGAATATGGATGTTTTGAAATAGTTTTAGGAAGGTGCAGGAGGAGGAGACTAAGATGAGAAATTAGCATCCAGGAAAAAGAAATTACTTGATACTCTGCTCACAGCTGTATAGAGCTCTCTTTAGGAGAAAATGGCATTGTGGATATATATTCAGGCTACAGGAGGCTTGTCCCACTGATGGTGCTCTCATTCCCTCTCTACCAGTTAGTTCTTCTCCTTTCCCAGTGTCATAAGAACTGTTTCTCTTGCTCAACTGAAGCATCTGCAGCAAGAGATCTGACTATAACCTGAATACCACTGATAACAGGCTCCCAAAAGATAATGAAATTACTTCACAATATTCCCATCCTAAAATCCTTTCTCAATGAAAGCAATCTAAAATTCCACTCATGATTTCACATGCTAGACTTCCTTCTTTGGGAATTCAACATATTTTTCCCCAAGAAATTTTAGAAAAAAAGTTGAGTGCTGCTGTATCAAGAACAGCCTCTGATACTTCAGATTTTTTCCTGAAATATGCTGCTGCAGTATGTCCAGATTACATAAACTTGCATGACCTGTATATAAACCAAATCAGAACAGCAGGGAATATATTGCTTTTCCTACCCACCATTACTTTGCCATCTATGTGGCTTGCAGAGGTGAGAAGAGACAGTGAATTCATTTTACCCTGAGAGGATTTTAAAAGCCTGAGAGTTTTAGGAGTCCCCCCTCATTCTGGGTACTCCTGCTGACCTTGTTGGCTTTTCACCCTGGTAAGTCACAGGTCAATCTCATATTGAAAACATGCTCCCACATTGTTAAGTAATGTCCTTGGTGAGAAACTGCAATTAATAAATATGTGAAAGACAATGAGTATCCTGGAGGAAGAGAGCCTGAATTTTGTAAGCAGTGCACAATGTATTTCCAGTTTCTAGAGGAGAAACTAAGACAGATCCCCTCTGTCCTGTGTAGCAGTATATTGCTCCACAAATTTATTGCAAGAACTTGAGTTTTTTTCCCCTCTGTAAACAATTCAGATAGATGTGAACAACTTCCAAATAGCAACATAAGTTTAATTCATTTGTCTCAAGTGACATAACATATGTCACTAGTGCCTGCTGCAAAAGCAAGGCAGTCTGCTACACTGTGTGGTAATATACTTCACAGCCATGCAAACAATGTCGCTAATACTGCAGCATTTTGAAAGAGGAATATATGTGGCAGCTATGGCAAGCCTTTCTGCATCCACTTCCCTTCTGCAGGGTGTAAATAAAATTTTGTAATTTTTTTCTAAGGGCCTTGGTAGGAAACTTCAAATTCTTGGAAGGGAGTGGGTTACTGTAACTTTCCTTAAGTGAAAAAATCCTTTTGAGGTTAAAAGGCAAAGTTCTCTTCACCTTTTCATTTTTTGTCTGCCGTAAATGTAAAATGAGACTTGAATAAGAAAAGTGAAGTTGGTGATTCACTAAAATGCTGAGTCTACTTTCTGAAAAATTAAGCATTTTTAAACATAAATTCTACCTCTTTAGTAGTCTGTGTAGTATAGTTTAATATTTGACAATGTAATTGTTTCAATGAAAAAACACAAAATCTGAATTAGAAGTGAGATTATATTTGTCTAGTGGACACATTTTTGAATAAACTCAATGGGTGACACTCACCAATTGCATTTCTACCATAAAGAAATGTCAAACAAACTCAGGTTCTGTAGCAAACCAGAAACTCCAGCCTGCTATGAAACCAATGGCCAACCTAACCCACCGCTTTCTCTTTAAAGAGAAACTTCAAGCCAGACAGGTAGGAAGACCTTGGGCATTGGTGATAACCTTCTCAGTTCCAAAACTGTGTTTTAAAAAGTTATGTCAGTATTTTTGTAGTATGGTCAACCAAGAATCTGAACCTGTTCTCCAGCCCTAGATCCAACACAGCCTTCTTAAATTTGCATACAATTTCAGGGTCTGCCTATGTAGATAATGATATTAGCTCTTTAGAAACATCATACCAAAAGGCTTAGAACAAAGGTCAAATCATGGCATGTGTATCATATATATAACTGACCATAATATTTCAATGTAAAAAGCTTTTCAAATAATTTAAAATTATTGAGATACAGGAATGGAAAAGAGCCTGAGGACGTGATAGTTCCAGTTTTAAGAGTCAAACAAGGTATTGAAAAAGTAAACTCTCCGTGTAGACATTTCTATACAGAGGGACCCCCAAAACTATTTATCAGCAAAAGATGACAAAAACAACTACAAAGAATATATACAACCCTCCACACTGAACAGATGTTTTACCACTTACAGGCCGCAGTCCTGAAATTTTTAGAATTACTTAGATGCTGCAGAAGCTGTGAGCCTCACTGTTTATTGCTTCTAGTGGATGTAAAATCAAATAATAATTTGTTTGCCATTTAATTTTATGGAAAGTTTTACACTATCTAGCCCTGAACAACTGTGCTGATCTTTCAAATGAGACATAAAACTTGAGATTTAAACCACTTGCTTTCATTAATATCTGTTGAGGATGTGAGGTAGCTTTCTTTTTTCTTGGGGATGGGGCTGGTGTTTTGTTTTGGTTTTTTGTTTTTTTTTTTTTTTTTTTTTTTTGAGATTAGGCATATTAGCAACCTGACAAAATTACTGCTCTGGTAATTACATTAGTCTTATCTACATATTCTCCTGCAGCTCCAATGGACTATGGTTTGTTCCTCTCCTGATGTGTTGTAGAATGCTGGTTTGCACTATTAAATGTTTTGCTTAAGTGTGCCCTAAAGTTTCTACTGACAACATGTCGCCTAAATTTGTTTATTTGGCACTCTTTGTACCTCTTCTTTCTGACTCTTCAGTCGGGAGTGGAGCCAGAGCCATTCAAAGGATGGGTGTGGAGAGCACTGGCCTCCTCCCCCTGTGTAAGCAGAGCCTTCTTTGAGCAAAGATTTAGGAATGAGCATTACTTTGGCATTTGTGGAGAAGGAACAAATTTCATTTCTCATATCATATGCTCTCCACAGGTTTCAGAAAGAACCACAGGGGCAAAAACTGATGAAAGCACATAGGAAAATCCTCAGCTCACTAATATTTCCTGTGCTGCACACTGGCTGCTTTTCAGTTTCCTTCTTTCCTAGTATAAGTATGGGAACTGTCTTTCAAAACAGCTTAAAGGACTGAAGTGCAAAATTTACATTCAGTTTCTGTGAGAGTAAAGCATCTAAACCCAGAGGTCCCTAGGAAATCCTAGCAATTGAGTGAAATAGCAGGGAGCAGAGCCAGAGGCACTACGTGGTCCCCTGGGAATTAAAGCCTTGCCAAACCTTTTTATGTGTAAAACACTCAGGTGCTGCAATGGCAGGAGCAATACAGAACTTTGAGTAGACAGATAATAAACCATGATTAAATATAAACTTCTGTCCTTTCTTTCCCAAAATAAATGATGCTGACTTTACCAGTTTTGAAGGATGCTCTTTGGCTCTGCTCTTGGGGCAATGGAAACTGATGATAAGACAGGCAATAGAGCAAGTAAAAATCAGGTGACATTGTACAGGTTAATGAGACTCTGCTGGAAGAGATACCTTGGCATGCACAGAGAAGCCAGCCCTAGCTAATCTGTGGATGATGGTTCTCATAAAGTTGAAGTGCAGGCAAGGAGAGACAGTTTTAGGGTTGTGACTAAAGACATTCTGACTAAGAATGTGCCCAAGCCAATTCTGCTTTTCATTTGGGGTGAAATGGTCACCAGGAGCAGCCTACCACTGCTACATCTCTTAAAGTTCTTATAAGTTAGGAAAAACTATCAATATGTGCAAACAGTGTTTATGATTGACTGGAGGGAGGTGTAACTGAAACAGTGACATATTCTGTGCATTTGTACAGCAATGTTTTCCAAGTTGCTCTGTTTAGATGAATTTTAATGATACAAAGGTGATTAACAAGCAAGGGTTGATTTCTCTACTGGCAGTTTCTGTTTCCTCAATTGTAATTTGCAGGAGTGACCAGCTCATTGTGAACCTATAAATGTACACTTATAGGCCTGATAAAAGAGAGGGAAAGCAGTGTGGTCATATCTAGTCTGCTTTATCTTCAGAATTATATATTTTGCAATAGTGTAAGTGCTATCATTGGGCAATATGAGACACTTTTTTCTTAAGGCAAATGGCAGGACACCAGTTAGCTATACAGTATTATTTCATTTGACTTGGCTGGCTTTTGATAAAATCATTAACCTCTATGTTAGAAGGGTAATAATGTAAGACAATATTCCTGGCAAATTAAATGTTATTGATATTGGAGTACAAAAAAAAAAAGTCAAAGCACAGCCATCATTCATCTTTTCTGCAAGTAAAAAGCAAAATAAAGTATGTTTTGTGTTAGTATAGTTTGGATAAGTTATGGGCAACTGTCTGCAAGTGAGTGATCCAGAGTTCTTTGAACTTTGTTCTAGGAATGAGAGTCATAAACTGCCAGACAGTGCGTGGGACTCTAAACCAATAACCACTGGATGGAAACAGGATTGAGTGAGAGTCTTTGTTGGAGATTGATGTGGAGAAATATTGCCAATTATTTGTCCAATAAGGCCCAGTGTGCTTTTTAGCAAAAGCAGGAACGTGGAGGAGACTTGGTTAGGTGAGGACACCATGCCATTGGGTGTCATCTGGGATTCTTGGTTAGTTCAACAGAGACACTGAGAATTTAGAAGGGCTCCTGAGATCTGTTACAGTGATTTAAAAATCTGAAAGCAAAGAATTCCAGCAGCTAATTTAGTTTAGTTTATAAAAAACATGGTTCCTGGCAAGCTGAACAGAATCTCTAATGGATATGCAGGGAAGATAATTAGGCCTTTAATTTTGAAGCAATATTAGAACTATAACAAAGTTCTGGAAGATAAAGAGAATGCTAGTGTTGGATATTTTTGACAAAATTCTCTATATGTAAATTAAATAAAATAAGACAGTTATATGGCATATGTTAAACACAGCATCCTGGCATGGGAACTCTTTCTGGCTCAGTTGAGCAATTAACAATCTCAGAAATCAAGAGCAATATCCCAGCAGCAAGTGGCAGTGCCCCACATACATTCACCTTCACTCTACTCCCTACCTACTCAAAGAGTTTCAGAGCTGGTGTTAAAATCTGACTCTCAATACTTTGACACTCTCAGTGGAGAGCAAGTCCTTGTTCTTATGCATGATTTGTTCAGAAAGTAAATCCCACTGTTCCTGACACTTTGGTTAATAACCTTAGTCCCTGAAGCAGAAAATATGTGAGCACAGACAGATTTACCTGTACTCACCCAGGAGCCACTTGCAAATTTGTGAAGATGCAGATAGGAGACAAGTAGGGTGCTCAGAAGCTGGAAGCAGATTTCAACCTAAGCACATCACTCAAAGTGCTGTTTTGAACTTGGCCCTTGAGATAGTGAGAGTAGGCAGTCAGATAAACCTCTTCTGCTCAGCCTCCTGGCTGAATTGATTTTCCCCAGAAAACATTCATGGAACAAACACTACTGGAGATATCAGTGTGTATGCTTGGCTGGGCATTTATTTTTTTTTTTAAGTATTGACTGCTTAAGAAAGGTTTGCATTTATTAACCTGCCACAGAAAATTTTTGATGGCTTGGGAGTATCTTTAGGGCTTTGCACAAAGTTGCTGGCATGGCTGGCATGACAACCACCCATCCAACCCCCAAAAAGTCATCTCCAACTAGAGCAGCAGAGATTTCTCAGAAATCTCAGTTAAGCAAGGTGGGTTCAAATTTTGGCAGTCATTCTCTACTGAATAGCTGAAAGTGCAGGTCTTCTACACTGACATGGTTTTTGCATTATAAAAGAAAATAAGTAATTCTGCAAGCAAGAGTATGGGCCACATCTACTCTCTGTAATAAATTAACAGCATTTTCTCAACATAACACTGAATTTATATGACCTTCATAAATCAAAATTATTTTCAATAATATCTTTATAATGAATAAATCTATGGAAGCTGAAAAATTAAGTCAGCTACTTACTCTATGCACTAAATACTTGAGATTTATCTGTGTGTTTTGTTTGGTGTCTGTAAAACTCACTGGCTGTGAATTTTATGGTATTGCCTGAAGCATGTGTTTTCTATCAATACAGTGGGATCAGATAACCATTGAAGATTAGCTAGTAAAATTCAAACACATCAACTGCTGTATTTTAAGGACCATATATATAACATCCCAATGCAGGGAAGTACCTGGGGCCAAGTCCAAGAAGCATGGTAAGGCCAAATATAGAATTTAGGCAGAATTGAAATATCTAGACAAAAAAGTGTAATCTTGAAAGTCTTTGTTTAAGCTTCTGTTTAACCCAAAGGGTGTTAAAACTCCCTCAGAAACTCATTATTTTCCTTTTCAATGTATCTGGTCTTGAATAATGCACTAAGAATTGCTGCAGTAACAGACTTCATCCACAAGTTAATTAGCATTTTGGTGTGTCATCCATTCCTGTGTCTAACCATAGTGCATAAGCTGAGCTTCCTTGCCTAAATCCTTGGAGGGGGGCCTTAAAGCAGTAGATAAGGCTGACCAGACCAGAGCTTGAAATTATTCTTTCTATTTGACCACTGATATACTTTTTTTTTCTCCTGTTGTAATGGTCACAGTAATTATGCAAAAAGTTGCCAATCCATGCTCTGCTCTCTTCTCAGCCTCTCTAAGAGGCTGAAGGCCAGGAAGAGTAAAGGGTTTGTTGGTGACTCAAGACAGTCCCAGATCATCAAACTTAAATCTTTTGGGAAGCAGATATGATCCACTAATCCTACTGTAATAGGAACACAAGACAGATAAAAAATCAGGATTGACTTGTAGATATAAAGAGCAAGAGGAGTCTTCATTTTTTCTACGGAGTCTGAATATTTACCTGATTTCTGTTCTCCAGAAGCATCACAGAGTACTTATGGACTCCAAGGAAGTGTGGATCAAGCCCTTAAATATTAAGTATGATAGCACCTAAATATTAAAGGCTTTGGTCTTTAACTCTTTTTCTCTCACAACCCTCAGGTTCAGGTATATGTTCAAGGAACTCAGTGAGGGTCTCCTGATGTAACCCTGTAACTCAGGTAAGGGTTGTGCAAGGAAACTGCAGATGATGATGCAATGTTCAAGTTGTACCAACTGCTCTGTTCAGATTACAAAATGTGAGGCTTCCACAAGTTTACCTGTGGGATGTCCCATGAATTACTCCAAAATATAATTTTGCACAGGCATTCATTCAAATTTTAAATAGCAAAGTCAACAATTAAAAATCACTTACACTGCTTTTTACATTTTCAAAGTGCTGAACAAATATTAATTCAGTTTCTTCATAAAACTGTAGGCTCCTTGTGATACTAATAGGCTGGCTGAGTCATACCTTCATATTCACAAGCCATAGTTTTCTTCCAAGTATATCTCAGAATTTATACAAATTGATTTTACATCCATTTGTTTAAACAAAACACAGCATTTCCAAAGCACAAGTTTACATTATTGTATTTACTGTATGAAATTCAATTTGCAATATTAAACTGACAAGATATTTTTTTATTTTTACATAAGGTTGGAACATCTTTGAAAAATAGTTTTTAAATTTAATTTCTTTAAGTGCTGAAAATGTATCTTTCTTAGCATATTTTTGAACAGACATGGAAAAACTTCAATTCAATTCCAAAATTTTCTGGAACCTTATGCAATAGACCCTATACTAACCACCCCCCCCCACCAAAACACACAACTTGGGACAACCAGAAACCTTGTCAGTGTCTTCCTGCAACCTTTCATTTCAATTGATAACCAGAAGAGCAAAAATATGTACTTTGAAGATGGCAAATTTCCTTGAACAAATGTCTTACAATGTGTTTATTTCTATCCTGAAATGTGTGAAAACACTAACTATGATTCATAAATATGAAGATATGACTCAGACAATCTAGTAGTGTCACATGGAGCCTGGGGTTTTATCAGAAAATGAGAGTGACTTATTTAATCCTTTTCCAGTTCAAGGCCAACTTCAGTTCTTATCTATGCAGTGTATACAAACATGTGTGTGACCTTAAATCTCCAATAACTATGCCATTGTATAAAAGAAGGGTGGTCAGATTTTCCAGCTCTATTGTAATCTATCCATTATGCTCTTGAGACTAGAATCTAGCACTTTGGGAAAGCTACTTTTAAAATAAATATGTCAATTGTTTTATTGGTTTTGAAGTAATGCAACTGCTGGCTTTCAGAACAAGTAGTGCATAGCACCTACTCTAACAGGGCTGAATGGCTGCTCTATACTACATCAGGAATGTTTTTGTTCAAGGGCAGTTCAAAAGGATATAAAATTGGCAGAAAAAAATGTACACCTCACTTGCACCCGCTTGCATGTGAAATTGAAAGTGCTCCCTCCTACCCCAAAGGCTGTTAAATGTTCATTGCCATGGGCTGGGAGAAAGTCTGAATTCAATTCTGCACCCAAATCTATTTATGTATTTTATCTAATGGCTTTTAAAAATGAAATTTATAAACAGTACCTAAGATTATTTCTCATCCTTCTAGTCCAGTACCTTAATCAGAGGCATGAGATAATCAAGTTCCTTCTTATTTATATTTAATCTGATCTTATTTGTCTTACATTTTTTGTTGCCAGGGGATCCTACCTCATCAGGACAGATGGACAGAGATCCCATTTGGCTAAAGCTGTCCCCTGGCTGTGGGAGTACTTCCAAGAAGACTAGGTGAATATGTTAAATCTGCCTCATGATCCATCTGTCTCGGTGCTTTCCCCAGCATCTGTCTGTCTGGGTAATGACTCTTTCTTCTATTTAGGTTCAATTTGCTGAAAGTTTGAAGGAACAACCCCAACGGCAACTCCCAGGCATCGCTTTTTCTCCTTCCTACCAGTGCTTCTTTCCACAATAACTCCAGAAGGAACGGGATGAATCACAACCTCGTGATTCTTAACCTTTCGGTGTGTGGAAGCTTAATGGGATTCACAGCTCTCAAACGACAGCCCTAGGCTCCCAGAATGATGGATTGGTTAAGTATGCATCTAAAAGTTAATCTGCTAAGAATCAGATTGCCAAAAGGTCACACTTTGTGCAGGAGGGAAAATATGTGCCCTAAATGTAGGTCCCTTACCTGGGTTGAGTGCTGCAGTTTCCCACTGCTCAGCCCTGACCCTGGTTTTGCAGTTGGGTGTCTAATGCCTTTTTCTTTTTCAGAGGCTACCTGTGCATGAACCAAAGCTTTGGAATACAGTAAAAGTAGTCCCATGTCCCTTTTTACTCAGTAAAAGTTAGCCAGTTAAATTATTCACAGATGATGAAGGAAACCTGTCTTCTTCCCAAAGAAAGGGAAACCATAACTGCCATCTACCACTAGGAAATGCCCAATTTTAGGAAATCTGTGGATGGAGGTATTCTCAGTCCTTTGCCTTTGAACTGTGCCAAATTGCACAAGTTTAATTAAATATCCATTAAGAGAGATAAAAACAAATATTAAAATTATATTCAAGTCTATAGCTTTCTGTCTAGGACATTCACCTTAAAGGGATAAGTCTCTGTTCCCAAATGTATGCAATGTAAATTAGGGAAACTGTCCTTTGAAGTACAGCTTAGCAGTCTAATTTTCTTTATGCTGGGCGAAGGCCTTCACTATTAGCCCAGAAGCTGCTCTCTCTCCATGCCTGACCAAGTTAATGTTACTTTTTTATTCCCACCCTAAAATAAAAGCTTCAGAAAGAAGTTCAAGGAGGTTACCTGCAAATTCCATTTGTCAGAGTGATTTTTCAAAAGCAGTTCATTGACTTGGAAGCCTCGATTCCACTAGGTTTGCTAATTAGAAACTATTTCTCGAGTGGGTTGAATTGAGAGAGCATTACCATTCCCAGGAATAAAATAGAGTTGACAGTTGCTAGGAGTTCCAGAGGATGTGTCCTCGACGAAATGTTTACGATTAAGCCTCCAGAACATTGTGCGAAGAAGAGATGTGTCACAAGGCATGACACAGCTGGCAGGTGTAGGGGCTCTGTACGAGCTTGTAGCATACAATGGCAACTTGAGTCCAGCCCAAGTTGAGGTGAAGAGAGAGGAATGCTGTGACTCACAGGGATCACATGAACAGGCCTGCCACAAACTCAGTTACTGTGAGCGGTTTGTGGAGTTTCTGCTTCCCCCTCCTCTGCTCCAAGGCTTTTCAAACAGCACCTTGGATGAGCTGCTGTTACCTGCAGAGGTGCTGGGCACCACGAGACATAGAACATTTTAAAACATCCACAGAACATTTTAAAGATCATGGAACCTGCAAAGAAGAGACAACAACACAGAATGGCCTTCAATATATTAATCCCACAAAATTTGTGAAACATTTGGCAATAGGTGGGTGGCCGGTAGTGTAACTGTCATGCTTTACATTTGTCAGGATTACCTTGCTGTTGTCTTGCTGTCCATCTGCTACAGCCATCTAATATCTGATTTGGAAGCTCTTTGAGCCAACATTTTTCTGCTTATTTCAGGTGACACAATGATCCACCTCAGGCCCCAAGGTTCTGCCCCAGTAGTGAATCCATCAGACCAAATGTTTCCAAACTAAGGATCAAAATTGCTACAGGGTTGTTTATCTACTATTAATACTTGTATCTGGAGCTGCTTGAAAACATTTGATCTACAAGGGAGTCAGAAACAGAAAATGGTTGATAATCATAGCATTGGATCATCTGCTCTGGAGATATATTCTACTGATATTTTCTTTTTCATGCTCATTATCACATCTTTCTTTTCTCTTCAATATTTTCTTTTTTAACAACAGAATGTCAGAGTAGTCCAAAAGCTCTGGTCTTTCATTTGCTTTTCATTTCATTTCATCATATAATGCTTATATTAGAAGATATCTACTTTGGTTCCATTTCCAGCTCCCTTTTCAGGTACCCATCTTCAATATTCCTTGAAGCACAAAAAAATCTTCCCTACTGAATTTGTCTTTTAAAATATTTCTGCTGTAGAATCCTTCTCTTAATGTCAATAAAAAACCACTTAGATTTGAGGGACCAACTGCAGTGTCTAGAAAACTGACTCTGAGAAGAATGTGCACTCAAAAAATGTCTTGAATGAATTTATTATACTAACATATGTTAGAACTGCCAGTGCTGCAAAGAAAACTTTCTGCATCATCTCCTCTCATTTACAGCACCTAAAAGGATAAAACTTTATTCTAATAAAGTGTGGTGTATTTGCAGCTGCAAGTGGGGTAGAATAAGATGCATTAAGTAAAATAGATATTAAAAGTGCAAAGTAAGAGATGGGTACAAAAGTGAATTTTTATTATGACGATCCATTAGTGTTTTGCAGCCAGGGAGACAAAAACAGTGACCTGGAACAAATCAAGAAGAATGATGCTTGACTTATACTTCCTTCTCAAAATGTGACCCATATACATAGTTTTTAATTAGAAATGTTTTTTCTTTATGGGATGATGAGCTAATTTCTGTTAATTTTTATAATTCATTAAAGACCCAGGTAAAATTACAAATAAATGGGGAAAGAATGAGCTGACCTTTGTATCAGCTACAAAAAAAGCCCCTGTGAAATAGAGAAATCTATCAGCATGTAGCTGTGTGCTGACTAGTTGCATAAGCCACCGTTATCCTCAGACAACCTTGACTAAATCTCGCCATCAATATTTAAAATAAATCTAGCACAAGCCATGTTTTTAAAATCCTAAGCTAGTCATCTAGAAGACTGATTTTTTTGTCCCATAAATGACCTCTGGAAGAAAAAACACATGCACAGCACTTTCTTCCACAAGAGGAAAGATGTTCACCACATATAGGACTGGCAAGCAGTGTGCAGGAAAATACATTTACTTAAAAGCACTTTAAGGGAACTTCTGAATGAATGCAGCAGTGCTGTCTAGAGGGATGAGTCCATGAGGCCAGCTCCCTCTCCAATTTTATAAAGAACTTGCCCCTGTTAATTCCTGTGTCTGACACTGGGCACATAAATTACTCTGCTTATGTGTCTCTATTAGTTGATCTGCTCAAGGGCAATGTCACAGGCAGTAAGACTGAGCTCTGCAGGATGCCTTTAGTGGGGTGTAGCACTCTGTTGTGTAAAGGCAAACCTCAAAGCTGGCTCCTCACTTTCCCACAAGCCCTTACATTGCATTGCTTAGGTCAGAAGCCTGAGCACTGCATCGAATGTGCAACACCACCAGCCTTTCCATGGCACATGCTGTGGTTGTGCTCTCACACCCAATCACCCTGTGCATGAACACTGTCACTGTGCTCAGAACTGGTCATGACTGAGCAGAAAGGCACCATGTTTATCCAGAGCATTTGAAAACCCACCACAGCAACAGCAATCATTTACTGATTTATACCTGAGAATTTGGAAAGGACTCACAGAACCACAGAAAGGTTAGGGGTGGAAGGGACCTCTGGACCCAGTCCAAGTTCCTGCCAAGGCACCTAAAGCAGGTCACACAGGATTCTGCAATTGTGTGTGCATCAATAGTTAACATGCAAGTTTCCACACTTCAGTGTCAGTCTACTGCAGAAGTTGCTGAAGCAAACTGATCCCTGCAAACCATTTTGTCACTCAGATTATTTGAAAATTTTGACATTTAAATATTGGCTCATAATTGTTCTCGTTTGGGGCTGAAGGGGCTCATGCATTTTTTGCCAAGAATGTGGATACCCAAAAAATCCATTTAAAGTTTCAGCAATTTCTGTTCCAAAGTTCTAAAACTTTGAAATATCAACTAGCAGTGTCTTACCAGCAGATGGCTGGTGCAGATAAGTATTATATAGATTGAAACAAGCACATATTGATCTGGTCTCATGTTAAAGCAACACCCAGCCACTGGTTAAAGAGAGGCAGCTGAGAGTGAAAAGTGGCTGCTTCTTGAGTGAGATTGACTGCAGAAATATCCTTTAATCATGTGAGCCTAAGATGTGTGGGGTTTGGTTGACCTTGGCCCTTATGCACTGCTGTGTCAAAAAAAAAAAAAAGTTCCTCTAATTATCAGCAAAAATAAAAACACTACCATTTAATCATAATTCCCTTGAAACGGCAACTTTGATTTCATGGTAGTGTTTGCAGTTCTAGACTCACTAGTTGTGTCAGAAATACAAGCTCTGGTGAGCAAACCCTTTAAGCTTCACTGGAAAAAGCTTTTGAACTCACTGTTTCTTGCTCAAGAGGATGAAAAACAAACCTTAAAGCTGCCAATATTTATGTTTTGGGGAAACCAATTGAAAAAGAGAAAGAGATTTTCTGAGCTCAGAACAAAAATAGCATTAAAAAAAGCTTATTTTGTTTTATCCCTTTGAAAATTCCCTTTTCATTTTAATTAAGCTCTCACAGGATTCATGATGTTGGAGAGTTTTCAAAGAAACAGAGAACTTGCTTGCCAGGTTTTTTGTCTTTTTTCCCCCCTCTGCTAGCTCACACAGCTCTACTTGTTGCAAATATTTATTTGCTCTGAGAAAAGGAGCTGAAGCAGAGGAATTGCTGGGAGTGTTCAGGAAACCTAAATAATATTAATAACAACTTCTACATATTATAGAGAGGAACGTCCATAAGATTTTTCTGTTGTAGAAACACAGATTCAAACTGGAAAAAATTTGCTCAGGTTAAACTTAGTAGTAGTACTTACAGTTGTAAACCAAGGTCACAGAAGCTTGAATTTTTTTCACTAGGAGTAGAAAGATATAGCTGTTGCAACAACACATTGATTTGCAGTAAATTCTATGTAGTTTTGGCCTCAATTCCACCAACATCAAGCTGGTCATTTCAGATATGTGTTTCCTGAGGGGCTGACAAAGACTTTATCTCTTTCCCAATACTTCTGGCAGCTACTGTTTTCCCAGCACAGGATCATGACTTTTCTCTGCATTTGGGAATTGGGTACTGAATGCATCCAGAGAGGCTCAGTATGGCTGCTCAGCAGCTGCAGGGCTGGGACTTCTCTTTGGCTCCATCCAAGGGAGCTGTGTGTGGTGAGCCCTGAGCAGGGCTGACATCTCCTCTGCCCACAGGTCACAGGAGGAGCAGGTCCCACAGCATCACTGGATGTAAAATTACAGAGAGGAAAGGTCTGAGGCCTCTAAAAGACTGACTTTCATACCAACTTACAAGGCAGGAATTAAATACCAGAATAAAACAGAATGGTTTCTGTTGAAAAAGTCTGTTAAGATCTTTGAGCCCCACTGTTAACCTTACACTGACAAATCCAACACTGAACCAGGTCCCCAAGTGCCACAAGTCTTTCACATACAGTGGGGGATGGTGACTCCACCGCTTTCCTGGGAAGTCAGTTTCAGAGCTTTACAAACTTTTTGATGACAATTTTTTCCTAATATCCAATCTGAATCTTCTCTAGCATAACTTGACACCATTCCCTCTCATCCTGTGACTTGTCTGGGAGAAGAGACAGGCCCTCACCTGGCTACAGCCTCCTTTCAGGAGTTGTAGAGAACAGTAAGATTTCTTCCCAGCCTCCCTTTGTCCTGGCTAAACACCCCCTGCTCCCTCAGCTGCTCCTCATAGGACCTGTGCTCCAGGACCTTCCCCAGCTCTGTTGCCTCCTCTGGACATGCTCCAGCACCTCAGTGTCTTTTTTGTCATGAGGGCCCAAAGCTGACCCCAGGATTTGAGGTGTGGCCTCACCAGTGCCCAGCACAGGGGGATAATCCCTGCCCTGGTCCCACTGTATTTCTGGAACAAGCCAGGTTGCCACTGGCCTTCTTGGCCACCTGGGCACACGCCGACTCATGTTCAGCCACCATCAAACAGCACCTGCAGATCCTTTTCTGCTGGGCAGCTTTCCAGCCACTCTAAGCCCTAGCCTATAGCTCTAAGGAGGTTGTGCACCTTGAGAACAGCTGGTCTTGCTGTTCAAGATTGAGGGAAAGAAGGCATGAAGTACTTCAGCCTCTTCTCCATTTTGTTTACCTCTGCCTCCAATTAAGAATGGACATTCTCCATCAAAATTCAGTCCATCAGGATGCTTCAGATTAAGCATTACTTAAGGTGTACAAACCTTTATTATACAGCTTGAAAATTGATTCATATGTCATCTGCTAAATGTGTAAACTTCTCTCTTATTTCCTGTGACATTCTGCTGCATTTAACAGGAGTCATATTTGTATATGTAGGAGTAGAATTTGATCTAATTAAATATTAGAAATGTGGTTTCACTTGACACTTACACAAGGCTCCAGTCATACTCAAACCTGAAAGCACTTTTTGAGGGAACAAAATAGAACCATCACCTTCTGCTGAAGAGAGAAAATGGCAGGGGAAAGAGATGATGGCCCAGATCACCTGGGCCTTCTGATTTCACTGCACTGGCTGAAAGGACCAGAGTAGCTTCATTCCTGAATTAGGGAAAATCAGTGTGGCATGACTCCATTTATAAAAACCTAGGATAAAAAAATGGCTGCCATGTTTAGAAACAAGGTTTTCTAAATTATTTACTTCTAGTTTTTTCTTGATAAAAAAATATGTATGAAAGGTTTTCTGTGAATAATACTTAATGATTCCAAATAACATAGTATATTTTTGCATTACACATTTTTTTCCATTCTTTATGAAGATCACATGTGGAAATGAAGCTGCTTGATGTAACAGCAAACTCCAAATGCTTTATCCATCTCAATTTACAACACAGCTATCAGTCCTTTTCTGGCAAAACATTGGGGTTACAACAGTGCAGGCCAGTTACAAGACCTGGCCCTAAGGATGGCAATCAAACCTGTTCTCAGGTCTCCTCTCTCCAAAAATGCATGCACAGATGCATATACATCCAAGGGTGTTGTCAAAGGCATGTGTCCATTTGAATTGTTATTAATGTTTGCAATCTAGAAATAAACCTTTTTGGCCGAGATTGAAAGATCTTCAGGCACTGCTGAGTAATGCAGTGTGTGCTGCAGCACACAAATAATGACTTGGAGTGTGAAACTCCAAACAGTCCTTTGCATTAAGATGAATAGAACAGCAGAACTCTCTGAAGGGTTTCTGTATGGGTGAACACAACAGTATGTTTGAAATGTATCAAAAGCAACTGCTGTATATTTCACACTTAAAAGTGAGGGCACAATGTATTGCATGCTCTGCCAGAAAAATAAAAGTTTTTAAAAAGTGATGCAAGATGAAATGTCTCTGAATATTAAAGCTAGGCTCAGAAAATGGCAACTGACTGACATGCCAGCAGCAAACAAACTGGGGAGAGAGGGCTGAAATTAGCTCCTGTCTCTGCTATCTTGCCTATATTGAGGTCCCAGATTTTTCCCTTTTGTTTGTTATATCTGAATAAATATCAGCGCTCACAGAGCATCCATAAATGATTACAGCCCTTTGTCTGAGCATTTGCTGTTTGGGATTTGCTTGCTGAGCATGCTGGTTGGTCACCTAAGGACACATCTACATTACACAATGCCATGTCATGGGAGAGATAGCCAAGATAGCCCAGGAAAAAGGACAGTATGTCTGCCTGGCATGGTGCCACTCTGTGTACTCATTCAGCTCCCAGGGGTTGTATAAATGAGTTACCTCTATTCAGCTGGCACAGCTCTGTGCTGACCTGGCTGTCCTGATCCCAGGACTGGAAATGGCTTGTATGGAGGTAGGTCAGTCTACATAAACTTTATCTTCCACGTTTGGCTGACTTCAACTTTCCTTCTGCACTTTATTTCCAATAAACACATTATTTTCTCCTTAATTTCTTTTTTGTTCCATAATTAAGCAATCAGGCCTAAAATTTACTTTCTGTGCACATTTACAGAAAAAAACATCTTTCCTTTGTTTACTAGATGGAAAAAGTGAACAAAAATTGGAAAGTTTCATTGGAGGGTTGTTGTTGGATAGACTAACAAACAGAGAAAAAGGGCTGTTTAGGGGCAGAAGCCTAAAATGAACATGCACAAACCAAGAAACTGAAATACCAGAGTTGGAGCTCTGGTCCACTCTCTTCCATCCCTGCTCCACTCCAGGAGCTTGGGAATAAACTGGAGATTTCATGAAAATTTCTCCATGCAAGGAGTTTTTCTATTACTCCTGACTTTGCTTGGCAGACACATGGGCCCTACAGTAACAGAATATAAGTTGGTGTACTAAATTGCCTGGTATGAGCCTGTTTGCAGGTAGCTGCTTTGGACAGTGCTGGGCCTGAACAGATTAGCCTTGTCAAAGGGCAGGGATAGTGTTTGGCCAGCCTAGAGGATGAGCAGGATCCATCTATTGCAGTGTGGACAGAGAGTCTCTCCATACTCCCTCAGGTTTGATGATCCTAAGACAAATTGATTGAATGCTTGCAGTGAGGAAAACCTGAAAATGTGTGTGTAGCCAGAATAAATGAATTTTAAAAAAGGAAATTAATTCTCCTACTTCCCTCAATCCTAATAATTAATACTTCTACACCAAAATGAATGCAATATATATAGATTAAAAACATGGCATACACTAATGGACTAATACAAGCTGCTCTGTTTAATGAGTATGTACCAATGCAGCTGAAAAGTAAAGGGTGCCAGATTCACCCCTGGGTTAGCTCCGTTGCTTGCAGTTATGTTGAATTACATTGGCAGTGAATTTATCCCTTTTACAAACACTTCAGCTGCACCACAATCCACATTTTCTCATCACACTCACTTTCTTTCCTGCAGTAAGCCCTAAAACAAACAATAAAAATATTGGTAGACAAAGAAACCACCATTTCTCCTACACTGCTCGCAGGCAGAAATAGCAAGACATCAGCTAGCAGTTCTCTTGGCTTCCATCTGCCAATTTCCTCCCTTGTAACATCAGCCTTTTCTTTGTTCACTCCAAGATTTTTGATGTCTGAGCAAGTGTTTCAGGGTCCAGACTCCAATCTAACCAGACTTTCTCTGACTTGCATGGGAATCAGCATGTTTTTTTTTGCTTTCCTCAAGAACAAGTCTGTAGGGTGTTGCAGCAGCTTATTTTATACTGCCAGGTAAGAAGTGTGTGTACCATAACTTGGTTACACATTATTCTCAAATTAAAAAAAAAAAAAAAAAAAAAAAAAAGAAAACAAAGAACCACAAATAAACCAACCATCCCAAAAGGACTGTTATTTCTGTTGCTTGCTGAGACCCTTGCAGCCTTGCTAGCAATGATTGAATGACAGTTCCTTTCTTGGTGTAGATTAACCTTCATTTTGATGGGCTTCAGTTCTTGCTAAGCACTTCAGTTTACCTGAGACACTGACTGGAATACTGTCAAGCATAAATACCATTTCATCTATGGGAAGCCACACAGCATGCAAGGGTGAATAAAATGTTGTTGTTTTGCAGCTGGTGAGAAAGTATTTCAGGACAATAATAAGACCACTATTAAATGTCAGTATGACTGCACTATATAATTCTGGATCACAAATAAAAAAAAACCCACCACAGAGCAGATTCAGCACTTTGCCCATCGGAAACAGCAGCAGTACACAACAGCTGAAAATGGTCTATTTTTGCATCCCCATCAATAGAAATCTGAGTAGCTGCTAACAATGTTCCATCCATGGATTTACAGCTGCAGTTATCAAGACAGAATTTCTCCTCTCCCTATTATTTGTATCACTAAAAGGTCTGCCAGTGTAATATCTTGAAGATTAGATATTTTCAGTTTACTCACATGATGTACATATATTTCCACCCTTTTTTTTCCCAGGCAGAAAACACATCTAATTCATTTATTGTGAATTTGGCAGCAATCCCTGTATTTAAGTTGCTCAGCAGTGCTGACTATAATGGGATTGTTGTAGCCCTTCCATTCCTCCACTGTTTGTATCCAGCTTTCTGCTGAATACCTCTGGGCCACAGCTGCATCTTTTCCACATTCTGCGACGTTTCCTTAATTTTTTTTTTTTTTTTGTTTTTTGTTTAATATATTAAGGTTGTTAAAATAGTAATTTCCATTTTGTGTGTTGCTGACTTAGGACAACTGACTCAACAGCAGAAAACAACAGACTAAATGTGTGAATATCCTGTAACTAACTTTCAAGGCTACAGATACTTTAAAACTGTCTTGTGTTTTATGTGTAAGGCCAAAGCACATGACGCAGAACATTCATCCCTTGAAAGACAGGATTCTCATCACCACTTTGTAAGGATACTTGTTGCATATTCTGTTCTCCTGCCAATGTGTGTCCTCTGACAAAAGAGCCTTTTCATTCTAGATTGTAGAGAATCTTAGCCCAAAAGCCAAGATGTGATTTTCTCTCTGTTCAAAATTTTCCTGTATTTTTTGGCTGCTGAAAAAAGAAAAATAAAAAGAAGAGAGATGTTTCACTCTTTAAAAATCTGAGTTTCACCCAAGGTGTGACACATTCCCTTTAACATATCCTTCTCTGGAAATATGTATTTTAGCCATAATCTCTGTTCAAATAAACATGATGGGGTCTCACTCACACACAGAAATAGAAGCAAAATAAATATTTATTAACCAGATGCTGAGGCATAGCATTTTTCAGCTCAGAAAGAGCTTAATAATCCCTGCTGATTTTTATCCTTGTGGAGCTCTAAAAATCATTTGTATCCTCTTCCTGTCAGCGTGAGTGGAAGATCAAGATGATGTATGATACAAAAAGAGAAAGTTTTGCCTGGGAAAAGAAATGAAATTAAATAAAATGAAATAAAAAGCTACAATTTCCAATACAGTCAAGCATATTTTTTTCAGTATCTAAGACAACCTGTGCTTTGTTTACATGTTTCTCAATATTTACGGATATTTGATCACGGCAACATTGTCTTTATTATTCAGTAAAGCACCAGGTGCAGCACCCATTGCAGGGACCCAATCCCGCGCTGAAGTATTGCAGATCTATAAAAGGTAAAACCAATCCTGGTAAGGGGTATGAAAAGGGTCTGGTAAATTACCCAAAATTTCTGTTCTCAGAGTGGATGTCAGTCTGAGAGATGATCTCATCAACCAAAGTAACAACTGTGTTCTTTAAATAATCAATGCCCAATTACAATGATGACACCCTCACTGCACAGCTTTACACTGGTCTTTTGCACAAAACCCATGAATCAATGAACATGGAGACAAAGAAAGGGGTTTAAAACAAGCTGGTGAGAACAAAGAAGGAAGATGAAGGTTCCAGGGTCTCTGAAGAACAAAATATTTTTTGAAAAACTTATATTTACTTGTCTACCATAGACACGAAAAGAGATACAGGTACTGACACTGCTGTGCCACACTATTAGACCTTCTCTACATTATTAACTAGAGTTTTGGTCAACCAGGAACAATGATTTAAAACTGCAGTGGTGGAAAAGGGGGTTTTAGGACATGACCTGTCATATTCATATTTTGGTTTCAGGCAAAAAAGTCCTTGAAAGTGCTAAGTGGTTTCCATCAGGTCATGAGGAAATCTTTACTGAATTTAGAAAAAGAATTGATAATCTGGACCACTGGGAGAGAACCTAGTTGATTCATGGGCTTGTCTTGGTTTATGGCAAATTTAGGAGAAAACCTCCAAAGGGATTCCTCTAGAGAGCAGATTCAAGCGGCCTTTCCCCCAGCTGGTTCAGGAAAAAAAGATTTCCTTGGAGAAAAGTGGAAAAAACCTGTTTATTTAACAGGAAAAGCATTCACCAGCACAAAAAAAGGAACACAATTAAACAATAGAACTTCTTTCTACTCTGAAGAGATGACAGACTCAGAAAGTCCCTCCATGGGCTGTGGCTCAGCTCGCTCAGTCTCTCATCAGTCCCTCTGGTGCTGGAAATGCCATGGCCCAGGCCCAGCCTGGTGCCCACAGGTGGAGCTGCTGGTGCTCCTCTGGTGTTCAGGTCAGAGCAGGTTCAACCAGCTACAAAGAAAAGAAAAACCACAGTCCAGGGAACTTCTCTGCCTCAGCTAGCTAAAAACTAACTAAAAGCAAAGGAGAGCTCTGTTCCGCTGTCTGTCTGTCCGCTGACAGCACAGTCTGGGAGCAGGAATGCGGAGGAGTGAGTGCAGCGGCTGAAAACAAACTCTGTGCCTCTTCTCTCTCTGCTTTGCTCTCAGAACCAATCTTAAAGGTGCAAAACCTCTTTCTGGGCTATATAGACAAATGGGGGTACAAGCATCATAAAGTCACCCCAGGACAGGGCTTAATAAAAAGGTGATGGACAGGGCTTTGTGAAAAAGGTAATGGAAATCAGTCTTCCACGATAGCAGCTACTGGGAAATTTTGTTTTGGACCATTCAATGGTCTTCACTAAGGTTCTGAATAGTTATGTTCATGAATGTGGTGTTAAAAACTTCTGGCACCTTGTATTATTAAACTAATTTTGTGGACTTTTAGGGAAATAATGTTAGACTTCTAAAATAAGATGGGAAGCCTAAAGCCATGTATGAAGCCTTAACATACAAACCTGGGATAAGTAACCAAGATGTGTAAGATGGAGCTCTGGGAAGAGCTCCATCTTACACATCTTGGTTATTGAGATGTGTAAGTTCAACGCTGATTGTTTTGAGGCCATGTACAGAAATCACAGGGAGATATTCACTTTGCAAGCAGCTGTAGCAGCTGAAGATGGCACCATCCTACTGGGCTGCAGTTACTGCACTGTTCTTGTCCACACAGGTTTGCCAGTTGAAGGGGTCTGTTAACCACATCTCAGGTGGCAAAGTCAGGTGGCAGCTTTGACCTACCAGCAAAGGCGAGTGAGGTAGCTGTACCTGTGGTAGGTATGAAGCATCTGAAGTGTCCCAGAGCTGTGGGGCAGTGCCTTCTGACTGGGGATGCAGGGACAGTACCACTTCCAGTCAGCAGAGTGAGATTTGGGAAACAATCTGCCTATGGCCTTGGAAAACAATTTGAATGCAGAGAGAGAGGGTGGCTTGCTGTGTGCCCTGCAGAAAACAACTCCTGAAAATATCATGACTTGCATGAACATTCACAATCTATGCTTCCTTTCCTGGAGGCTATGAATTCAAACCTAAAATGCCTCTGGTACTAGATTAGATACTCAGCTATTGCAAAGCCCCTGCTTGGCTGCCTCTGTATGTCACTGGATGTTTTTCTGCATCACCATGGCAAGGACTTGTCTTCCAAACAGTTTTAAGGATTATGTTCTGTTGGTTTTCAGCAGCTCAACTGGCTGGTGGCACAGTTGATAAAACTAAGATAGAGCATGCCTAGACTTACTCAAATATATTTCAGCAAGCCTGGACCAATGCTCTTGTAACAGATATCCTTTTTGTCATGTTACTTAGGAAAACTTCTGTGGTAGGTTGAAAAACTTTTGCTGCTTACCTTTCACTGACAATAGTGTTTCTTTATCTCAACAGACTGGTTCAAAGGTATTGCACAATGCAGTCAGAAAGAATAAATTTAATTTTAACATAGCTTCATTTTCAATATTAAAAAAACGGTAAAAATTTCACATTTATACTGAGTTAGAAGACTTTATGTAGGTTTCGAATTTTAAAAGAGAGGACAGAGCAAAACAGAAGTGATCTTCAGTCAATCCAATGTGTGTTTAAAGACTTTTCTGATGTTCCATAAGTGCATTTATTGCTGTATTTAGTTAACATATCTTAAAACATTTGTGCAAAACTTTCCTAGACTTTAGGTGTGAAAAGAGCTTAGATAATAATCTTCCCCAAACTGAGTACGCTAAAATCACTAACTAAGCTTTTATGTGCAGACCCACATCTAGCATTTTAACAAATGTATTTGAAATCAGCCTAGTGTATTTAGTAGTACTTCAGCATTTCCATCCCTTGTAATATTTATTCACACCTCCCAACACTTCCTGGACAGAAGAACTGCAGTTGCTTGGCATTCCAAGAGTTTGGCAGTTGTGTCTCTCCCAGTCTGCAGAGGCACATTTGCTTTTCTTTTGTGTGGATCATCCTGCCTCACATACATCTGATATTTACAAAGCACAGGGGTAGGAAGTTTCACTTTTATGCTTTCAGTTGAAGCTGCTCTTTGTAGATTGTTCTCTTTCAGCATCCTGAAGGTGAGAGTGCCCATGCATCTGGTATTTTCCTCTGCAGGAGAAAGCCCTAATTACCCTTACAGGTGGCTGGGTATCCACTGTTCTCTATGCTCTTCCACTGAATGGTCAAAAGCCCTCCTATCAAAAGGACAGCAAAAAAATAACAGTCCTGATAAATGCAGCTTGATGCCAGAAAAGAGGTTTTCTTGTCATCCTATTGCAAAGTTCCCGTACCTTTTCAGTGATTTCTCATGGTCATCTCCTCACAGAACTGACTCCTTCCTCTTCACAACATAGCCAACAAACCCCAACCCTCCTCTTGACTAGCTAACCCACTATTTTATGGCACTCATCCTCATTGGACACAGCTGTAGCTTGGTAAGGGCAGGCCTGTTCCTAATCTTTGGTAATTAGTACAGCTGCATCTCCTCAGGGGTGAGGTTACCTTCTGCACTATTTTCTTACATTCTATCCCCCTCCAAGGTTTTATTTTGAAAAAGCCTGGTTTGCTTTTTTTAAATTTTTAAAAATTTTATTAATTTGACTCTTTTATTTGGCTGCTTATCTAGTATTATGATGAAAGTAAGGCACCAAGAATTATTTCCTAAGATACCAAGGGTTTTTTGTGAGTTGGTCACTACTTAAATCTCCAGGAGTCAAATGCCACGGGTACTTTAGGGCCTTGAATCCAGAGCTGTAAAAGAGGCATATTCTCATCTGTCAACCAAGCCATGTTCTCAGGGACCCAGAAGCCTCCAACAAAGAAGTTCTTGCTTTTGATATTCTATTGTTGGTTTTTTCAAAGCCTCATCTGCTAGTTGGCCTGAAGGGAATAGCTCAGTTCTTAAGCCCTAAATGTCTCAGTTCTGCCACAGAAAAGCTATCTAGCTGGCTCATTGGTATCATCTTCAGAAGCTTCTGGTGAGAATTCGAGACTGACAGGTTTACTTGCTGATCGGGGTTGTGATTTCCACCTTTTTCTAAGGATATTTAAAAGCCAAATACCCACTGTGCTTAGCTTTTTTTTTTCCCTGGCCTGGCTATATAAGTTCTGATCTGTGGATATGATACTCATGCACAAATGACTAAATCCCTTCTGAATTTCGTCACTTTTACAAGTAGCATCCATCAAAGTCATCTACAATTAATCACATTTCACACACAATGCAAACAGTTGTCTTCCATAAAAGCCCTCCATAAACTAAAAAAAAAAAAGAAATTCAAAAATTATTCCTAAAGCCAAAATTACTGGTGTTTGAAATGTCTGATAACACATTTCCAGGCAAAAAGAATGCCAGGTTGATGTTTTCTAACTATTTTCTCTGTAGAAAGGAGTTTCCCATAGTAACTTAACCTTCAAAACTGCCAGGAGAAAGGAATACATTTTGGGGAAGTCTTTTAATTTCTATTAGCAATCTTCTGTTCCTGATGTGGGCTGGCTGTTGGGTGATTTTGTCTCCACCCTGATCCTGTAAATGAGGCTTTCAGAATTTCAAAGATAACAATTTCACCAGCTTCTTTGGAGAAAGGAAGGCCTTCAATTTTCATGCAGGCCATCCAGCTTTACTGCTTTTGCTCACCCTGATGACCTGGTTGTTCTGTGTGGAGGGAATATAGCTAGTCAGGTCCTTTCCATAAGGAGAGGTTCACAGACATCATGAAAGCTTTGTAAGGGTTCAGACACTATTCCTGGAACAGCTGTAACAGATTACACATCTGGACACATATGGATAACACTGAAGCAGTTCTGAGAAAAGTCCTTCCAAAAACATTTTGCCTTTACTTCCCAAATATATTAAACCCTTTGCAAGAAGTCTTGGAATGCAGCTAAAAATATTCATATTTAAATAAGTCATAGAAATAATCTTTAAGGGCAATATTAAGTATTTCTGTTCCCTATGTAAATTTTGCAGATAAGGAATTCAGAAAAAATTTGGCAGAAATTTTTTAAGACAATGCCATCATAACCTAATACCTTATTTCTTACAGAAATAAACTAAGCATCTGCTTGTTCACTAAACAAGAAGCCTTGACCTTTCCTGCCTTCATTGAGGATCCGCCCTGATGCTCTTGGCCAGCAGCTCACTGGCTATACGAACAAAACTTGAGTTCTCTGAGACTGTTGCTCAGTTTTATAATCACTTTTGGTTCCAAAGGTTATAATCACATTTGGTTTTCCAGAGGTTTACAGCAATCTTCTCCCGCCAGTTATATAACTTAGGTGTGTGAGATGGAAGGCACTGTGAAAAGCTGCCCTCATAGTATCTCATAACTCTGGAAGTTGCACAGAGGGTCAGGAGAAAGTCATGGTTCTCAGAGCAGATTACAAGGTATCCAGGATAGCTTAGTTTTATCTCCAGACATGTTCAGACATGTAAAATCACAGCAAGTTTTGTTTGCTGGCCTTGAGTTTGCTACACAGAGGAATTATCTTTCTCCAAACAGATCTTCATGATAACTGCCAGATAATGTCATACGCCAGCCTCCCAGTTGTGCTCACACAGATTTAATATTTTTAGTAAAGCATCTCTTTCTTGGGTAGCTCTTAAAGATAATAAAACTAATAGCAGGAACTAACTGCATGAATACTCTTTGATACAACTGATAATGGATCCAGGCTAGAATGAAACTGGTGGTTAAATTCCTCAAGTCTGGCTTTACTGGTGAAGACCATTTGAAAGTAGGGGACCCCTTGATATTCCAGCAGCAAAGACTAGCAAATGCACAGAAACTGTTCACAGGATGTAAACAGCAGCCTCCAAATAGCCTGGGTAGAATCTTTCTTTTTCTGCTCGAGGTCATTATCTGCTGAGAGAAGTTTCCTGGTTGAAGGGATAAAAAATTTAAGCCTGAGGCCAGCATGGAAAGCTTCTATGTCCAAAGAAAACCTTCAGCTTGTTTTCTAACTCCCACTGTCAACAGCCACTTCTTTCACTGCTTTTAGTAGAGGAGGTAGGCTTCTTTCAACATTTTTGCATCCTGTTGGTTGTGATGAGCCAGCTCTTTTTAGAGGTCAAATATGCTATTTTGAATAACTTAACACCTCCCTAGAAAAACCTGTCTTCTCTCCTTATATCGCCGATTTAATAGCAGGCATGTTATTATACATATATAATAGTCTACTTCAGGCATGCTCCCAATACACTTTTGGCTTTTCAGTGTTAAAAATGTGGAAAGCAGCTTTTGGGTCTCTAAAAATGTATGATTTTCAATATGTTCCTGAACTTAATGGGATTTAATTCATCCAAAAAAATCTCAATTTTATTAGTTGACCTTCAGCAGCTCTGGAGTTTTGCATCCATGCCCTCATGCTAAAGTGCCCACCACAGCCATTGGCATGGTGAAGCCTCACACTCAAACAAGGTTTGGGTTTGACATCTTCACAAACTTTGAAACACATTTTTCACTCCTAACTTTTCATGAAGCCTTACCTGCACCTACTGGTGCTGGAGTTAAGTGAATTCATGCTAGCTTCCTACATATTCTTGACATCTGGGTAAGGAATACAATTTCTAGTGATTTTTGGATGCCTTCTGCTTCTGTACTTAAAGTTTGTCATTCTGCAGTGGAATATAAATGTGCAAAGATTCACATTCTTCTGGTACTCTTATTTTATGTTGCCTCTGTTTTATTAAACTTAGAACACTGCAATAAATTATCAAATTGTTATGTCTCAGAACATTATATTTTCCTGTGTTTTTTGACAGAGTTTTTTGCCTTACTTGAAAATTCAGGTTCTTTCAAAATGATCCTATTTAACATTTTTTCCCAATTAATATCTAGTTTTGCCTCAAAATCAGAAATAGTAATATTTATTTTTATAGATTTTTGTTATTTATAATATATTTATTAAATGTTATAATTATTATTTATGTATTTTATATTGGTTTTTAATCACAGCTGAGCACTATGGAGTCATCAAAAAAGTTAGAGTACAATAATTCTGTAATGGAAGAAAATTAGACAAAAAGTTATATTAGGGTATTATGTCTTGAAACTACAATGTCTTCTTAGGTGAAATCACAGCTTTTTCTGCGGGAATGCTTTACCAGTTCACCTCAGAGAAGGAAAAGAGATATTATGTGGATGTGTGTGACAAAAAGTTGAAGACTCTATGTGTTAAGATTAACCTTGAAACTTCAAAATAGTATGTTTTATAGACAAGTTTGCAGACCTTTCCTCTCAGAGATAAAAGCAGAATTGTACATAATATTTTGAGTTTCAAAAAGTTATTTATTACATTCACAGTTAGATTTGAAACTTGCTTTCTTCTTAAGATTGTTTATTACCTGATAAAGTGAGCAGAATGCAATAGACATATAGCATCACCAGAAACCAAGATGGCTCAACAGAGAAAAAATGATTTGTATTCATACTGGGACTGGAAAATCAAAGCTAAAAGTTTCATATTCCCATAGTAGCCACTCTTTTAGAAGGGTTTTTGATTAAAAAAGTCTCATGAAATAACTAAGAAAACCCCTCAGCAAAAGAGTAAAAATCCAGACAAAGGTGCTATCTGTTTGCCTTTCATTCCCCATAATCCAGCCATTGTCTGCAGCTTTCTTCCAAATACCTGTACTTCTAATGAGCTGCTGCACAAATTCCATCTTCACTCCAATTTAAGAACCAAAGCAAGAAAGGCGAACCTTGTCCAGTATCTTGGAGTCAGACAGGAGGTCAGATCTCTGTTAATATTACATACTACTTCAAAGAAGATATTTTATTATGATAAAATTGTCGTAACTGAATCACAGCCCTTCTGTTTAGATGTATGTATGCATGCATGGAATTGACCATCTTTTCATGATAATTTTTACTCTATACTTCTGCACTTCCTGTATTTTAATTTAAATCTTTCATCCTTGTAGAATAGACTTCTAAAATAAGCTACATCCTGCAGGCTGGGAAGTACCACTACTCCCTTGGAGTACTTTTACCTGGACATTTCACACTGGCTATGCTCAATGACCTCTGGTCTGATCTGGAATATCTCTTGTGCCTTTGTGTTCACTGCCTCCTTTTCCTGCTTCAGTGGACAGGTACTACATTTGCTCCTTTGCTGTCTGCAGGTGCCTCACCCATTTTATGAAGTCTCAGAAATAGCCAGTACTGGCTTTAAGATTTCTTTAGTCATGCTCACATAACATTTAATCAAATCTAGCCAATTTGAGAGCAGCCTTTTTAGCTATGCACTATGCATTTCCCTTTATATATTCCAGCCTGAGATAGAATCCTTTTAGCTGCCAGTATTAATTGTGCTAGTCCTGTACTTGCAGTTGACCTTTTTAGTGAGAACTGAGTAATAAAGCCACTAAACACTTCAGGTTTTCAGTGTCCTTCAGTGTCCCTCCCTGCTAAGCCACAGAGAATATACCTTCCTGGTCTTATCTATTCACTGCTGATAGGATGCTTTCCTGTGATTTCTGTGTTTCTTTCTCTTCACATCTCCCTTTGTGCCATGCACACTGATACTCGTTCTCATGGGCTAGTATCTACCACATCTCTGAGTTTCTTGAAGTCAATCTTCCTCAAGTGCCAAAAGGGTTTGTTTGCTGCTCTCTTCCCTATGAATCACAGGCTCTTCAGTTTTATGGTGGTTCACTTAGGTTGTTCCTCTGTCATGTTCTTAATCAGTTCTGCCTTATTACTTAAACAAGGCTGCTCTCCTGGTCGTTAACACAAGAAATATTCATAATGCATTCAAAGAACCTGTTGGTCACTTCTTGCCCTCCTTTCTCATTAAATGACAGGACAATGAGTTGCCCTTGTACCAGTACATGTTTCAGATTATTTAGTTTGTTGCTTACAGGAAGCCTGGGATGGCTGGTTTTTACAGCTAGAATGTGTACTTCCACTATTAAATCACTTCTGAGTTCTTTTATCTTCTAAAATCTTTCTTGAATGGTAACCTCTAAGATGTCATTAACATCATTGTGTCACAGCTGAATGTTAACTCCACCCTTTTTGCATGCCTAGAGTAGGCTTTCATCTTAAGAGGTTGAGTGAGATTTAATTCGGGAGGGCCAAACTGTCTGACTCCAGATAGCTCAGGCCATTGTGACTGATGCCCACGGCTGTTGTCTTTTCACAGCACAAAAGCTGCTGGCAACATCAAGAGTGCAGGGTGATGGAACAGATACTTTTCTCACAGCAACCATCTACACTTCAGGTAGTTCATTCCAGTCCCATTTATTTCAGGCGGGAAGGTTTTCTTTAAGAACTCTGGTGGGGTTAGCTATATGGGTTTGCCTAGAATAACATTTCAGGATGAATCACAGTGAAGGTTGCCAAATGTTTGCTTGAAACCTATGAAGTTTCTGGGTTTTTTTGTCAGTTAGTGGATATGTTGAGCATTATTCCTAAGATGGAAACCTGGTCAGCATTTCACAGCTTGAAATACAGACTTCTCTGCACCAGGGTTCAGCTTAACTGCTTTCCTGCTTTCTTTGTTCTAGTTATAATTGTTGTGCGGAAGACTTTGTTACTGAAAGCAATTTCACCTCGTACAGTGTAAACTGAAAAATTGTTCTTGCTTAATGAAGTTTTTGCTTCAGTTGCTATGGTTCCCATCACTGCTAATTCATTACCAGAGAACAGAAAAACAGATAAATTAGAATATTGTTGTCCTGGTATAGGTAACAAGAATCTAATGAGAATATGAGACTGACAGGGAAGAAGAATAAATAAAGGGCTATCATTCTTGGTCTCAGGTTACTTGAATATTTCAGAATAACAAGGTATCAAAATTCTTACAAATATAAAGGAATAGTCTAAGTAATTATGCAGGTGGACTGTAAGAAAATTATCTCTATTAATTTATTGATTAATATGCTTAATTTTACTAAATAAATAATGTCTGAGAAAAGCAATCCTTTTTTTTTTCCTTCAGAATCCTTTGCAGACTTTTCTGTGTTTCTCTGGGGCCCCACACTATGTATTAATAACAAACAGAAGAGAATAAAGTATATTGTGTTTTCCTACAAAGCTTTGTATATACAAGACTGACCCTAAGGCATGAATATGATAAAAGATTATAAATCAAAATAGAAAGTAGTCTCGTTGGTGGAATATTAATTAGTCATGAAGGTGATACTGCATCTGTGCTTGCAATGTACTTGTTCTATGCAGCACCTAAAAGCTGCAGCTGAGCCTGGTCAACATTGTGTGATATATTCACACAACACAAGCCATGTGATAGTTTCCCTAAAAAATTTTATTTACAGTTTCAAAGCAAAAGAGGCAAAAGTGAAAAAGAAAACAAAACCTGAGCAATGAGATTAACTCAGTATTATGGGGCTGCTGAGTGGTGGCAGATTGAAAAGAGTTCTCCTGTGTCTGTGCAGTGGGAAATATTTGAAATGTGAAAGTTGAAATTAAACTCATTCCTAATGGTTTTTTTTTTTTTTTTAGTGAAAGCTTTCTCTTAAAAGTGGGTTTTCCCCCCCTTGATTATTTTGAATAAGTCAGAAATATAAATTAATAGCCCTTAGATGAGCAACTGGTGTATGTTTTTGTCCCCAACACAGGAACTTATATTTGATTCCTTCTATAGGCCTTCCCTCAGTTTTTGTGAAAATACCATTTAAAACCTCTGTCCATAGATGCTTTTTCTCCTCACTCAGTTGATTCTGGGGTACAGAAAGACTTCATTCCCCTGTAGGCTCTACACTTTTTCTCCACTGATGAGATATGCAAGTCACTTCTGATTCAAATCAGGCACTGCCTGTAGCCTGCTCATACTGCTTGTTAGTCTTCATCCGGGCTGTGTGGCTCTCTTGGGAACCCAAGCAAATCTCCTCAATCAGAGATGGTACAGACCAGAAAACAGTTCTTTAGTGCCTGCTAAACATCACTGGCTCAGAAACTCTTCTGTAAATAAGCAACCATTTTGCTTAAGAAGTATTTTTACTGTATTGGGATGAAGTGAAGTAACCTGTGGCATTTCATTAATCCTTTGTGATATATAAAATTGTATTTATCACCAACCTATAAAGAAAATTATTACCACAGTGATGGTCCTGCATAAGAAGAAGATGAGAAACAATAATCCCTGACATGGAGGCATAAGAACCCAGCTGGGAGAGCTGTGGAAGTCAGCTGTGGCCTGGAAACCTCATCACAAGAGATTTGTTTGCCTTATCAGGGGCAGAGAATGATCATTCATTTTATACTTTCTTCCCAATTTCCAAGATTTTATAGACTATCTAATTTTTTTCCAGGATGAGGAATCCATGCCTATTTGAATCTTGCAAGAAGAAATCATGTCAAACTTTTTTAACTGGCTGAGGGATAAGGAAGAAACCATAGAAGCCATGTATCTTACAAAGCCTTTTGATACAGCTTCACATAAAACTTTCATATGCAACTCAAGAAAACTAAGTGAAACTGCTACAGGGTGGATACAAAGCTGTTTTTAATTTAATGTCAGAATAGAAGGATGTCTAAGTACATTTCAGCCAATTTGTCCTGAGCCTAGCCAACATTTTCACTTATGCCTTGGATGAAGGAATAGAATATGAGTTTATTAGATCTGCAGGTGATCCAGAATCATCCAGGCTGTAATGAGATTGAAGAACAGGATTAAAGTGCAAAATGATCTTGATAAATTGAAGAAATGTTCTGAAAAAAATGGGAATCAATTCAATAAGGACAAGTACAAAGTTATATATTTTATCAAAGATTATGAACTGCACAAATACATAATGAGGAACAACTCGCCAGGTAGCAGTTTGGGAGAGGAGGACCTGGCAAGAACAGCGAGTCACTAACCCAAAACACCATATTACTGTTGAAAAGCAATATTATTGGGATGCATAAGGTACTCAGGGGAACATCATATAGAAATTAATCTTTCTGTGCTAGTCAGCATTGATAAAATTGTCTTTCTTATGGTCCAAGAAAGACAGACAAAGAGAAGAAAGAAGTGAGTTGGAATTAAGGTATGACCAATGAAGAAGGTTTTTAAATAGATTTTTTAAGTCTTGAGGAAACTAGAGAGAAGTGCAGTAGTGTTTAAATACATAAAATAACTCTACAAGGAGACAATAATACTTTCCTTGTTACTTGTGAATGTGCTACTGCATTTTAGAGAGAAATGAACTCTCTGGAAGAGCCTCTGAAGCAAAAACGTTCAGGTTAAATGTTCAGAGATTATTCTGAGTTGGAAAGGACCCACAAGGATCATTGAGTCTAACTCTTAAGTGAATGGCCCATACAGGGAGTGAACCCCCAACCTTGGTGTTAGCACCCTACTCTGACCAGCTGACTCAGAGTCAATGTTGGGTAAGACTTTATGACATAAAGGGTAGTCAGCGACTGCAGTAACTTGAGAAACTGAAATCAATATCACTTGAGCTTTTTTTCACAAAGTCCAAGAAATATATGTGTTAGACAGAGGTCTATCAGGATACTTTAGATATTCTTGATCCTTTTTTTCTGATGGATGGATTCTGATGGATACTTGCTGTACTTCTCATCCCTGTTTCCTTGCTGATCTATGCACATAGGTAAAAACCTGCAAGGTAATAAGGAATGCAGTACAGAGTAATGATACAAGCTGGCAAGACACTGGCAGCATTTTTCTGCCTAGATAGGATATGTTAATTTGCAGCTCTGAAGGCTCAGCTCAGACAATATTCCATCTTGAGCTGAAAATGGATATAAAACATGTCAATCTACCCAGTAAGCAAAGAGGCACTTCTGTAGTTACTCTCTTTCATATCTTACACATTAAATGGATTTGATTAATAACAAATATTACAATTTATGTCAGCAATGAGCTACAGCACAGGTAACAATACCTCTTGCTGAACATTTACTTAGTACCATAGAGTTGCTTTCTAGTTCCAAGAAGAAAGACCTACTCCTGGATCTCTTATCTCTTAAGTGAATTTGGATAAGACCCTGCATTGATGTTACCAAATTAACCACTTCAATTTGATCACCTCTAAACTAAGCAGGTCTCAAAATCACAATTACATTTAATACATTCAATGGAAGAATGTTAAACACAAGATTACTAGGGTTTTGAGGAGTATGCATGCACACAGCCAAGAAACAGTCAGCAGCCCTCTTTGCTTTCTCCAAGAGACATGCTTGCTCTGACCCCTCAATTAATTCTGGGGGAGACTGCAATGTGAGACTTTCTTTCTTTCCTTTGAGTCAAATCACCATCATATGACCTCAAAACTTGCACATTTTCTTTGTTCTGAATTTCCTTGGGACAGTTGCTTGTGTTGACAGAACTGCTGTCTCCTAAGTAGATGAGATGGACAAGTGAGATCAGTAGGACAGGGAGCCTTCAGTGTGTCCCATGATACAGTCACAAAGTGGGGCCCTGCTGATCCCAAGACAGCAGCTTTCTCAGTTGAGCTGAAAGAAAAGTATACATATAACCCTATTAGCATATTTAAAGGCTCTGAGAAAGCATTTCAATTAAAAGTACACTTTGTTTTAAACAAAAGCTACAGTTATCTTCATCAATCAAATCAACATATACAGTATACAGTCAATACTTGTTCAAAGTACTACCTGCCTACAAACAAACAAATCATATCTCCACTCTGCCACACAAGAATACATTTAAATCTAATGAATGAAGAAACCAAGGAAAAGACAAGAAGTAAGAGCAGGACTTCTGTAAAAGAGAAGTGAAAATTATGTTAGCCAAGAATTCTGTCACTTCGGTATTTGAAAAGATTTATACATTAGTTGTAAAAAGATGGAGAAAAAACCATTAGAATTAAACCAAAACTTTGAGACTTTGGACAGTTGTTGTCTAAAGCATGCAAGAAGTCTCGTGTTCCAGAGGCACTGAGATAGTGAGGACTGAGTTGCAGTGACCTTGCAGGGTCTGATGTTTTGCTTCCTAAATGTTACAAAAAATATTAGGGTTTCCGTGTTGTAAACATTTACCCCAGTTCCCTGCCTAATGTACTCCATAGCATTTTCCTGAATTAACTTCTCATTCAGACCCACTAGCTACAGATGAAATGAGAGATGTCTCTTGGAGAAAATAGTCCAGTTACTCTGACACCACACCACACACTCCCACTGAACTACCAGACGTTATACCTGGTAAACTGTTCCAAAGATCTGTTCATGCTTAAACTGTTAATCTTTATGCCAGTCTGAATATATCTATCTGACAACTAGGGAGTTTTTTGATGATCTGTCTGATGCATTGATTGGCACTGTATTTTCAGAGTTTTCTTTCTTGCAGAGGTTCTTGCAGGATACAGTGAAATCAAGCTGAGCCAGCTCTTATTTTCCATATAGCAAATTGGTCCATTAAGATAGCAAATACACAGGGTTTGTTCTGTTTACACAGGACAAAGGCAAAAAAGTCAGTCACTTGGCTCCCAGTATTCCTCAGCTTTCAACTTTATAATTATTGCATTTTTATCTTGCTTTTTGCATTACAGAATGTTCATATTTAAAATTAAACATTTTCAAGGACACATCATCAATGCCAAAGTCGACAATTTATCACACCTAACTGAAATTGACCCCCACACCATAGCAGGTATTTTTGTCACAGTATTATAGAAAGAATCTTACAGATCCTCTTGTGTAGTTCCACAGTGTGATCTAGTGATCTATGTCAGACACTAGTACTCCACTTAATGGTTTTGAGATTTGTTCTACAGGTATTCATGATCATTAGTTATGGAGAAGTAATAATAATTTTCCTTCCCCTTTTCCCACAACATTTTTTCCACATGAAACAGAACTTGCAGTTTTAAAATTCCAGTCAAATCTTGCTGGTTTAGTACCAGTGACTAAACCATGGTCCTAAGCAAGCAATTCAAATTCTTCCTGATTATTACACAGAATCCTGATATTTATGTAGAGATATATTGATGTATAAAGGATATTTTTTGTTCTGTCCATTGAGAGTTTGCTTAATTTTGGGACCTTTGTCTTGATTTGACATGAAATGAATATTATTTGTCTTCAAAACTTTCAGACTTTTGGAAGTTTTCCATTTTTATAAACCAACCTCTTCCTCAGCAGAAAGCTTCTTCCACAAAGCAATGGATTCTGAATATTTTTCATGCTTCCTCCACTATGGGCATCATTTATTTATAGAATATAAAGATTCTCAGCTATTTGAATTGAGAGTCTCCAGGGATAAAGGATCACAGTGAATTTCCTCACTACCATGTCGCAGTCGAGGCGGTCACGACATAAAGCAGAGACCACAAGCAGTCTCAGTTGGTAACACTTGGCAACAGTTTATTAATGAAAATGGCTGATCTTTTATACACTTTCCAGTTGTTTACCCTTCTTCTACCTTAGCTATTGGCCACAATAATTCATATCATGCATTGGTGAAAGTTACTCTGACTCCACCTAACTTTCTAAAATCGCTTCGTCCAGCTGCAGAATGCTCTTATCTTCCTTCTCTCGATCTCCTTGGTTACGGCCTTGGAGAAAGCTCCTTATCAGCTTCTTCTTCTTCTTACTTCTTGCTCCTTTAGCTAACAGGCCCGCTGCTAGCCCCTTCCACACTACCAGACCCCTTGAATCTCTTCATATGTTATCACATATAGAAGTGTCATTTGTGCTAATGTGCAATTTCACTAGTGAAAATTTTCCTGCCAACCTCAAAATGCCTTCCCAGAATGATGTCATGAGACTTGGCTCCAAGAAGAGAGCACAGTTTCTTATTGTCTAGTCTCCTTTACAAGCTGTTCTTTCCATTCCTTTTAGCTCAGTAATCTTGGACTGAAGGGTCCTTCTTGGACCCAACTTTGGCATCTTGCAAGTGGCCCTGAAAGACAAGCTCGTGTTCCTGTTGTGTAGTTCCCAGCTGCATTTGACCAGATGAATCCGCAAAGAAATCCTCTGCAGTTTCCACTTGAAACTTGTTGTACTTGGATATTTCTAAATGTATATAATTCTCCTTAGAGTCTACAAGCATTCTACTTCCTTGGGTTCCCACCATATTCACTGTCACCTATTTTACCTCCAATACTTATGAAATCCTCCTTTTCTGTTTTGGCATCCTCTCTTCAAATTCTTTGTTCACCTTGATTCCAGCTGACCATATACTATCTGGCCTTTCTTTGAGTTCCTGATGTTTTCTGGCATCTCTGAGGTTTCATGGCCAAGTCAGCAGTTTTATTGCATATGAAAGGAGTAACTTCTAGTCTTAGCAAGCAAAGAAAGCACAGCACCATGTCCACCTCTTTTTAACAATGGTAATAAATATTGACAGTGTGTAGGGCAAAACCTGCTCAACTATTTTCTAAAACTCTCTCTAAATACTCCTGTCTGCCACCCTTCTCCATCCAATCGCAAAGTCAATCCAGGCTTCACAAAGCAGTTCAAAAATACACCAAAGTTCACAGCTTAGCTCAACCTGCTATTTGCTTCCAGTGATTAAGAATTTAAAAGTTTAAACCCCAGGATTGATGTTAAGCCTGTAGGATGCAGCAACATAATCCTCAGAGAGAAACCCACACAAACAGGTATGCTTTTTCTCCATCCTGTTTAGGAGCTATGTAACCTTCAAAGATGCCAAATAACTCTTGTCATTTCACTTGAAGGGTGAAAGTATTTCACTTGTGGGATGATTAATTATTTCCCCTAAAAAGAACATTTAAACCCACTATTTTTCCCTCAAGGTGTATGTTCATATTCTCATATACATCATTATGTGCCATGAACACTATGCACATATATATAGGCATAGCTATGGGAATCATGAATACGTAAAAGAAATTCACATAACTGCAGTACTATTGTAGGTAAAAGTACTTAGCTGCTCTTTGAAAGTCTGTCTCATAAGTCTTAGTGTTAAAGGCAGTTTTTTCCTCCCCAGATTGAAAAATAGGTACAATTATCATAAAAGGCACCACTATTTCCAATGCACCTCTGTGAATAAATATCAATTAATTCATGCATCATGGAACGATAATGAAATATTATAACTTCATCTATGATAACAGTGTAACTTTTCATGCTCGTTCACTTGCAATCATCCTCTCTAGATTGCTAATTATATGCCTGAAGCTGTATTAAGTGGAAAAGATTGAACCATTTGTTCTTTTGTATATTTTGTCAGAACAAGAATAAGATTGTATGAAATATCTTTGGACTTTTTCACACAGAAAAAGTCAAATCTCAAATCCCCAGCACTCAAATCTACTGCTTTATTTACTTGGTATAACTGTAATACACCTCAATTCTGTTTGCAAAAACACTCCTTGGAGAACATGGGTCCTCTAACCATGCACTGCACTCTTCTAGTGAGTCTTTGGGCTTTTATGTTGTTATTATGCCAGGGCATGTATGCCAACACCCTATGGCAACACTCCTAAAGAAACAGCAGCATGCACAGATTTACAGGGGTCCACACAATTTTTCCTGGATCAGCATCATTGGCTCTATGGTGTCCTATGCCTCACAGCATAGATATATAAGAATATTTTTCTCCCTTAAAAAAAAATCACAGAAGTGAAATCCTTCCACCCCTTTACTTGTGCACAGGATAGAGCTTACTTGCGCTATCTCTTTAACATTGAGTAAAACCTTGTACCTCAGTAATCTTATTTCTGCTTAGCTCCAGGCTAGTTTTGTCAATCCCCTCATTGTAGAAGTTAAAGCTTCCAGATTCAGTGCTCAGGTTTGATGTATCAAGGTTTGACTGCAGGGATGAGGCTCTGGATTTAGTGGAGGATCTGTCTCTATGGTGACTCTTATAGAAATTGTGTTGTTTGTGTTACCTGCAGTGATGGAAGAAAATCGAGGCTAGACACCGAAGGTCAGTCTGTCAGGGGAAATGGAAGGAGCACTGACAAAATGCTAGGGCCTGGTTGCACAAAGGGCAAAAGAGACCAGGTGACTGTAATTCTCCTCACTGACTTTAAATGCTGAGAAATCACACCATCATTAGTGATGTATTTAGCTGATACCAGCTGCCAGGATATGCACATTATTTGACTCTTTATATTTTGAGGGATGGATTTGGTTGCAGAGGGAAGCATTTAAAGATTACTTTATGAGGTATCTACATTTATGAGATATAAACAAAAATGTGAAATCCTGAACAGAACAGATATCTTTCAGATATTTTCTTTTAATAAATACTCTTGCAAACTCAGCTGCTCCTGAAATCCCTAAAAAAATATCTGCTGCTTTAATCTCAGTGGATATGTGTAAGGACAGCAAGTTTGCTGCACAGGTAACAATATTTAAAGGAGATTGAGTTTTCAAATCAGTCTTCTTACAGTGGAAATTCATGCTTTTATGTCTCATAACATAATTTTCTCTACACCTGAGGTGCTCTCAGCATGTATAAATGCATATTCAATATCTCCTGTTGATCGATATAAAACGACTTCTGCAATATGACAATGGTGCATGTATAATTCCATAACAAAGGGCAGGGGGCTGGATAACTTATGTGCACAGTTTGCAGGATTTGGTCTTCACTTCTCAGAAATGCATTTTTAAGCCAATCATGTCAGGAAACTCTGAAGAGTTGTCATCTCTCATGAATCTGGAAGCCTGTAGGAAGAAATCTCTGATCTTTGCCCAGTTTCTAATGATTTCACATCACAAGTGGCACTAAGCAGAGCATCTGGTGATGTTGCTGCCCCTTGCCCCATGTATGGTGAAGCACAGTAGGGATCCACACTGTAGATAGTTGCCTCTTCATGCTGGGCTCACATCAGCATCAGGGTGAGAGGGTACAAAAAGTTTACAATCTCCCTTTTTTCTGATGCCTTAGCATTGCAGACAGCATCACTCTCCAACCTAATGTTCTACCTGAGTCCTACCAGCATTGTAAAGAGGAGCAAGAATATTAAACATAATCACCAATATATGTGCAAAGGGAAGCTGTGCAACCATGTAGTTTGCAGCTCTAAAGGAAAAGGAAAGAAAACCCAATCTTTTCACAAGAGTAGACCTATTTGAAAGATGTTTTTTTTATTTTTACCTGCTGATTTTTAGCAAAATAATTTTATTCTGGGCAGCCCTGTTCCTGGAAATGGCCTCATAATTGCTAACTTTATCTTCTGCTGCCAGTGTCTATTTAATCACCTCCTTGTTGCATTCACAGCCCACACACTGACGCAAAATCTCCTCCTGTTCTGATTCTTCACCTATTAGAGCCTTGGCCCAAATACCTCTCTAATGCTGAATGAGCAAACACGAATTCAATGTGAAACTCAACCAGGCATAACTTGCTGCAGAGAGTTTTTCTATGCACTTTCCCCCTTTGCATTTCAAATATAATACAACCTAACAATATGGCCTGAAAGATGCTGGAGTTCAATAGATGGATTTAGGTACCTTTTAAAAGCAAATATTTTTCCTGTATATTGAAATACCCTTGTTTAACTTCCTGCACTGATTAATTGACAATGTAAATGAGACTACGTGGGAGATCAGTCAATCCCCACAAGATTATAAATTTAGTTACTTAAAAAAAGGAATCAGAACACAGTGTCAGAGTTCATGTCCTTCTCCCTGTGGGTGCTGGCCATCAGCAGACTTGGTGCTGCAAGCCATCAACACCATTGAAAATTGAACTGTTTTACTCAAATATAAAATTGCAAAGTTAGGGTTTCTAAGACTTGAGTTAGGTACTGTCACATCCACTTATGCCAGCTCTGGAACAACTACATTGGCACTGCAAACCCAGCTTTAGGTGCTTAGATACTTTGAGAAAGTAAAGCACCTCTGGGTCTTAAGCTCCTCCAAGCTTGGAAAATAGATGAAAAGCAGCACTCCACAACTCTGTTGTGACAATTTTGTGCTCAGGTGCCTGAATTCCTTCTAAGGTCCCCTAGGGGTACCTAAGTCCTTGTTTAGATATGGCCTCAAGGCTTAATTTTAGTTATCCAGGAATTTGGCACAATGCCAGTATTTTGTAGCAGAGGGAGGAATTTCTGTCCCTAATCCAGAAGATAAGGCTGTGATATGTGTCCCTGGAATTTCCAGAGACGTGCCCAGAGCCAGGGCTGGGCAGGCAGGCAGCTCCCTGCGAGGACACGGATTGGATCTTCCGTGCCCTGTGGGGTGAGCATGGGCCGGACACCTTTCACAGGCTCAGAAGACACGTTGGAGGTAGCAGAACAGGAGTTGGATTTTGTGGCTGCCAAAAAACCAGATGAGTAGGAATCGTTTTGGTATGCATCTTTGTGAAACTGAAGCAATGCAGAGAGAAATGAGGCTGTTGTGCTTTACCACGTGTGTGCTTTAACTGTGCATGAACAAGCTGCCTTCCATTGTCTTGCTGCAGAACATGTTATTTCCCCAGGAAAAGGATAAATACCACATTTCCAGGTGGGGAAGCAGTAGTTTGCTGGATTGGAAGGGACAGCTGGCATGTGTCTGTTGTGGCACTTTTCCTCTTTGCAGTTGTCAGGATGCAGCACAATGCTGGCTGCTGGAGTAAAACGGAATTTTAATGAACAAGCTGCAGGGAGAGAAATAAAACAAATTTGTCTCTTTCCAAGTAATCAGCCACCAAACATGCACATAAAATTCATATATGGCAGAATAACGAGTAAGTGTCTGTGATCTGTTTGAATTTTTCTTTTCACTGACTTTCTCATGCAAAATCTAACCTGGTACATCTATGTGAATGCAAATTTACCTTGAAACTCAAAACCTAGCCTGTTAGTAACTATCTTGTTATTGATCTTAGTACTTTCTGTTGCTGTTTCACACCTTACATTTTTTTCTGTTACTTAAAAAAGCCAACTTTTTTAAAACAATCAATTTTTGTGGCATTTTTGCCTCAAATCCAGGCTGCATTTTCAGAGGGTTTACTACTTTGTGGTTTCCACTGCTTACATGAAAAATCAGCTCACAGCATTTGCTTGGAGAACATGACGGAGCCCAAGATTTTGTTTTCCTTTCTACATAGTCCAGCTGTGCCAAGGGACAGCCCTATAAGCGGGACCTAATGGAATCTGCACACGATGGCACATTGGTGGGAGATGGGCTCTTCAGGTCTAGAATTGGGGCACAACCTTGCTGCTAAACAGATAATTTCCACTTTTAAATCCTGTGATATGAAATCAAATAATGATATTTTACAATAAATAGAGCATTAGAGAATTTTTTATTATTATTAGCATTTTTTGCAATATGCAAAAGGAAGGATCAGCTCTGATTTATACTTGCTACAATGCTAGTACTGTAGGACCAAAGAGTAATGTCTTTGGTACAGCTTATAGAAACACTGATAAGACAACAAGGTTGGATAAAGAAACCCAAATAGTAAATTTTAGTGTTTCCTTCTGCTGTTTGATGTTACGAATTCAAAATGTCCAGTACCAAAGACAAAATGGGAACAAAGCTGAGTCAGAGTAGGAGCACAGGAGTGAAGCCCAGACTTACTGAAATCTGGCAAAGTTTTAATGACTAAGAGCAACCATTATTTTGTTACAGATGTGTCTCTTTGCCTACGCTAAAGCACTGCTGTTCAACAAATACGGATAGTAGCTGAAAAGCCAAAATAAAGGCTGGTAAAAGAGAATATGTACTGTATTCTTCAGAGTTGACAGTGGGACTCCTTATTATTTTTCCTGACTTCCAAAATTTTATAACACTCAGTTATTCAGGGGCAGGCCAGGCCTCAAACTTCTGTTCCTGCCTTTCAAAACTGCAACTGTAACCATACAAAAATAAGTAAATAACTCTTGTTTACCCTTCTTCTCAGGTTCCTGCCTCTAGCTTGGGCCTTTTCCTAGGAACACCAATCTCAGCCTTTTGGATCTCATGACTTTCATTTCCTGCACTGTGTATGTACTTTCCTAGGGACATTCAAAGGCAATGAGAAAGTATTGACATTTTGATAAGGAAAGTGCAAAGATACAACATGCCCTACAGAGCAATGTCCTGTCAGCCAACTGCCTGGCAAAGGGGCCAAGCAGCCTCCTGCAGGAGTGAGTCACTTCTCTTTCCACCCCTTCTTGCTCATTGCAGTGAGCAAAGGGGAAATGAAGGGCCTGATTCAGAGCTTATTGATGAAACACAGAATCTCCCTGCTGGATTTGGCTTCATCATGGGTTTTAGCAGCAGTTCAGCCTTTAACATTTTCCACTCTTGGAGACCTGCTAGCTGCTATTAGCCCTGCTGACAGGTTCTTCCCTTTCCTTTTTAACCTGTAATTCTTCTTCAATTGGTGTTGTCTGTAGGGTAACTAAGTTAGCGTTTTGCTCTGGGGTGACATTTTCATTTCCAGTATAAAATTTCATAATGAAAGTAGCTCACAGCAACTTCTTTCTCCTTCCTTATGCCACTGACTCTTGTGGAGGCTCCATAACTTCTCCATGAAGTGCTGTCCACCTGGACTTTACCTCATGACTCTTTTGTACTCTTTTGTCAAATTCCAGTGCCATCTCAACCCTTTGTTTTATTTAGTGTGTGTGAGTTAGTAGACAGGAGCACTCCAAGGCCTCAGTCAGGAATGAACCCCTTGCTCCAGCAGACAGTGTCTGCTCTGCCAGACATGCCTCTCAAAACAACAGCAGCTGCATTTTGTGATGCAGCAGGACAAGCTGCACCAGCTGCTGTTGGCACAGGGGAAACTGAAGCCTCTTAACATGCTGCTGTTCCTTCCTGTCAATCCTATGTGGGAACCAGGGCCCACCTGGGGCATGTCCTAACAGGGGATGATAGCAAACTACAGAAGAAAAAAGAGGAAACGTTCTTTTCAGGTTACATAGGCTAAGAAATAGACCTGGCCAAATGCCCAATAGGAATTTCACTTCTAATGTTAACAGTCTTTATACCAGGACCTAAATTTACTCCTTCTTCTTTTTGTTGAGCAGTGATTTGCATATCATAAGGTACCAATTCTGCTTTGGGATAAGACATTGCTGGAAGCCAAAGGATCATTCCTATTTGTAAAGCTGTCCACAAGGAAGGAGGTGAGCAGTTGCAGGTTCAATGAATAAGAGATCATGGTTTTTTTCCAAGAGGTGGCACTTATTCAGGAATGTGCAAGGAGAACTGGATGTCTTGCATCATCCATCTCCCTCAAGACTTCCCGTGTATTGTGGCCTAAAGTTAGCAGCTAAGCATGTTTTGCCCAGCATTTGGAGAATGCCCACACATCAGGACTCCAAGAAAACCAGAAGAAAGTAAATGAGGACAAAAGAAGAGGGAAAAGAAAAGCCTAGTGCTTTGTGTTTCTGTGAAAGGCACTGAATTCTAAGGCTTCCTCTCTGTTCATGTCTTGCTGTGCTATCTCTAATGGAGTTTATAAACTCCTCAGTGCAGACACCTGCTTGTTTTATTTGCAATCATAAGATGTTCTTTGAATAAATTGCTGACAACTACTACCATGATAATATCGAGCAACATTGGTATTTACCACAGCTAAAGCAGACAATAGGGAGTTCCCTAACCCAGAGCAAAGAGGTAAGAAGGAGCTTACAAGTGCAGAACAATTAAAAGGTGCTAATATTGTTAATTATTATTAACACTTGTATTTCTGCAGCAGAAGGAGCTACAAGCAGATTCAGATCCCAGTGCTGCACAGCATTGTTCAAAAGCATAATAAGATCATTCCTGCCCTGTATAAGAATACATTCAAAGGCTTTTTTCTTGCAGAGCATTCACAGATGAGGGAATATTACAAGTCTGAAGAGCAGCTTGCAGGACTCCTAGGCAATGCAGACAGAGGAATAATAATGTTCCCATTATACAGATGGGGAACATGGATATTTGCATCAGCTTACAAAAAAAGACCTGAAGCAGCACAGTGAATCTAAATCTCATGATGTTTAGTTTTGCACCTTAACTACGAGTTTGTCCTTAAGTTACTGATTATCAGTTTTGAGAATTTCTAAAAATTTCTTCAGTATTCAATCTTTTACCCATTCAAAACCAAGCAATCTAAATTTAATTCTCTTGAACTGATACTGGATTCAATTTCCTCAAAGGTTGAGATATAAAGCATAATGCTATGTAGGGAGAATAAAAGAAGGGCCTTAAAGATAAAGTTAAGAAGACTCAGATAGAAAATTATTGTAAAAATTTTAACTGCCATCTTAATAAAGAATAATGTTACAGTGCACTGAAATCTGTATCAGAAAAGTTTTATTACATCAAATATTATATGACTGCAGGGCATACCTGACTCTTCAGGTGACAACAGTTATTAGTTTTTGGGAATTCTTTTCCAGATCTATTTCATTTAACATACAAATTTTTATTTTGTATATGTTTGCAACTTTTTACATGTACAATTTTTTCAATATAATTTTTAATTTTTCAGATCCTAAACTTTGCCCTTGATATTATTTGACAATATTATCTAGAAAAAAATAAGGTGCAATATTTCAACAGTGTAAGATACACATGTGAAAGACCACGTTTTGTACCAGCCAGGAGGAAAAGAATTAACTTCACAATAATTTCCATAATTTAAAACGCCTTTTGGGGCAGCATTAAAATGAAAATCTAGAGGCCATATCTCTTTGTATGCTTTGATATTGCTAAAATCACCAAACTTGTAATATGGCCCTTGCAGTCCAGACCCCCTCTTCTGTCTGATCTCTGAGGATATAAATTAGTTTCTTGGATGATTCCTTATTGCTGATTCTGACTACATCAGCTCAGGCTTTAATACCAGAAGATTCCTGATTTAATTCCTGGTGAGTTAATCAAGATGACCCCCACATATTAATACCTGTTGTTAATATCACAAATTTTATCAACATACTGCTCTCTTCATACTGTAAAGCAAGCACTGAAGAGGTGGTAAAGGCTAGTATTAATGCAGATTTTGGAGCCAGTAGTAACATCCACACAACTTTCCAGAATGGGTGTTTTAAATTACCTGATCACCCCTTATTTTTTGTCACAGTGTAGTGAACTATGTTTTCTGTACCACTTCCTAAGTAACAACATAAAGGCTAAAGTTTATAAAGATGAATCATCTGATTGTGGGCTAAATAATTTCTTCATGAAGGAATCCAACTAGGGTTCTTGACACTAGCAAGTAAATGGATTTCTGGATGCATTCACCAGTTTTATTCTCCTACCATTTATTCTTCTCTCTCCAAGTTTATTCATGAATCTATTTCCTGAAAATACCCATGTTGGAATACATCTGTACCATAACATCTCTACAACCAGGAAGACTTTCACACTTTCAGAATATCTTATCCAGTCTTTTGTCCCTGTCTGTATTGTTTTTTTCCATTGATTCCTTGTTACTGCTGACTTTATGACAGGACATACAGTCCAATTGGTTCTCTGTATTATTAATTTATGGTTTTTTTTTTTCTTTGTGTGGCCTCCATCTCAGGCCAGATGATTGATGAGATCAGAAATCACATCATTACCTCTTTATGGTATTGGCATCTGACTGCTGCTCCTCTGCAGTTGCCCAATGTACATCCTCTGTTTTCTGGGCCTTCCATTCAGTTGTAGCCCTTAGTGACATGGTTTAGTGTTGGACTTGGCTGGACTCAATGCTCTCAGGTCTTTTCCAACCTAAATAGTTCCACAATTCTGTGTTCCTCAACATCCTCCATAATTGTCTTTTTCCTGCTTTCTGTGGTTAGGCCAGTGGCAATGGAGAATCTGCTTATCTCTGTGGTCTCTAGGCTTCCTTGCACATTCTGAGGACCAGCAGCTGACTGTGCCTTTAGAGGTGCACAGTGTCTAAGACATGTGAAGAAACAGCCCCTGCTAAATAGCAGGGTTCTTTGAAAAGAGGTTCAACCAGGCAATGAGGGATCTCTCAGCTCTGTCATCTGGCTCTTGATTCTTTTAATGTTGACCTAATTGTTGAATTCAGAGGCAATATCTTCAGGAGATATGTCCTGTGTTTACTTCTGCATTTGTCATTATTGTGGATTAGTGCTTGAACACAGTGGGGAAGGTATGCTCCTGCATAATGTATTTGCAGCCTCTTGGTGATAAATCTTCTTACAAATATTCTTCTGTCCTAAAGACAATACATCCCCACAGAAATAATGCAATTCCTTACTGTCAATAAGAAAAAAATATAGAAGATGTTCCAATCTTTTTCCAAGGTTAGGCTACAATTTTGAAAAATTCTCCTTGCTGGGGAAGGGAAGGGCATTTTCCTACTTCTCCAAATTCAGATACTAAAGTAGTTTATTTCACTAGCCCTTGTACATTTATCCATCTCATGGTGGTATCTCTGCTCACATTACTCTTGCTTGACACTATAGTCATTCAAGAGATGAATTTCTTTTTACAGCACCAGGTCTTTGCAACCTAATGAATTCTAGAGTGCAAGCTTTCTGTATTCTTCTTGGCATTCACTCCCTTTCCAGAAAGGTCTACGTACAGCACAAAAACAGACCATGAGTTTCATCCAACTAATGCAGAAGTCTTGTGTGCAGAGACCTACTCTATGTCACAGTCCCTTTCAGGTTGTCTTATTGGAAAGAAACAGAACCTCTTACATCACAGTACAATTCCTCTTAGACAGGTAAAACAAGTCAGATGAATCACTAAAAGTGCCTATTTCTCACCACAGACTGTAAGTTGAGTCCTGGATGACTTGCCTAGCTTCTGCTATCTGCATTGTAGGTGCATTTAAATGAGATGAAACCCTCTCCCTGAGCCTGCTGACTCTCCTGATCACTTGTTCAGCTCTTACTGCACATTACATGGTGATGCCCATGAGCATGGTTTGAATGCAGCATGCAGGTTTTCTCCTGAGGATTTCCAGGGACTCATCCTCATCCCTCATATTGTCCTGAACCCCAAGTTAAACTGATAAATATATTTTTCTCTAAAAGACACGTCAAATAACTCCTTATGTAAAATAGAAAATAAATCTTCCACATCTAAGAAATCCACCACTGTTTAGTGTTCTGGTTACAGGACCAGTCCTGCTTCTGAAGTTGGGGACCCTTTGTAGGAGAAATGTGAGTAGGCTCTGGCCAGAGTGATTATAAGTGGTGAGACATAAGTTCTGTCTCCAGTAGGGTTACACAACAGCAAGCTGCTATTACAGATGCAGGAGCATGTCTCTGTTCTGCCCTAGACTAGCTTTGTGACCCCCCTTTGGGTGCTGCCTGCCAAGTCAAATTTCAGCTTGAGCAGTTGAAGCTTGGCAGAGAGTAAGCAACAGAAAGTGGGATCTCTTCAGGGCAATGGCTAGATAACATTAATAATAGACATTGCTACCAGCTCTTTCCCAGATGCTCACTGGCAATACTTTATTTGTGGTCATTCCTATGCTTAATTTAAAATGAAAGATTTCTCATAATCCTTGGTGATTTTCTCGGATCAGTTAGATTGATGTGGTTACACTGAAATACCTTCTTTAAAGGGAATAATTTCCTTCCCTAACTTGCATAGTCATGCTCTGCAGTGGAGAGACATAGGCAGGCTCCATCCTTGTAATCATAAGGGTGAAATTCCCAAGTTCTGTCTCTCCTGTTAAGGTTCTGAGGTGAATCATCCTGGAGCACTGCACCAGGGCCTAAATGATGCAGAAAGTTTGGGGCATAGCTTCAAAGTACCCAGGTCCTTTTCTCCTTACAGACCTGGGATTGATAGTTTTTTTCTTGGGGGATGGAAAAAACCCGATTTAGTTCCCAGTTCTTCTTCTGACTTTCAGCAAAGCAATACCTACAGCCTGAAAAAGTCTTTGAAAAATCCTTCACTAATCCTGACTTATTTTTTCAGTTTGTAACTATCTGACTGATTTATAACAGTTTCAAAGGGAATTGAGCACCCCATCTATTATCAATCAAACCTCACCTCTTGATAAACTGAAGAAAGACGATTCCAGCTGTATGGCTGTTACTCACCAGGCACCGTGTACCATCAGAGATATTACAGGTCTTGAACTTTGCAGAGATCATTCTCATAGCACTCACTGAGTTATGTACTGTTGCCACAAATTCCCCATGCCTCATGATGAGACTATGCTACACTCATGCAGGACAGCCTTACTTTCAATCAAATTTGTGTTAGGCAGGGACATGATAATATATTTTAATTCATTCTGTTACTTTCAACATCAGGTGCATCAAGGAGATGGAAGAATCTTCAGAAGCCCGGGACTCCCAAACTAGTAGCTTTTCTCAAGTGACTGATCATGGAATTCAGTAAATCAGAATTTAATCTAAAAACCACTTAAATTAATTCCTAATGTTCAGATAGCTGAAATCGGGTGAGATGAATCCCTTTCTTATTCTACCTTGGGACTCCTAGGTTCCTAACTTATGAAAGTCAAGAATGGCAGTTTTAGAGCAAATGAGAAGTTTAGCAATCCCATGTTTCCATCTCTAATAGTGGCTAATATCATACCAATGTGAAATTTTTGAAGAACCAGATCATCATATCTTGGTTATTTATCCTGGTTGGGTTTTCTCCTCCCCAGTTTACTCTTTTTCTTTAATTGTGCTCAACAAGTCTATAAAGGAAAACATTATTTCTGGGAACAAGGCAAGTAATGAACATGGCTTAAAATCCAGAATGATTATATCTCCAATATAGCATACTCAACTTTATTGTCCTCCCAGCAGCTGGTGTGCTACAGGCAGCACAATTCAGATGCATTGATGCCATGACTGCAGCAGAGTCCTGCACCTCCTGTAACTGAGCCAAAGTCAGAAACCTTACTGACATAAAGGATTTTGACTACACTGGAAAAGAATATAAAGTATTAGGTTACTTTGGTAACCTAAATTCAGGGTCTTCTTCTATATAAAGTATTAATTCATCAGAAAAACGAGAATTTAACTTTAATTTCACTTTGGAATAAATAATTCTCTATTAAAATGCAAGAGGTTTTTCTGGTGGTTTTTTGTTTGTTTGTTTGTTTTAAGAAGTAAAATTTCTAATTTCAAGCACCCCAGATCTTGATATTTCTGTTGCAGGATGGAAACACTAATTGCTCATGATTAACTTTTCACCATTTTATTCATATGCTTGATCCTCTGCAGGCTCAAGTTTTGCAGCACTGTGCAAGGAGGCAGTCTCACAGTCCAGTTTCTGAGAAATGACTGTGGAGAGGCTGGGCTCTGATTGGGCTTCCTGCTCACTCTCTGCACATAACACACGGAATGTGGGTAGAAAAGCTTATATTAACCTTGTAAGTTACATTTAAATGGATCGTGGAATCTTATTTTTGCTATAGCACAAATCCTGTTCACTCATTCCTTTGGTGAAATCTGGTGCCTTCAAAGGGGTTGGTCACCTGGAAAAAACACTGCAGAAAGACAGCACTGGCCCAAGAGCAAACTCTTGCCCTTCTTATTTCTAAAAGATGCACTTTTGAGTGCAACCAAAGGAGGTTTCAATGACATTTGACTCTACGTTTGTGTATGGAAAAACAAACCTATAAAACTCCACTTACCCCCTCCACTTCTCTCTTGATTTACAAAAGTGGAAACTTTCAGGGTGTCTTAGCAGTAGATCATAAAGCTCTCTTCAAAAACACATTAAGAGTGTCAAAAACCACCTTTGAGATGAGTAACATCTTTTAAAGTAATAGGCTAAATCAATCCAAAATCTTTGCTGACATTTTGATTTTGTTTGTGTTAGTTGGTATAATGAAAAATTAACTTTACAAATAAAAAATTTATTGTAGCTTCTTTTATTGCCTAAGAAGAAAAGTTTAGTGTAGCCAACTGAACGATGCTTCTTCCTGGGTTGTCACTTTATACACTTTATTATTGTAACTTATGGGGATGTTTGTAAGCAAAGAAGTGTTATTTATTCTGCAGTACTCCCATTTGCTCATTCATTATGCTCATCATGGCTCTAAGTAATAAACTTTATAATATCACACATTAATGGGATTATTTAAACTATAACTACTAAAAGTTAATGTGCAAATGCCTTGCAGTTTTCCCATGTTTACTCACAATTTTTCAATAATGTTCAAGATGTGCTCTGAGTCTAGGAAGAATCACACACTTTAGTGCAATAATGTATGAGGAAATGTATAGTTATTTAATAAATATGGAGGAATTGACATTAATGTCTGTGTATCATAGGGTGTTCCCATTCATTAAAATGATTACTTGATACTTATTTGTGGGAGATAAAATATATTTAGTGCCATTGCATGTAAATTGCAAATACTTACCCACACCAGAACAAACTTTGAAAAGAGGATATTGTTGAAGTCTCCCTTATTTTTCCAAATGTTAGCAAAAATGAGAAGCAGATAAACTGCAGTTACCCAGAGGCAGGAACTCTGGTGATTAACTTTGTTATTGCCTGCCATGCATTTTCGTTTGTATGCTGCCCAGATCTATAGATCCATAATTGTCCTGCACAATTTCTGCTTGAAGGCTTTTTTGAAAGAAAAGTGTAAGAATTTAGGAATTCCTAATAATTTTTGTAAGGAACTGTTATTTTCTGGCTGCCTTAAAAGTACACTGAATAGTTTTTCCTTTGCTCTCAAAACCAGAATGTACACATGTGATCAATAATGTAGCAAGTACCTGAATATTGAAAATACAGATTTTTCTATTGCCTAGTAAAAGTGATCAAGCTTCCCATGATGCCATGCTTTTGTGCTGAAATTCATAAACTTCAATCTGACTTTTCAGATGATAATTATTTTATTTTATGAGTTTCAGACACCGGCACTGTTCTTTCAATCAATTTTGAGCCATCTAACAGAGCACAAAACAACATGTATCAAAAAGTTGATCTGATGAAATTACATCACTTTCAAAATCAGATGTTCCCATTATTCAGAAGAATCCATTGATTTTTTGGAGTACTTCCTGATCCTTCTGAGAATGGCAGCTAGTGATGGGGAAACCTCTTGGTAGAAGCCAGTGATGTAAACTTGAAATGCCATTTTACATGACAAATGATAGCTATTAATTTGCAAATAGATGTGTGTGCTCTAGGGCATATGCCTATAAGTGAAAAGTCCAGCACCATCACAGCTCAAGCTTCAGTGAAGAAACAAACTGGGTGGGGGCGATACATAGTGCACCTTGAAGGTCAGCTCCTCTCAGTGTTACATGAGCTATCCCTATCGTACTTGAGATTTGGATTCCTTCCTTATAATTTCCCCCTGTCCCACCACCCTTCCTTATAACAGATAAGACAGGATCTTCTGCTTTGAAATGACCCTGAAAAGTTCAGACCAAAGCCCTTTCAAATTCCATTATCTGAAATGCAGAAATCCTCTATGAAATGCTGCCAAGCATTGCCATGGCAACATGATGTCACCTGGTGACAGAATAAGCATTGTAGCATTTAGCTGAGACCGTGTTGCTTCCTCGGTGAGCAAAAAGGTGATTTTGAAAGCATGGACCCATCTGCACAAAGGAACATATACAATCTAAACATTTCCCCTCATCTTCGGGGAGAGAAACCACTTTCATTTCTTGTCTCTGAACTAGGACTAGGGGCAGGGTATAAATACAGCCAGGAGACTTGATAACTTGCATTATCAAGAAAGGGAGTGAATGGAGGATAAACTTTTATCAGTCAGTGTGTGTCTTAAAGGCAAGTGAGCAAGGGCTCTGGGAGCCTGACTCTGCAGACTGGCTGGTCCTCAGGAGTAACAAGAGGGCACTCAGATGCTGCTGAGGGACTCATGAGCACGGCTCACATTGCACACGTTGATAATATTTCACTGTATTTAGCCATTTGCATGCAATTCTGACATGTATTCAATTCTGTGCTTTTCCTCTGAGTGCTTGATGGATTTTAGACTGAGCTTTAAACTTGTGAGGGTGGATCCTGATTACGTGGGTGCTCTGCTTCACTATTATGGGCCTCAGCCAAGAAAAACCTCCCAGTCAATATGCTTTTCCTCCAAGCTTTTAATAGCCTCCAGAGCAAGACAAGTACAGAAATTACCCATGAAATCTGCTACAGCATGAGAAAAATAAGATATTTTGGCATCGATTGGAGGTGAAGAAAACAGGAAAGGGGCTGCTGGAAATCTTGGCCATTAGAAGTCCCACGTACGAGTAATTGCAGCTTTCTCTGGAGAAGTGTAATGCACATTTATTTGCCTTTTTTTCTCAAATGTGTTTTTGGCTTCTTTGTTGCCTCCAAAATTCTGGAATGGATGAGGGTCCTCAGAGGTGCAAGGCAGAGGCAAAACTGTGTTACAATGCACAGAAGACTTTTTGCAAATGTGCATGTCAAAGTTCTCACTAATTTTAATCTGAGTTCACATTCCTTGCGGCATCAGTGAAACTAACACCTCATAATGACACCCGGGCAAAACTGCAAGGCAAATGTAACTTCAATATTTACAGCAAATTTCAAGCACATTTCAAAGCTGTGAGCCAGTCCATATTTGCTGGGTTTTATTTGGATTTACACCAAGAACATTTAGAAAAGTTATAACTGGGATATTAATTTCTCCCATTTTCTTCCAAAGAGGTTATATCTCTCCACATCAGTTGTTGTATAAATAAGAACATGTTTGAGTGGAGAAGAACCCTAAAAATCACACTTAGGAACCCTTGAAGTCATACAAAAATTTAAAGCATTCTTTCTTGTGCTCATCTTCTTAAAGGTTTGCTTTTCTACATTTCTCAATATATGAAATTAAAATATGTTTATTCTGGCCTTTCAAAATCCTTGCTATTGTGATGTGTTGTGAACAATCCCTTCAACTTTCCCATTGCTCTTCCCTTATTGATTTAAACCCAACTAAATTTAGCTGTATATTTTCTCCTCACACTGGGTGAAAACCAGTCTCTGAGGTCTCTGAGAACTTCACCATGTCTTTCTACACCATATCACTCATTTTTTAGATATATTGAGATTTATTTTAGACTCTGATAAAATATTCAAAGAATTGGGTTCTTTCCAGAATCCAGTTTTTCTGATAATTACCAGTTGTCTCCTGGTTTCCACTATTTTTATATTCACACTTTTCTGCTAAGTCTAATTGAATTTTCTCACCAAGGAAGTCAAAACCTGCTCTATCCTTACAATTCATAACCTCTCTTGCCTGGCTATCTCTATAACTATTATTGATACATAATTTTGCTGCTGTACATTTTAACAAGGCACTACCCTTACCTCTCTTAAGAAGTGTGGATGATTCTATGCTATACTTCAGTGGCAATTTTTTGCAGCAAAACTGAGCTATTTTCCAGGTTGTACTATAATTTGCTACCACAATCATCTGGGATGAAGTCAGTGAAGAATAACCTGAGTTATCACAGTTTTACACTTTAGAGGGCACTAATTTTCTTTGAAATCAATGATGATTGCACCTTACTTCTTAAGGATTTATCTGAGATCAATTGTTCAGCATCTCTCAAGTGCAGGTTTTGTGTAAAGGTGCTGAACCTTGGATTCAGGCACCCACTGCTAAGGACCCTTATTTGGAAACACTTGAAATGGGGATTTAGCCCAAAAGGAGTACCTCAGGTGGTGTATATACCTCTGTGTTCAGTGACAGTGACAGATGTGAAGGCACTGGACAGCCAAGATCAAGGGTTTTTCCCTGCCCAGCTCATGCTAATGGTCTGATGCAAGTCCTGTTTCAGTGGGTAGGAATTAACTGTTTAGCTGCAGTCATATTTCACAAGATTGTTGAGTTAACATTACATGAATTATACACGGTTTATAAAATGATTATTTAATCAGTGGAAAATTAAGTTCATAGATGTTTTCAAAATCTGAACTAGGACATTCATCAGCAGAACTGCTAAATTTTTAATCAAGTCTGCTGTGCTTGATGTAGCTATCATTCTAAATTGCACTCTCTCTGCTGCTTCTCCTACTGCAGTATATATTTTAGCGTTATCCTTCCTCACTGCTAATTGAATTTTTTCAGCTCAGATTTAAGGCAGAGTGACATGCCACTCAGCATTTTCATCAAAGGACAGTCTTACTTACTTTTAACAGATGAAATCCTTTAAATATTAGGAAGATTGAACAGCAAAGTTCTTGGGTTCCTTCTTACTTAGAGGCATCTTTTAAAAGGAAGCATGGTAGAGATATAAAGAGTAAGGAGTTTTGCTTGTTTTGAAGATGAGGAAAAATTTGAAATTCCCTGATCTGGATTTGTTTGATTCCTTCAGTCATTTCTGGAAAAGTTCTAGAAGCAATGAGCAACACATTTTCTCCGTTTAACCATCTCCCATCCCATGTAAGAATTTCTTGTTCTACAAAAACCTTTGGGAACTCTCTTTCATTAAAACTATGAGAAAAAAAAGTATGTTAAAAGAGGAGAAAAGCTCCAGAGAATTTAATTTACCCTGTGTATAACCTGAAAGTCTAGATACTACCCCAGTTAAGTGAGAGACTGTAATGTCTTCTCAGCCCTTGTTTCTCACATTCCGCTTAGCAAACTTTTGAGGAAGGCCAATACCTAAAGATGGGAAGCCTTTTCTGGTAGAGGTATCTTCACTTCATCTTCTCAATGATCTTCTCAACAGACTGTAATCCAGTCTGTTTCTAAGGAAATTCGGGATGCATGTAGGAAGCCAACAAATCTCATCTTTACTCACCTGAGCAAACATTTACCTAAATCTCCTTGTAAGCACTGGCTGTCTGCACAAGCACATTATGAAGCTCACTGTGCATTCTAAAGCATCCTAAATTTGCTCATCATCAGAATAGGGTTCTTCTTGCCTAGGACTTCCACGTATTACTTACTACTTCTGAATGGCATGACTTGCTATACTATTCCTGTAGTCTAAAGCTCAGGGTCATTTCTCAAGGACATTCAGGACTAGAATTGGTCAGTCAAATTCAATGCAAGTATGAGATTTTTGCATATGGGTATAACATAAAAAAGGCCCACTCAACTGTCCATGTGGTAAAATTTTTTCATGCTGTTTCAAAATAAACCAAGGGACAGTTACATAGACCTAATTGATGGTGGAAATTCCTTCAGGAATTCTAGAAATACTCCCAAAAACACCATCAAATTTTTGAAGGTTTATCTCAGGCATTTTCAGCTCCCACTGCCTTCCCTGACATACTGAGTATATCTTCTCTTGAGAGAGGCAAGTACAGGCGCCAGATTGCATGTAAGTGCAGGTGAGATGCCAGAAGCCTCTGAATCTCCTGTAGGCCGTTAGGCAGGTTTTGGATGGGGCTCAGTATGCTGCTTCTTTTCCATGCATCTCTCTTCATGCTGAGTTGTACCTGAGAAGGAAGGCATGTGGCAGGTCTGTTATTCTGAGTCCTTGGTTGCCTCTGGAAGTTTGGGCTGTGTGATGCCTGAATTTCATCTCAATATTGTCAGTGCAAACTCGTTATGTGTTTCGCCATGTGAGGCTGCGGTTCTGGAGATGTGGTGTGTGTATCTGTGTGGGTGCAGAGGGTCTGGGTGAACATATACCATGGTTTAGGCTCCCAGAGGGAGCTGCTGCTTTGGCGCTGCTGCTTTGGCACTGCTGGGTCAGAAAAGAAGAAGCTGCTTAGAAAGACATGTACTTCAGTTCTACTGCTTCTTTAGTTCTGCATTTCAGAAGTCCTCACACTGTGCCAAGGAACATATACAGTGAAATTATCTTTTTAGCCAAAGGTTTTGCAGCCCATTTATAGTTTGTTTGTCAACTTAGAGGTTTTTGAAGTTTCAAGGAAAACAGCATCTCAATGTCAGCCAGCAGAGCCCTGGCAACCCCGAGGGCACTCCTTGCCCTAGGGTGCATCAAACCCAGCACAGCCAGTGGGCAGAACAGGTCACTGTCCTGCTGGGTAACACAACGGGTCACTGTCCTGCTGGGTGACACAACAGGTCACTGTCCTGCTGTGCTCAGCCCTGGGGTGGCCTCACCTGAGCACTGTGTGCTGTGCTGGACCCCATGATTCAAGAAGGATGTTCAGGTCTCTGAATGCATCCAGAGGAGGGTAACAAAGCTGGTGACAGGGCTGGAAGGAATGTCCTGTGAGGAGTGGCTGAGGACTCAGGGCATGTCTAGTTTGGAGCAAAGGAAGCTGAGTGGCGACCTCGTTGCTTTCTGCAGCTTCCTGAAGAGTGGAAGTGCAGAGGAAAGTGCTGATCTCCTCTCCCTTTTATCCAGTGACAGGACACATGGGAATGGTTCAAAACTTCAAGAGAGGTTTATACAGGACTTTTAGAAATATTTATTTGTTGAGAGGGTGGTCAAACACTGGAACACTCTTTCCAGAGAAGCAGTTGATGACTCAAGGATGCCACTGTTAAAGAGGCATTTGGACAATGTCCTTAATAAACATGATTTAACTTTTGCTCAGCCCTGAAGTGGTCAGGGAGTTGGACAAGATGGTTGTTGTAGGTACCTCCCAGCTGTAATTTTCTATTGTATTCTATTTTGGGTGCAAAAGAAAGTGCTGTATTACTTAAGAGTTTCTGAGTCATACAATATATTTCTGAAGAAACAAGAGTTATTCTGGAAGTTAGAGATGTTGTGATGTATGTAAATTTTGCTCTCAGTTGCCTTCCAGTGATGTACACTCCTCAAGTTCTTCTATTTGTCCCCATTCTCTTAAATTTTTGTATGTCTAATGTAACAAGATAGAGAAAAGATTCAATAGGACAATCCAGCATCTGTTTTGAAACAACCCTCCTTCAGCAATACATTTTGAATACAATGTTTATTTTATGAACATATTTCTTCACAGTTTTGATATTAATTTGGCTAGTATAAAACCAGTGAAAAAAAGGACCAGATGCTCAGCTGGAATAAAATTTACACCAGCTGAAGATCTATCCAGCTTTACAAAAACCTCCTATGGTGAAACACAGCTCAGAGTGTCAAGCCACAAACTGTTATTTCATATCGCTTTGAAACCATGCAGAAAAATGAAGATCTGCATGTGTTCAGTGGAGATGTTTATTTATAGATCACTTTATATCAATTTATATATCACTTACTCAAGATATTTAATGAACTATTTTTCATATCTTGACAAATCTGAGATGATTTTTAAGTTGCTAAAAAAACCATAATGGCGTGGGGTTCATAACAAAATTTTTGCCTTGCTTTATTTCCACATAAGGGACTAAGGTTAATTTTACCGATTCTTACTCACTTCCCTCCACTTTGACTTTATTCAGCATGCTGTCCAAGATTATATCTAGCTATAATCTCATATATATACATATATATATATATGAATGACAGATGCTGTTTATTCCTACTGCACATCTAAGCTCAGATGCACCCAATGTATGAAGAAGTTTTCTAATGAAATAGCTCAATCACTTCCATATTCTGCAGGTTTATTTTTGGCAATACCACTAGCCTCTGCTTTGCACATGTATTTATTTAATGATTTCTCCATTCCTTAAATTGCCAATTGTACTGCTGATTTTCTCTTCATGACAATAACACATTTCTTTCAGACTCTTTGTATTAGCTTGTTGTCAGGGTTGTTATTTTCTGTGTTGGTGATGGGGGGCCTTCTGTTTTCCCAGGAGGCTGCATTAATCAAAATGAGAGCTGCCAATTACTATAGAGATTTTAAATTTTTGCCATTCAGTCCCACTCCTGCAAAGACTTAGCCATGTTCCTTACTTTAAACATGTGATCAGTTCCACTGAGCCCAGAGGATCAGCATCAAGCACATGTGTATATCTTAGCACCATCAGAACCCAAATAAAATTTGGGTTTTCTATATTTCTAAATGTACAGGAATTGATTTGCTGATAATTAGACTCTAAGCAGTTAGTTTCAAAGTGCATTGCTGATTACAAGAGGATTCATCCAAAGGCAAAGATATGAGTAGGGACTTAGAAAGCCTGAGTCAAGACCTGGCTCTTTCACGGCCTCATGAAATAGGTTTGAATAAATCCCTGTATTTCAGGTAGACCCAAAGCTGTTCATCTTCCTAATTCCCTGATTTGAAATGTCTCAGATTTAGGTGCCTGGATGTTCTTGCACATATATAGACAAAAAATCTTGCAGCTGATTGCAATGCAGCAGGATGCTACTTCTTTAAACAATGAACCTGCAACACCTATCCATGGTGCTAATGTGCATGTACCCATGCCTCAGTATCTTGTGTTGCCCAGAACAGAGCTCACTGGTTTTACCTGTAAAAGTTCTTGCAGACATGCTGTTTTTATTGATGCCACTGATTACAGCTTAGTCTGGCCACTACATGCTGTGGTCATGCAAATTCATAACAAAAATATAGAAGAATAATGGTAAAATCAGTATTTAGCTACTCTTTAAAACTATCCTTGTAAGTATGTGGCAGCTATATCTACAGCTGTCTACATTAATATATATTCAGCAGTATTGGGGTAATTATACCATTTGTATTACAGAGAATTATGGGAGTCTACAGCAAAGTTTCCTGGGTTCTCCTCACATATCTCTTCAGCTGAACATGAGTCAGACCTGCACTGCTTATTAGAATATTATTAGCATAAGTTGTTTTAGTGAAGTAGTAAATAATTCATAAGGAAATCTGCAAAAGCAAATATGTTGGCCACTTCCCCCATTTTCATTAAGCTTAAAGAGAATTGTTGACTTTCTTCAAATATTTGGTTTAAAAATGTGGTAACAGTACATTGTTTTCCACTCCAGATGGCCTGTGCATTTTTTTATTTTCCTAGTAAAACATCTGAAACTTGGTGCCATGGTGAAAGCAAGGAAAATATATAGAATTCTGAGGTTCCTTATCTTTTTTTAAAAGGCAGCAGGGGCATATGAGATAGCATGGTTCTCAGCTTGCAAGTACCAGAGGCCAGGTGCAAGGTGTTTAAACAGCTAACTTCCACTGAAGGTTTGTTATATGCCTGCACACTGGTTTAAATAGAAACAGCACAGTGACATCTATGCTGCAGTCACACAAAGCAATGAAAGTCAGGAGCAAATCCCCACTGTAGTGAACACTACAGAAAATAAAGGGGGACACTGTTCATCAGAACATTTACAGTTTTATCCTGCTTCTTTTAGTTTAATTCCTACTAATTGGTACTTAATATTCCAGGCAGGCAATATGGAATAAACACTGTGATGAAAATATGGAAGAGGTTTGGACCCTCTAATGGTATCATAGCTCTTTCTATAGAGTTTCAAAAGGTTATAGTGTTTCCAGAGAGTAGGGATGCCTCCAGACCACTGAGTTTGACAGCCTAGCATATGCCCAGACCACCTGCAAGCCCCACACAGCATGTTGTCCTTCTGGGAAGAAAGAGGCAAGCAGCCCAAGCAAATCCTAGGCAGGCACAGTGTGAGCAGATGGTGTTAATTCCAAAGTCAATGCATGCACCTAAATTTGGTTCCTCTCAGGAGGCACAAACATGCAAGATGGTAGTGTGAGTTCGAACTGTCATTTCCTAGAGCTGGCTTGCCCAAACAGGGATGAACCTTTCAGCTGTCATTTGAAACGTCAAGTTCAACTACACCAGGGCTAACGCCTGACATAACTGAAATCAGGTCAAAGCTAAAAGATGAATTTATACCAATGAAACCCTCACTTCCAGATTGACTTTTATGTACCAAATCCTCACAGACAACAGAAACACCAAAAATTTGGGGGGAGAAAGAAAAATAATGTCAACATTTTGAAAGACTTATGTTAATCTTGCACCTGAGAGTAAACTTCTAAATGTTATCAAAGAAAAAATAGCTAATTGGAAAAAAGCTAATAACCAAAGATAATATTTCCATAATTTGGGGAGTTTAACAGTAGCCAAGGGATGGCTCGTGTCTGTTTTTAGCAGGTGAGAAGGTGAGCCCATCTTAGGCGGGGTGATACATCAAGCTCCCACGATAATGAACAGAGGAAAGTGACTCCAGAGACAATCCACTTCACCTGAGACATGGCTTTGGACCCACTCCTCCTGATAAAGTTTATGTCTACTCCTGTTGACTCTGGAAGGGAACCACATTACTGTCTTGTTTGCGAATTTTAGCCATGGTTTTACATGGCAAAACCCAAGTCAGTTTACCCTGTGTGAAAAAAAAAGAAAAATACTAATTAATAAGCCAGGATTTTTAAAATATAGTTTCTTTTTTGGTGTGTTCTCAGTTGAAGCCTCATGTGTGTCTGATCCAAACTTCATGACATGCAATCTTTACAGTTTCTCTTCCACTGTAAGTTTGTACAGCACACTGCAAGACAACAAGCACACTGCTATCAGACAAATAAAAAGAATAATAAAATTCAATCATGCTTGTATATATAGAAGGCCAATCAATGTAAACACAGGGTCTCTCTAAACAGAAGAAAAGCGGAAGCCAGATGGCATGAAATCATTGATAGCTGTTTCATAAACTTTTCCTGCAATCAAATCTAATTGAAATAACACTAGATTGTAGGCTTGAGCAGGTGGGCAGCACACACAGCTGTTTCTGCTAGATGATTTCCAAAGAATACATACATAAAACATTTCACAGGGACTGACATACGGCAAAAAAGGGTTGCCCCCAGATGGAATGCTCTCTTTCAGGCTTTATTTCACTGGCAGATTTCTGAAGCCTGCCTCTTTAAAAATATGGGCAGGAGTGTTTTTCTGGAATAGTTAAACCAATTACAGCCATATACAATGCTGTTGGGAGCTAAGGCCTGGTGATGAAGTGTCTTCAATGCCAATTTGTATTTGAAGGCAAGGAAGAGCAGAGGGAGATCTCCCAGTGTCCAGTTTATTGCTTTGCAGCAAGGTAAAGGTAACTAAATCACCTCTGACAGATATTTCTGTTTCACAGAAATTTGCCAAGAAAAGATTTTATCAGTTTCCTTGGTAGTTTATTCCAGTTTTCCCTGCACTTATTGCTAGATCTTTTCCTAACATCTAATCTACCTTTTAGCACAAATAAGCTAATGACCATACATGGTCAAGGAAAGAAAACAGTTAGTGTCTTTTTCTGTTTTAATCTTTTGTATATAGATGTATTTCCAATGTCCTCTTTTCTTTTTTTTTTTTTTTTTGTCCTTTTCTGCAGAAAAACATCCCATAACAGAATTCCTGAAGACTCACAAATGAGCAAGAAGAACCAAGTAAGTCTTCCCAGAGAGGTCCAGCACCTGAAGTAGGCCTGATATTGTGGACAGAATTTTACTTCAAACTTTTGTTTGCATTGGAAACTAGGATTCAAAAAAAATACTGAGAAAGAAAGGAAGATGAAAAAGAGCACCTTATGTGGATCAAATGAGACCCTGAAATAAATGACTTGTGTAGCTCTACTACCTAGTGGATTCTGGCTAGATGATAGAGTGAAGCTTCTACTCTTCATTATCTTTATATAAATATAATGCAAAAAGATTTACATGTCTTTTCTATTACTGTTTATACCAGAATCTGTGTATTCCTCACTTCACCCTAAAGGATTCAAATCTGCCACAGTATCACTAAGAGTGATCCAGAAGTGATAAGTGAACTCTGGTTTCTCTTCAAGTTCTACAAATCTCTTGCCCTTTACTTAAGATTTCCATGCAGAGGAACAATTTATTTATTTCAACCTTCCAGTACTTAAAGGGAGCCTCCAGAAAAGATAGAGTGGC